>NC_091276.1:976854-1302472 GCF_042100115.1 Alternaria dauci
AGTAAAGTAGTAAAAAGGTTACTAATAGGTAGGTTATATAACTAAATTAGTATTACTAGCTATTAGGTTATAAGTCTAGTAGATAGATAAGGTAAAGGTTAGGATTAGTAATTAATATAATAACTAGTACAGCCTATAGATAAGCGCTAATACCTAGGTAGCTAGTAGAGGAGAGTATTATCCTACTACTATTCTTAATAGTTAGGTATAACTTAATACTATCTTTAGGTATTTATAGGAATATAATATAATATTACTTAGTATATAGAGGATATAGGACTTACTAAGCCTTACTATAAGGCTATAGTTAAAGTAATCTTATCTAGCCTCTTAGTAGTGTTATAAAATAAGAGTAAGAGAAATTTTACTAAAGCCTTTATTACTACTACCTATTCTTTTACTTATAAACTATCTTATTTAAGAGAGCCTCTATTACTAGAAAAGGAAGAATATTCTTAGCTTATTTACTATTATAAGGCTTTATAGTTTTAGATACTATAGATACTACTATTATATAAGTAATAATAAGGATCTTATTAATCTCTTAGTAATAAGTCTAGGAATAGCTAGAGAAGTATATTATCTTTATTAAGAGTAAAGCTTAAACTCTATATAACCTTCTACCTAAGACTACTACTAAAGAGGAGGGTAACTCTACTACTAATATAAAGTATATTAATAATCCTAGTAAAGAGGTCCTAGACCTTAGCTACTTTCTTAAGAGGGTATCTAAGCTAAAATATAAGGCTTCTAAGACTATAAAGTCTATAGTAAAGAGAATTAAGTATAAGTATAATTAATCTTCTAGGTAGAGTATACTAATCTACTACTTAGTTTATATATAGCTTTAGCCTAAGCTATTAGTTTAACTAGGTTTCCTAGGACTTACTTATATAAGTAACCTTAAATAGGATTCTACTTTATATAATAAGCTAAAAACTATCTATATATACTATATAAACTTTTCTTTATTAATAGATCTAGTTTCTCTATTAATAGTAGCTCGTAGGTCTAGTTATATTAGTATTATCTATCTTTATAGATAGTAGAGGGGTTATACTACTAAAAGAAGTATATATAAATAAAGTAGTTTTATTACCTATATACTTCTACTAGAGGTCTTAGAAGACTTTTTAGCCTTATAGAATTAAGTCTTACTAGCTAACTAGTTCCTTACGTTAGTTATAGCGCTAGGAGATATAGTAAGGAGGTAAATAGCGTTATTATAGCCTAGTATAGTATTAGTAGGAAGTAGTAGTATAAGGATTAGAGTATTTATACTCTTACTACTATTATTAAGACCTAGTCTATTCTTAAGCTTATTATAGAGTTACGTACGTAGTTACTTAAAGAACTTAGACTTAATATATATATAAATAGTATTATAGAAATAATGTACTACTAGTATATAGTAGGTTATAACTTAGGCTATAACGCTAAGCTCTACTATATATAGCCTATAGTTTAACACCTCTATAGTCCTAGTATCTTTCTTTAGTTTCTCTTCCTTTTAAGGGGTAATTAATCTTCTTATCTACTTAAACCTCTTAGCCTTATAGATACTAAGGTATACCTTAAACTAATACTAATAGTAAATATCTAGAATAGCCTCTTTTTCTTATTTAAAGATCTTATTATAAAAGATATAAGGACCCTCTTTCTTATTATTTAGACTCTTATTAGCTATAGTAGTACGTTATTAATTAAAGTTTAGGCCTACTATCTATTCTATAATCTACTAAGTAGTTTAGTAGAAAGTTAACCCTTTATATTTAGAAAAGTACTTATAGAATAATACCTTAATCTAAATAGTAATCTAAGCTTTAAGCGCGTTAAAGAAGTTATTAAGTAGCCGTCCCTAATATTTAAGAGATTTAAGTATTAGATTATTAATAATATAAGGCTTAATCTATCTTAGTACCTTACTCTAGGAAGTTTCTATAAGATACTATATAACCTTTATTATAAGATACTACGTAACCTAGTTAAGGTTAAATATACTCCCTTACTTTATTAAGCTCTAAGCTTAGTACTACTAACTTTAAGAGATAATAGCTATATATTCTTCCTAGTAATAGATATAGAGTCTTATTAAGCTTTTACTTTTTTATATAGGTTTCTAGATTACTACTCGTTAGGGTGTTATAATAGGCGTCGTCTTTACCTTCCTTAAGGGGTAGTATACCTAGTTATTATTATTAGTAGTAATAGCCTTACTAGAGCGTAAAAGCTATATCTACTAATAATATATTTTTATATATAATACGCGACCTAGAGATAAGAGATATAATATTATTATACTTTAAGAAAGTATAATAGGTTATTATTATTTAATTAAGGGTTATAAGAACCTAGGTAATAGTAAGCGTTATATAGGACGCTACTAAGAAGTCCTTACCTTATAGCTACTAAGAATTATTAGATAATCTATAGCGTTACTTATAGTAGCCTACTACGCGGGGCTACTAGAATAAGAAACTAGTAGATTTACTTACACTTAGGTTTAATAAGTAGTATAACGCGTATATAGGATATATAAGAAATATAAAATTAGCTCTAAGTAGAAGCTTAGATTAACTCTATTATAAGATTATAAAGATAATCCGTAACTCTAGCGTAAATATAGTTATAATTAAGTAAGCTAGTAAGAGATAAGAACTACTATATAATAGGCTCTAAGCTAAGCTAATAGTAATAATAGAAGACGTTAGTAGACTTAAGAAGTTAATATTTAAGTTAGTAACTATAGAGTTAAGGTAAGAGAGAAACCTTTTCTCTTATATAACTAAAGATTATTATACTAAAGTTTTTAAAGTAGTACCTAAGGAAAAGCCACCCCTTATAGTAAAGCTAGGAAAGAAGAAGCTAGTAAAGTAATATATAATAACTAAGCTTAAGTTCTAAAAGAAACGTATAGAAGACCTATTCCTAAACCTAGATACTAACTTCGTTAGTATAAATAAGATACTTAAATATCTTAGCTTAAGCCTTTAGATAGTAACTCTAATTAATAATTATCTTATTATAGGTAGAGTATAATAAAGTATAAGATAACTTAGTCCTAGACTATTAAGGACTATTATCTATAGTCCTAGCCTTAGTAGTATATATACACCTCTTACCTAACACTACGTACTACGCCTATAGTAGTACACTATCTATAAAAATAGCTTAATATAATAACTACCTTCTAAAACTTATATACTACCTTTATAATATTTAACTACTTTTATACTCTATATAGTAAGGGCCCTATAGTTATATACTAAGGCTTAGCTAAATACGTAATATAATATATATATAAAGCTACTACTACTACTATAATAAATAATACCTAATATAGTAATAGGTTAGAAGATAATAATAATTTAGACCTTTACATTTTAAGCCTTATAGTAGATCCTAAGGACTATATAGGTACACCTATACTACTAATAGATATAGGTATATATTTAAAGTAAGCTATACTAAACTTAGATAAACTATATACTACTAACTTTATTTATAAAAGAAGTAATAGGTTACTATTAGATATAACCTAGTTATAGGAAGAATAGTTTAATAGTATAGAAGGTTATATAGCTAGAGAAATTATCTAGCCTATATAAATAAATAAATTAGTATAAGTAAATATACTATCTAATATAATATATACCTAACTAGTATAGTTATAATTAGCTATAACCCTTTACGTCTAACCTTAACTACGTATTTACTATATAGCTTTTAGGAAGTAGAATATCTAAGGCTAATATATAGATATTCTTTAATAACCTATAACTAAGTAAAATATATATATAACTTAGCTTTTAATCTAGCTAATAGTAGTAAAACATAATAACGTTTATAGAGACTAGACTTAACTAGGATATATAGATATAATAGGATATTATAACTACTACTAGGTTAGGTAATATATAGTATAAGCTATATAAGCTTATATACTTAGATATAACCTCTATAATAGCCTTCCTAATTACCTATAAGCCCTTTAAATATAACTTATTATATATACTAATTTAGATATTTATAAGTATTAACTACTATAGTTAAATTTACTATAAATTATACTTAGTAGAGTAGTAATAGGAGACTTAGGAATAGCTCTTACCTTATATAACTATAGTACCTATTATTATAGTAGTAGATAAGACCTAACTATTAATATATTAAGGGGACATTACTACTTAGCTAGTATATATAACTATTAGGAATCTTAGTTATAAAGCTAGGTGTTAGTAGACTACGCCTAGTACTATACTATATAGTTTTATACTAGAGCCTAAAGGTAAAGATAAGTAACTTAAGTATAAGATATACTACTACTATATAGAGAAAATACTTTAACGTAAGTAAATACCTATTTAGACTATCTTAAACTATACGTAATACTTTAGTATAGTATTAGAGAAACTAAGTAGTTCTAGAATTAAACTACTATATACTAATAGGAATATAAGGTACTATTACCCTATATTATACGTTATTCTAGTAGACTATAAAGAATAGGTACTCCTTACTAGTATTAAAAGTAGGAGATACTACACTTACTATATAGTTAGCCTAGATAAATAAGAAGACCTATTAAGCTTATACTTATAGTAGACTAAAGATAATACTTACTACTTATAGGCTTTAGTAGTAAATAAAGGTAATAATAACTAAGTATACCTTAGACTAATCTTTACGTAGAGGTACTAGCCCTTTAATATATATAAATATCTACTAACTAATATATTACACTTATTAATAAAGGGTTTAGTAATAAAATCTCTTAGCTAAACTTAGTTAATACTAGATAATATTTACCTAGGATTACGTAAGTTAAGACTTAACCTAACTATATATATTAAAATAGAAGTTAGAATATACTAACTAGATAAGTAATTCTACTAAGTTATATATTAAGCTAGCCTTAAGTAGTTTAATAGTTATTAACTATTCTTTAAGGTAGTCTAGTAGACTAGCTATAAATAGAAAGATATTATATAGTAGCTTATAGCTATCGTAGTACTACTTCTAGTAATAAAGGTACTATATATACTTTACTTCTTATAAGCTATATATAACCTTATTATAATAGCTTAGTATAAATTATAAGATAATAGTACTATTAAGTATATTAAGTTATACCTTAGCTATATAAATATACTAAAAGAGGAATTCCGCCTATATAGATAAAGGAAAAGAGATATAGAACTATACTTTAACTACCTAAAATAGTACGCGCTTATATATATTATTTATAATATTAAATAATTTAGCATATTAGACGGCCTATATATAGGTATAAATAGTAAGGCCTATTATATTAATATAGTTAAATAACCTTATTACTTAATAAATAAGAAAGACTTTCTATACTAGATTTATATATATAACTCTTAGAGACTAGCTATATTAGCTACTAACTATATAGCTATAGTAGTAAAGTCTTAACTATTAAAGACTATTAACTACTATAATAGAGTATATATAACTACCTTTTCTATACTACTTACGTATAGTAAACTTAGCTAAGCCCCCTCTATAGGTTTACTATACTCTAAAATAATAAGAATAGTAGATATAGTATAGTAGTTAAATATAATTAACTTTACCTAAGCTATTATAGTATTTATATAAGAAAGTTAAAAGAGATACCTTAGATAAATAAGTTTATCTTAGGAGGAGGATAGACTAGAGGTAGATATAATATAGGTAGACGCCTTATAGATTAAGGTTTACCTATTAGTATACTATTAGATATTAAGTAAGAACTTTTATAATAATCTAGAGTATACTATAAAGAATCTAGTATACTACGCCCTAAACTAGTAGAATATAAGGTAGTAGAGATAAGATTCTATATAGGTATAAGAGTACGTATATAGTAATAATAGATAATAGTCTTCTACTATTATAGATAGTTATATTATAGCTTAACTATAACTCTTACTAATAGTTATTAATATAGAATATATTATAGAATTAAATAGATACCTAGAGTACTAAGGCGCTTTTATTAAAATACTACTATTTAAGAATAATAGTAAAGTAGATAATATATTAGGTATACTTAGTATTTATAAGTATTAATAAGTTAGTATAGTTAGACGCTATATACTATAGTCCTTTAAAGTATATGCCCTTCTTATAATACTATATCCTACCTATCTTATATAAAAGTAAATAAGCTACACTATAGATAATAATATAGAATTATACTACGTTAATAACTATATTAATTAGGATAAGTATAACTACCTCTACGCTACTAATTTTAATGCTATATAGCTAAGGATAATAAGAAAGTATAAAGTAAAGAAGTAAAGACTAGCTTAGTAGTAATTATATATAATAGGCGTTTTTTATAAAAACTATATATATTTCTTACTTCTATATAACTATAGGCGCTACCTACCTTATATAATTTAACTTATATAAGCTAATCTACTACATATTCCTAATACGTAATTACTACCTATATAGAAGCATCTAGTATACTAATATCCCCCTCTATTATATAACTATTAACCTCTTACTATAAGTACTTATTATCTAAGGTTAACTACGTATAGAATATAATAAGGCGTAAACCTAAATATCTATAACCCCCCCCTATATAGGGCTACTACCCCCTAGGAGCTCTACACCTACTATATATTATAGAGCCTATAATAATATAAATATAATAATATAATCTAAGAATTATATATATAATACCTTATAAATTATAGAAAGAGAATATAATATAATATATACGTAAGTAGAGTAGGGTATAGAGTAAAGGTATATACTATACTAATCTCTTTAGATAAAGGTAGTAAGAGAGTAACTATATTATATTATAGAGTATATCCTATAGTAAGGTAACTTAGTATTATACTACCTCTACCTAGAAGAAAGATATATAGCTATATCCTATATCGCGATTTACTATAACTATAATACTACTTAATAATAACGCAGACGCTTAACTAACTATTAGGGAACTATATTACCTATACTATACTATACCTCCTACGCGCTATTAAGATAATCTAAAGATAGTACTATACTAAATAGTTAATTACTATTATAGACTATAGATTAGGGATTAGTTAAGCTAATTAAGTAGTAATAGATAATACTATTAACTATTATACTATATACCTATCGTATAGAAATATATACTCTAATTTATATATAGTAACTAATACACCTAAGTATAGATTTAAGTAATATAGGAGTAGAGCTATAGAGTTTTTTATTATTTATATAAGCTATCTAGGATAAGGTTAGGTTTAACTATACATAGGAAGGTATTTTCTACTATATTTAAATAAATAATAAATAGGGTAAGATATATATATTATTAGAGTTATAATAGTATAGCGCCTTAGTTAATATACTAGAATAAGGTATAGATAGAGTAAGTTTTACTATTAAAGATTTATCCTAATTAAAGACCTACTAGCTTAGGTATTATTTACGCCTAGCCTATCTTAATACTAAGTTATAATAGGCTCTAGTATTAGAGTAGTTATTATTACTACTATCTAAACTTCTTTTACTACTAGATGTATTAGTTTTATACTTTAGCTTCTACTTTTATACTAGTCTTTTTACTAGCTTAATATACTTTACTAAAAAATATTTATAGAGCCTAAGTTTATAGCTAATAATAAAGGCGTAGCGTAACCTAGAGTATTAAGGAGCCCTTCTACTTATTATCTTTATAACTAGTAAATAAAACTAGAGCTATAATAGTAACTTATAAGGTTAGTTATATTACCCTTAGTCTTTCTTTTCTACTACTACTACTACTAACTCTAGCTCTACTTTAAAGCTATAATAGTTACTTATATCTTATCTAGTTATCTATTTCCTAAATTATTTATTCTTACTCCTAAATACCTAAAGATAGTAAGACTATCTCTATTAATAGTAAGCCCTAGCTATACTTATATAATATTAAATTACTAGGAAGCCTAATATAATAATAGTTAATAGTAATTAATAGTATATAATAGTCTTAATTACTATAATAATACTATAAGGTAGCTATAGACTAAACCTAACTAGTAGCGCTAACTTATTTAGACGCTATATAATCTAGAGAAAATTAGAATTACTAGCTCCCCTAAGACTAAAAGCTCTAAGTAATAAGTACTTATCTATATACTTTTACCCTAACTTTACTATACTATATTACTACTAGAAATTAAGATTATAGTACTAAAGATAAAATCTAAGGCTAGATAAGAAAAGCTAGCTACTAGTATTATAAGCTAAAACTATAAGGAGAGAGGTAAGAGAAATATACGTATTATATAACCTATTATAGAGATATCTCTATACTAATATATATCTATTTATAGCGAAGTATTACTATTATAGAAGATAATAAGGTTAATATACTAAGGAGAATTTAGTCTATAACTCCTATCTACTATAGAGCCTCTCCTAAAATAGGTAAGTCTAAGAGCGTAGCACCTACTATACCTTATAGTTACTATCTTATATAGGACTATCTAGCTATATTACCTCTTAAGGTATCCTAAAAGTAGCTAAGGCTAGATACCTTATTATAAGAAGATAGGGATAAGTTAGCTATAACGTAGTAGTATAAGTAATAGAAACTAAATAACTATACCTTTCTTCTCTAGTAGCTATAAATTATAACTATTCTATAGTAAAGACTCTATATAAACTAGGGCGTAAAGTACTAGACCCTTTCTAGATATTCCTATAGGGTAAGTAGAGGCGTTAAACTATAGAATAGCTAAAGGCTTATAATAAATTAACTCTAATAAAACTAAAGGCTATATTAATAACTTAGCTTATTACTAGAGGAGAAACTACTATAGGAATAGCTATTATACCCTAGATTAATATATACTATAATCTTATAGTAGATCTAATAGAGAGGGTATAGAAGATAGCTAAATAGATAATACCTTATAAGAGTAGGGTAATAGTTAACTTAAGCTTATATAAAGTTTCTACTTATTTAGTAAGACAGTCCTATACTATATAATACTATTAGTAACTATTACTAATAAACTACTACTAGCTCCTTAACCTAGTAAGTAATCTATATATATATATAATACGTATAGTAAGGTTTAAAGCTACTACTATATATAACCTTAAATACTTATATTATTATATAGCTATATATAAGCTATTAGATAACTTTAATCATCTAATTAAAGATCTAATAGACGTAAGTATAAAACTACCTATACCTACCTTATACTAGTACACTAGCTAACTATAGTAGCCTCTTTTATTTTAATTCTCCTACCTAGGTATTACTATAATACTAGCTAAGTATTTCTATAAAAATAAGTAATAGGGTGTAGTACTTATAGCTAGAACTATAGATACCTTTTAGGTTATTATAGGTAATACTATAGCACTAATTAGGACTATACTATACTATACTATAAATAAGTACTCTAATAAGGGTGTTTATAAGACGAACCTATTTATTAGATATATAGTAGAAGGTAAAGTAGTACTAAAGGTTTCCTATACAAGGCTAACTATACTAGAAAACTGTAATACTATACTCTAGAAGTAGATATCTCTTAATAGAAGGTAAAGAGTAATTATATTAGCCTATATATAGAGTAACGTTATACTATATATTAATAGACTAGATAAAGGATTAATAGTAGTTATACTATAAGATAAGTATAATAATAATATTAATAATATCTTTACTAGTTATAATAAGGCTAACCGCAAGTAATATATATATATAGTAAACTAGGTATAGAACTTATCTACTAGTATATAACTAGCTAAGAGTATATCCTTAATAATACTCTTATAAAGTTATAAGATAGGTAATATTAATAGTAACTTTATAGATAAGGTAAATAATTATTATATTAGCTATTAAACCTAGTACTAATAGTATAAAGCCTAATATTAAAATATACTTAACGTCTAGAGACGTTATTACTATTACTATAACGTTACTTATATAAGTATTAATAGAGTATAATAAAGAAGAGGATAACTAGGCCTAGTTTAGGAACTATAAGGGGTCCTAGAAGATATTAGGTGCTACTATATAGACTAAGTTTTTTAAGCTATACTAGACTACGTATATAGTAGGTAGTAATATATAACTATATACTCTTATAAAAGAGGAGTAAGAGGAGGACCTAAGTAGGAGTTAAGGTCTCTTAGAGATATATAAGAGGGATATAAACCTAGATAATAGATTAGACTTAAAGTAGATTATATATTAATATTTATAGAATAAATATTCTTTATTTATAATATTATAGTATCCTATTTAATAATTAATAGTCTAGGACTATAACGTATTATCCTTTAACTACTTAAGATACTAGGTGTACTATACGTATAGGGGTAGCTATATAGGTTAATACTACGTAATCTAGTTAGACTAGTAGATATTAACTAAAATTACGTAGCTATAGTTATACCTAGTTTACTTAGGTAGTAGATGTAGCTACTACTATAGACGCTAGTAAACTATAATAAATAGTAGTAGATAGTCTAGTATACCCTCTTAGGGTAGTTATTACTAGAACGCTATATAGAGTAGGCTATCCTAGTCTACTTAAGTAGGCTAAACGTATATAGCTAGCGCCTATACCTATTATAGTATTACTACTAAAGATATTACTAAAAGAAAGACTACTAAGGTAGCTTACTTAGGATTAGAATACTATATAACTTACTAGTAAATTATAAGTAACTTATTAACTTAACTTTTTAAGTAAGGTAACTTTAGTAACTTTAGTAAATTTATAAATTACGCGACTAGTAAGTAAAATACTAGTAACCTACATAAATAACTACCCCCCTAGTTTTCCTAACGCTTAAAGTAGCTATAGCGTATAATAATACTATATAGTAAAAAGACTAGATAGTTTACTCTTTTACTACCTACCTAGAAGTTCTAGAAGACTAACCCCTTACTTATATTAAAAAGTAGAGGGTATAATACTAATTCATAAAACTATAGCCTAAGTTATAGTAAGCTATTATTAATTATTACTAAGTTCTAGCTACTAGAGAGGACTTTATTATACAAGTATCTATACTTAAAAGAAACTTATATAGGGTAGCCCTTATATATAAATAATAAGCCTAAAGTACTTATAAGAGAAAGTATAGCGAAGCTCTTTCTTTGACCTTATAGTATAACCTACTAAAGAAGCTAAAGGATAATAGCTTAATTATATACTTTAAGTACTAAAAGAAGGGGTACTATACTAATATGTGCTAAAGTAGTAACCTAAACTAAGTACCTAATAATATTAACTAGGTAGGAAAAGGGTAAGCCTCTTTAAAAATATAAGATTAGTAAGGTAGTTACTAATTAATATCTTACTAGGTATAAAGCGTATATATAGTATATAAGTAGAATCTAGTTAAGAAAAAAAACTTAGGGTTATTCTTAATCCTTAAGTAGATATTAGTCTAATTAGTTAAATTAATACTATAGAAATAAGTATAAAGCTTAAAAAGAATATAGAGCTCTTAAGATTAGGATAGATTAGTTTATAATATTAAGGTACTTATATAGTATATATATTCTAAGTATACTTATTAGATAATAATAGTATAGAACGCCTTACCTAAGTAACTATATATAAAGTAGATAAAGAGGGACTTCCTCTTCTCTTAAAAGATCCTTTTATTAAATAAGAAAATATTTCTATTAATTATAAGTACTAAAAATAGTACTAGGGATTAACTAAAGCTAATATCTAGTTAGTAAGTATAAAGACTTTCTAAAAAAGTAAAAAGGATTTTAGTTTTACTTACCTCGTAGGAACTCTCTAATTAACTAATACTTTCTTAGACTATAATATATATATATATAATATCTATATAGTATAGGAACTACGTATCCCTAATACTTTATTAGAATATATAAATATATTTAATAATATAAAGGCTATAACTCTTCTAAGTTATAAGAGTTTAGATTATATAATTCCTATCTAACTAAGTAAAGAGCTACTATATAAACTACTATATATACTCTCTTTATATAAGCTTTAACTACTCTATAAATATATAGAAAAGGCTCTTTATAAGGAATAGATCTAATATAGTACTAGCCCTATAAGCTTACTAATTATCTTTATACTAAAGAAAGATAGTATACTTTACCTTTACGTAAATTATAGAGGTCTAAATATAGTTACTATAAAAGATTATTACTTACTCCTACTTATTAGAAAGATACTAGATTATCTATTAGGTGTATAATACCATATAACGCTAGATCTTAAGGACGCCTACCATTATATATAAATAAAAGTAAGAGATAAATAGAAGATAGCTTTTTAAACTTAATATAGCTACTTTAAGTACTTAGTTATACCTTTTAGGCTAACTAATACTCTAGTAAGCTTTTAGGCCTATATTAATAAGGCGTTAAGTAGATATTTAGACTATATTTATATAGTCTACCTTAATAATATTCTTATCTATACCTATAATAATAATCTTAAGCTATACTAGTATATAGTATATACTATACTTTAGTCCCTTAGGGAAGCTAAACTTTATATAAACCTAAAGAAGTATACCTTTATAGCTACTAAAGTCTATTTCTTAAGATTTATTATTATAAGGAGTAGTATTTATACTAATCCTATATATATAGAGATAGTACTCTAATAGCTAACTCTAACTAGTATTAAGGAGCTATAATCCTTCTTAGGGTTTACTAATTTCTATTAATACTTTATTAAGTACTATACTTAGGAAATAGCCCCCCTTACTAATATTCTAAAAGGGAATTAAGTCTTCTACTAAGATAATACTATAGAAGCCGCCTTTACTAAGCTAAAAGAACGCTTTATATATATACCTATCCTATACTACTTTAATAAATTACTATAAATTTATATTAAGATAGATACCTTAATATTTATAATCTTAGGTATACTTTCTTAGCTATTTAAAGATAAGAAATAGTACCTAGTAGTGTTTATCTTAAGAAAGCTTTAGGCTATAGAACTAAATTATAAAGTATATAATTTAGAACTTTTAGCTATAGTATATAGCTTTAAGTAGTAGTAGTATTACTTAGAAAGTACTTATTATACTATCTAAGTTTTAATAGATTATAATAACTTATACACTATATACACTATATAGAGGCTTAGCCTTATTAAGTATATTAGGTACTTTATTTAGGAGTATTTAATTTTAAAGTAATATACTATCTAAGGAATACTAACCTAGTAGATAGACCCTTAAAAAGAGTAGAGTATAAGTAAAAGAATATATCTTTAACTTAGTTATTACCTACCTTATAGAATAAGCTTCTAGTAAGGAATAAACTTAGTAGAGTAAAAGGATCTATACCTAGGCTTAGTCTAGTAAGTATATATAAGATATATATTACTAATATTTATAGAACTAGTTAGGTCCCTACCACTAGTACTATAAGATATATACTATATATACTATACTTACTAGCTAAGGTATTAGTTAGTAGTAAACCTATATTAGTAGAGTCTAAAGCTTTACTAGATATTCTACTCTAGTTATAGTAAAGGGATACGTTTACCTAGTAGTAGGTTATAGACTTAAAGTAGGTTTTATATACTTAAAGCTATAGATGTATATAAGGTTAGTATACTAATTATAAAGAAGTCTTAAGATATAATAGTAGAATTTATATTCTAGAGGAACTAGCTATTAGGTAGGAAATCTTATCCTAATACTATAATATATATATAGTAGGCTACTTTAGTAGATATAGGATACTTAAGCTTATTAGTAAATACTATTATTAGTTATTACTTAGCTAAGACGTCTAGGAATATATAAAGACTTATACTATATATTAAAGAAGTAAAGCTATATAATATAGTAAATATAGTAAGCTAGTATTACTACTAATCTTAGAAGATATCTTTAAGGAAGTCTCTTTAGATTTTATTATAGGATTACTACTATTAAAAGATAGATTAGGTTACGTCTTTAATATAGTACTTATAATTATAAACTACTTCTCTAAGATAGTTATCTATATACCTACTTTAAAAACCTAGGATATAAAATAGTTTATAGAGTCCTACTTTAATTAGGTTATTTTAAAATATAAAGTATAGAAAGGTATTATATTAGACTAAGGCTTAGTATTTACTTTTATATTTTAGATAGAGATCTACTACTAACTATAAGTAAAGTATAGGCTTAGTATAGCCTTCTATCTATAAATAGATAAGTAAACTAAATACTAGAATTAAACTATAGAGTAATACTTAAGAATTTTTATATCTAAAAAATAAGATAACTAAGTCTAATTATTATTAATAGTATAATTTACTTATAATAACTTTATTTATAAATTAATAAAAGCTACTCCTTTCTACTTTATTTATAGTAAGTACCCCTTACTTATAATACCTCCTAAGAATAGTAAGTAAGAGGGGGAGGTACTAAATATAGTAGATAGAGTTTAGCGTATATATAGTATATATATAGTAGTAATAGATTATCTATTAAAAGTATAAGAGTATTAAAGCTACTACTATAATAAGAAATATAAGCTAGATATTTTTTATAAAGGAGACCTTATTCTCTTTAGTATAAAGTATATTAACCTAGTTAACTAACTTAGTAAAAAGCTTTCTAGTAAGTATATTAGACTATTTTAAATCTAGAATATAGTTAGGTTATAGGTATATTATTTACTTCTACTACCTTATTATTATATTTATAATATCTTCTACGTATCTCTTCTAGAATAATAGAATTTTAGAAAAAATAATAATAATAATATATAACTACTAGAAGTTACCTTAGAAGGTTATGAAGTTTAGGAAGTAGAAAAAATCCTTAGAAAATATATAAGAAAAGGCTAGTTATAGTACTAGCTAAGATAGAAAGGATATAATAAATCTTAGGATATTTAGACCCTAGCCTCTAACTTTAAAGATATAGAAGAACTACTCTAAGACTTTAAAGTATTATAAAGCTTATAGTATATAAGGTAATAAAAAAGAGTATAATAAAAGAATTTATAATATACTTAAGGCGTAAATCCTACAGTATAGGATTTTAGGTAACTATATATATAGAAAGTAAAAAATATAAAAAAAGAAAAAATTAAGCCTTACTATCCTTATTATCTTAACTACCCTTACTATCCTCCTTACTTTTACTATCTCTATTACCCTTACTATCTCTATTATCTTTACTACCCTTACTATCCTTACCTACGCTATACTTAGACTTAGTGTCTTCTAGCTATATAGCTAGCGCGTTAGTAGTACTATCCTTACTCTCCCTATCTAATAGATTATTATTATTATTATTATTATTATTACTATTACTACTAGTACTATTCTAGAAAAAGTTAGTTAAGATAAATAAAGTTAGAAGATAAAGTATAAGAGTATACTATAATTACTATATAACTAACTAGCTACTCTAAGGTAGTAGTAATCCTATACTACTTAACTAGAATTAGGCTAAGAAAGTTAGAAGAGGTTATAGGAATCTAGGTAGGAACTCCTAGAGGAGTCCTAGAGTAAGTAGTAATATATTAGTAGTTAGTAAACTTTAAGTTAAACTAGCACTATATATATATAAGCTTAATACTTATATAAAGTACTATAGTATTAGTCTTAGGAGTAGTAGTACTCTTTATAATAGTATTATACTTTACGTATAAGTAGTATAGATAATTAATATAAGTATTTAAGTTAGTAAGAACTTATAAAGATTAGCTAAAGTATAATATACTTAAAAGACTTTAAAGAACTTACTAAAGTATAACTACTATAGTTACTAGAACTATAGTAATTATAGTAATACTTATCTAGCTTCTTATAAATCTACTTTTACTTATAGATAGTTTAAGTATAGTATAGGTAAGTTACGTAAGTAGTAATTATATTAGTATACTTATTACTATTACTCTAAGTAAATACTATAGTATTTTAGAGGTAGGACTTCTTAATATATTATAGATTAGGATAATAGACTATATTAGGAAGCTTATAGCTTATATAAAAGGTATAATTAAGGTATATATTAGTATTAGTATAAAGGTATTAAGTAAGGTGTTAGAAAAATTTCTATTATAATAAATAATAAATATATAGTTACTATAGAAAATTCTACTCTTACTTTACTAAAAATTCTATAACCCTAAAGAGGAAGTAAATAAAAAGTTACCTTTACTATAATAAAGTAAAAGTGTAAGGGTAACTTATCCTAAAATCCTTAGTTACCTCTATATTACTCCTAGACCTAATAATAAGTATAATATACTTTACCTTAATACTATATCTATATAGCGTAAGATAGACGTATATAAGATAGACTAAAAGACTAGATACTCTTTTCCTATTTTCTAATAAAGATTTTAGGTTTTTATTAAGGCTAGGACTATTAAGGACGCTAGCCTAAGAGGGGAGGTTCTATAATATATAGGATATAGCTTAGCTAGAAGGGTACTAAGGTCCTAATATAATTACTTCTCTTATTATCTCTATAGAGGAGGAACTTACTCTTAACCTATACTTCGCGCGTAAGAAGACTAGTAAGAATTATTATTATTACTCCCCCTAGTATACTATTAGAATATAGAGCTATCCCCTACTATTCTCTTATAGTATAAAGTAAATACTATTACCTATAACTACCTCTTACACTTTACTAGAGAGGGTATACTAGCTTAGCTAGATAGCTATAATAAGTTACCTTAAGGGATATATATTTATATATAGTATAATTTAATTATATATAGTAAGATACTTAAAGTAAGTTTATATTAGTATAAAGGTTAGAACTAGCTAGGCTTTTATAAAAATATATAAAATTCTAAGTAAACTTAATTATAGTAAAGATACTATATCCTCCTCCCTTTATAATATAGTATAATTATATTACTAGCTAATACTAGTAATCCCTATTAGGCCTACCAAGGTTTAATAGGTATCTTTTTAGTTACCTTTAGTAGATTTTCCTAACTTTAGTTTTTACGTATAGATATTAGAGCTTTACTACCCTAAAATACTAATTAGTCTAGTATTCGAATTATATTATTACTTTATCTTTTTTTTTATTAACTTTTATAACTAATAAGTAGAGGGATAACTACTTTTTACTTTTTTAAAGTTTTAGTTTAATAATACCCCACTACTTATAGAGAATAAAAAATCCTACTATAAGGTTCTAAGAGTACTATATTTTAGCTATATACTTAAACCCTAATCTATAGTCTTTATTAATAAAGGGTTAGTCCTTATACTACTATTTAAGGAAATAAAGTAGATATTTAGAAAGTTTTTATCTATCCTTACTTACTCTATACTAGTATATAGAGTAAGTAAAGAGGCTTTCTTATAAGTACTCCTTCTACTCTATATAAAGGGGTATTATTAATTATTAATTATTAATTATTAATTAGTTATCTATCTATTATTTTAAACTTTTATAGAACTTTTAATAAGTTTTCCTTTTAATAGTATAGAATATACACCTAACTCTTCTTATAATAATTAATTACTTCTATTTACTACTTATTTATAAGTATCTTACTAGCTATATAGAGGATTAAACTTTAATACTAAGATATTAGTATCTTTATATACTCTAATACTTATATAAATAGTAAAGCCTATAAGGATACTATTTAACTTAGTAAAGAAGTAATTCTAATATATAGTTAATACTACTAGTTATCCTATAAGGGGGTAGTTAAGACCTTATTATAATTAAATTCTTTAGAAAAGACTATTAGAAGCTATATTATACTATACTATTAAGTAACTTCTTAGACTAATATTACTTACTCTTAAAATAAATACTACACTTAAGAATAGAATTACCTATACTAATACTATAGATAGAAAATACTAATTTAATAAACTAAATAGTAACTCTTCTTAAATATAATATTAGATAGAAAATACTAAGCTAATAGACCTAAAGGGTAATACTACTAGTATAAATAAATATACTAAAGAAGTAATTAAGAGAGATAATTCGTAGTTACTATAAGAGGCGTATACTAGATATACTACTTAAATTATTAAAGTATATATTTATTATATAGATATATTAATTATTTAGTTATATTAATTTAACTTAGTTTAAGAAGAACTAATCTCTAAGTTCTTCTATATTATATAATATAAAGAAGAGCTAGAAGACTATTTAATACTAAGGTAGCTTAGAATAGTAACTACTCTCTTTATTAATATCTAAGAATACTTTAGAAGCTACTCTAAAAGCTTTATTAATAATAACTAGTATTAGTAGAGATATTATATCTACTCTAAGTAACTTTATTTTATCTCTAGCTAGACTTAGGTATACTAGTTTAGTCTTTATAAGAAAGGATATTATTAAGTTCCTTAAAGACTTTAACTAATAAGCTAATAATAAAAATATCCTTAATAAGATAAAAGCTTTTATACTTCTAAACTACTTATCTAATATAGATTAAACTATCTCTTATATATTAAAATAGCTACTTAGTTACTCTTTTAAAAACTAGTTACTACTCTAAATAAGTATAAAGGAGTAGTAGTAAGATAAAGATACTATAGTATTAATAGGTAAGTAATCTTATTTATAAGTATACTTATACTCTTACCTCTAGGATTAGCTAGGCTTCGTAGAGTACTATACTTACTTTTCCTTAGTAGTAGATACCTATATTAATAATAGATAGCTACTAGAAGTAAAAGTAAGTATTCTTTTCTTTAAAGGATTACTATAATTAGATAAAGAAGTAATTATATACTATATAACTAATACTCTAATAGGGAATAACTAGTCTATATATAATAAGGATTAGATATATATATTCTTAAAATCTTACTATAAGAAGATTAATAGTCTTAATAAGATATATTATTAAAAAAGAGGTAATATTAATATAGAAATATAATATATTATACTATCTAATAAGAAAGTAACCTTTACCTTAGAAAGTATAAGGGAAGCTATATCTAAAGTAAAGAAAGTAGTAGCTATTCCTTCTACCCTAAGTAATATAGATAAGGAGGTAGAGGATTTAATTAAGTCCTTAGGAGATATAAAGATTAAACTAGTTATAGTAGATATACTAATAGCCTATCTAGATACGTCTAGGTTATTAAAGAAGCTAAGTAATTATATATACTTTATTACTAAAGCTATAATAGCTAGACTTCTAAATAAAAGGAATAATAGTACTTTTATTACTATAGTACTTAGAAATATAGCTCTAAACTAAGATATAGCTAACTATAGTAGTAGAGAATATTATAATATATATAATATATATAATAAGATAAGATACTAAGTTAAGAACTATAACTTATATAATTACCTAAAGAAGATAGAGTAGATTAGCTTTAACTAAGACTTAGATACTAAGTATAAGACTTACTACTTTAGCCCTCTATATATAAGACTTAGAGAGATCTTAAGATTAGTTCTTTTTAACTTTATTCTCTAATAGCTAAAAGCTAAAATTAGAGAATACTTTAATATTACTAATAATATCCTTAACTAGCTAGCTTTAAGTATTATTCTTAAGAAGTTTCTAAGAAGAGATTTATATCTAGCTTTAAGGTATACTAGACTAAGAAACCTTATAGCTTTAGCTAATATTACCTCCTCTTTAGACTAATATAAAGAGAAATATAATATATTATATTAATTTTAGTAGTTCTAAGACTAACTATTTAACCCTTACTTACTTAATATAAACTATTAACTAAATAAGGTTAATATAGTAAATATTATCTTAAGAGGAGGAGAATCTACTCTTAGAACTCCTACTAAAACTAACGCTATAATATACCCTAAACCTAGGAATAGTATAAGATTATAGGATATAGATAGTATAAGGAATAAAGATTTCTAGAAATAAAAAAGACTTACTAAAAATAATAAAGAGTATAAGATTACTAGAGAACTATATAAAAGTACCTCTATAGTCTTTAATAATCTTATTATAAATTCTTAGCTAATATGTACTATATATAAATACTAGAAAATATAGTAAGAAGAAGACTTATTTTCTATTATTAAGCTACCTTAGTTAGTAACTATTAATAGTAATATATCTATAAATCTAAAATAACTATAATAAGGATATAAAAAGAAAGTTATAAAATTTATAAGTACTGTACTTAAGGAAGGATTATAAGGGTTACTTTATATAAACCTTAACTATATCCTAATAGCTTTACTTAACTAGGAAGTAAGAAGTATTACTATTATAGACCTAATAAGTTAAGTAAGACTAAAAAAGTAACTATATAACCTTTTAAATAAAGATATAGAGATAGTTAATAGTAGTAGAAGTATTAATATATTAGAAGTTAGGTTAGGTTTAGAATCTAAGTTCTTTAGATATAACCTAGATTCTATTATATAATCTAATTAGCTAGCTATTACTAACCCTAACCTAGCTACTTATATTTCTATATTAGAATATAATTATTATAGTATAAAAATATATAGTAGTAAAAAGTATAGTATACTTTATTTATATAATTTAGGTATATAAACTAAATATAAAGCTACTAGAAAAGGTAATACTTAGATTAAAGAACTAAACGTACTCTTTACTAAAGTAGTATATAGTATATATTAGTAAAATAAGTAAACTTATATATAAATAGACTTACCTAAATACTAAGTAATAATTAATAGTAACTCTATAAAGTACCTAATTAATACTAGTACTTAGATAAATATCTTATAACTTAGTATAGCTAGAGCTATAAAAATACTATATAAACTTATATATTATAATCTTAGTAACGCACCTTAAGGAATTACCTTAGTAAATAGTATATATAATTATTTTATTAAAATAGCTTTTAATATACTTATATAAATAGGTTTAGTAATAATACTTACTAAATTCTAAATAGTTACTAAAATTACTTAATTAGTACTACTAAGAGGTCCTTAATATATATATATAAAGACAACTATTTAATATAATACTTTTAGGAAAGTTATATATAAGATACTCTTAGAAGATAGTACGAAGAATATAATCTTTATAGTATTTAATATAGTACTTTATTACTTATTATAAATAACGCCTTATAAAAATAATAAAAATTTAGAAAATAACTAGTAGGTATAAGTATAAAGGAAGTATACCTACCTAATAATAAGTCCTTAAGATTAGGTATAGTTAATATACTTATAAATAGTAATTAATATCCTCCTAAGGTAGTAAGGGTAAAGTATCTTTATAAAGTAGTATAGTCTAATCCTACTACTAGACTAAGAGAGTATAGAATAATCTTTAGTAAATAAGATATCTAAAGTTAAATATAATAGATAAATCTAGTCTTTATAATAGCTATAAGTAAAGTAAAAGACTTAGAGGGTCTACTAGAACTTAGTTAATATATAATTATAAGTAAGTAAAAATAAGAATATAAAAAATAAGAATAATTACTTCTTATCTAAAGAAGTAATAACTTATACACGCTATATAAAATAGTAAATAAGAAGGTTTAGCTAGTAGATATTCCTAAATAAAAGGTACTAATAGAATTTAGATATTAGGACTAAAAGGAGAGAGTAATTTAATATTAACGCCTATATATTAATATTTAAAGCTCTAATCTAAGTCCTTATAACTATTTATTTAAATAGCGCTATACTATATTTCTAAGAAAGACCTAATTAATAATAGAAAGGATTACTAAGTTATATATTAAAGAATAACTTATATTATAAAAGTATAATATAATAATTAAAATACTTTATAATTAAGAAGGCATACTATTATAGTAATTTAAAGAGGTAGAGTAAATTTATTTAAATATCTACTTACCTTATAAAATAAAGACTATACTATATAAAGTATAGTAGATATATAGCTTTATAGTCCTAAAAGCTCTTAAACTAAAAGTAATTATAATAGTTAATATATAATTAAATAGGGGTATATAGGAAAGATATAATAGCTAATATTATAACTTATAGTACTTAGTCCCTAAGAAAGATAAAAGAGTATACTAGATTAGTAATATATAAAAACTTAATAGTATTACTATAAGAGATATAAATCTTCCTCCTACTACTAATAAGTTTTCTAAATACTTTACTAGCTATAAGATTATATCTCTTATAAACCTATTCTCTAGCTATAACTAAATTACCCTCTACTTAGATATATAAGATATAATAGCTTTCTAAACTCTAATTAGCTTTATTTAATCTTATACTATAGTTATAAGTACTATAAATTTAGTTACTACCTTTTAGAGAGTAATAATAAAGATCTTAAAGGACTATTAGCCTAAGATAATACTATTTATTAATAATATTACTTCTAAGGGACCTAAAATAGACTATAGAGGAGAAGAATCTTTCTCTAGAGTATAATAGTATATTCTAGAATATATCTAATAACTAGATTAGGTCCTAGTAGATATTAAGTAAGTAGAAGGTATAGTAAATAGGAAGAAATACTACTTCCTTATAAAATAATTAAAAGTAGTAAGATATAAGGTAAGTCTAAATAGCTAGTACCCTAATATTAAGAAAGTTAATAAGATTTTAAACTAGCTACTTTATAAGAACTATATAAAGGTTTAATTATTTATAAGTATTTATATATACTACTATATTTAGGTTTACTATTTTACTCTAGTAGTAAAACCCTTATTCTATCTCCTCTAAGAGGATATAAAGTTTATATAGCTAAAGGAATAGGATAAGGCTATATATACCTTAAAATAATCTATTCTTTTAGTACTAGTACTAGTTAATTTAGTTTATTTAGATATTCTTATTAATAAAATATTCTTTATAATAGATATTAACTAAGATAGAGTTAGGGTATATATTAAGTAAATTAAAGAAGATAGTAGATATTACTTAGTCTATTTTAAAAGTACCTTATAGTTAGTATTAGAATAAATATAGTATTTTATAAAGTTAAAATATAAGGTAGTATTATAGGCCTTAAAGAAGTTTTAAATATATTTATATAAAGTATACTTTACTATTAAAACTAATATAGCTACTCTTATTACCTAACTTAATAGATCCTCTATAAATAAGCTAAGATTAGTAATAAATAAATAAATATTAAATATTATACTCTAGGATTTATATATTAAGTATATCTTAGGTAAGAAAAATATAGTAGTAGATACTCTCTTAAAGTACTTAAAACTAAAAGGATAGGAACTACTAAAAGAACTTAAAGATAATCTTAAAGAATTTATTAATTATATAATTAGGAATATTAATATACCTTCTTTACTATTACTAGAGAGGAGAATACTCTAGTAGGAGTTTACTAATATATCTAAATAATACGCTTAATTCCTATTAAACCTAAAAATACTAAGAGATATAAACTTATAAAATCTTTAGTTATAGAAAAAGAGATCCCTAAACTTCTTTATCTAAGATAGAATACTATTAAAGAAAACCTTATATAATATAGCTATTAGGAGAGTTATAGATAATCCTAACTTATAATCTACTATAGTATAGAATATTTATTAATAAATTAAATATTATAAAGTAAATATAGTATACTTAATACTTATATAATATTACTAGTAGAATAAGATATATAACTATATTTATAAACGTTTAGTAATATACTTAGATTATAAACTAAGATTATTAAAAAGGATAGTAAATATACTTACTAATATATATAGCTTTATAATCTAAGAAATAGTTACTATTAATATAGTCTATATCCTATAATACTTTGGAAAGAAGTACTTAGTTATTATAAAAGACTATCTTAATAGATAGCTAGAAACTTATATACTATTAAATAACTAGTCTAAAACTATTACTAAGTTTCTTTTTAAAGATATTATATATAAATAGAGTATAGTAAGAAAACTTATAATAGATAGTAGACTAAACTTTATTAAAGTAGTTAACTATTTAGTAAGAACTTATAAGATTAACTATATATAGTTATTAGTATATAACTTATAAGTAATAAGTAAGATTAAAGGAGAATATAAGCTTATTATAAATACTTTAGTAAAACTCTTAGGCCTATAAGTTAAGAACCTTCTTATAGTACTTCTTATAAATATAATTTTAATATAAGAATAAACTAGCTATTCTTTATAATAGTTAGTTACTAGCTAGAACCTAGTCCTATTAATTAAACTATTCCTTCTAATATAGTTAACTTTACTATTCTAGTAAGTTAAAGATTAGGTATAGCTATTTATAATCTAAGTAATATAGTTTAATCTTAAAGATTAGTTTACTAAGAAAGCTATAGCCTATACTAACTATATATATATAGCTAAGAAAGAATATTAAGATAATATAAAAGAAATTTACTAAGAAAATATTATACCTAAAGACTTAGTACTTCTTTAGAATTTAATATAAGAAATTAATATACTAAGAGATTAAAAACTTAATATAAAATAGCTAAGACTATATAAAGTATAAGAAGTAAAGCTTAACTATAGAACTTATTACTTAAAAGACTTTAATAGTACTATTTTCCTATATACTATACTAAGAAAAAGGCTAAAACTCTTCTACTAGTATCTTAAAGATAATATTATTAAAGAAGATAAAAGTAATATAAAACTATAAAACCTAGAGTACTAAGAAAATAGTAGTACTATACTAAATATTTTAGTTATTCTAGATACTAAAGAATTACTACCTTAAGACTATAGACTATTAAGATAACTAACTACGTAATAGAAGGATAATAAGATAGTCCCTAGAGTAATTATTACTAAATATCTAATAAAAGAAGAATAATAAGTATATATATAAGATTAAGGAAATTCTAACTCTAGGTCTAACTCTAATACCTCCTTAGTATCTAGATAAACTATAAGATAGTTTATCTTTCTAAGAAAAGAAAGAAGAGTAGCTTTTAGTAGTACTTTAATACTTCTAAGTACTCTTTTATTAATTTAAAATAATACTAATTATTTATACTCTTAAAATATAGAATCTAGGTTTATAAGCTATAATCTAAATTCTATACCTTAGTTACTAGAATATATTATAGACTATATACTATATAATAATATATTATAAATCTCTTTAGATACTAGAAAATAATAACTTAAGCGTATTTATAATACTACCTTAGGAATAGGGAGGAAGAAAATAATAATACTTAGTCTAGATCTTTATTATATAAAGTAAAACTTCTATAACTAGCTACTAAGTAGTATCTAGGCGTAGTCTTAGTATAATATAAATAGAACGTATCTTTCTTTTCTTCCTTCTTTCTTCCTCTATTAAAAGTTATAAACCTAGAATCTATAGCCTTAGTAATAGGCTAACTTATAGCCCCTAATAATTAGCTATTAGTTCTAATTAAAGAAGAATATAAAGGTAGAGAACCTCTCTATAGTATATACGCCTATAGTTATATATTATTATTTTACTTTTACTTTTACGTGCTCTTTTACCTTTACTTATATTACTACCTAGGTAATATTAGCTAGGGAAGCTATAAATACACTACTATAGGATAGATAAAAGTAATACCTCTTAGCTTTAATTTTTTATTTTCTATAAGTATAGGGGTATTATTAAAATATAACTTTAAAAAAATTAAAAAGTAGCTATCCCTCTACTTATTAGTTATAAAAGTTAAAAAAAAGATAAAGTAATAATATAGTTTAAATATAGGACTAATTAGTGTTATCTAAGGGTAAAGCTCTAACGTCTATATATAAAAACTAAAGTTAAAAATATTTACTAAAGGTAACTAAAAAAAGACACCTATTAAACTTTAGTAGGCCTAATAGGGATCGCTAGCTATTAGCTAATAATATAATTATAATATATTATAAAAGAGAGAGATAATATAGTATATTTACTATAACTAAGAGAAGGTTATATAAAGACTTAGCTACTTCTAACTATTATACTAATATTAGCTCTTAGTATCCTACTATATATAATTAAATTATACTATATATAAATACTATATATCCTTTAATATAACTTATTATAGCTATCTAGCTAGGCTAGTATACTTTCTTTAGTAAAGAGCCCCTTTAACTTATTAAATATAAATAATATAAGCTCTATATATACTTAGGAGCTAAATTTAATAATTAGTAAAGAGCTAGAAGAGTAAATACTTTTAATACTCTAAATTCTTAGTAATAGTAAATTTATTAACTAGTACTTTCTTAAGAGGTCTAAGGTAAGTAACTTATAAGAAGACTAAAATATAGTATTTAAAAAAGGTTATAAAGTATAATAATATTATTTATACTAATACCTACTACCTTATTAATCTCCTTATATTTAGTTACCTTACCTACCTAACCTTTAATAAGTAGAGTAAAGAGATAAAGAGATAGCTATATTACTAAGCTATTAATATTAAAAGAGTACTTAAAGACTAGTATCCTAGGCTTAAAAAGAAAGAGTTTAAAGAAATATTATAAAGATAAGAGAATAAGGTATAAGCTATATTACTATTAATATTCCTCTAACTAAAGCTTATTATTAGGTAGTAGTAGTAGCTATACTATAGGTAGCTAGTTAGTTATTCTTAAGAAGAGGTAAAGGTAGTAGTAGTAGTTTTAAAGGGTAGCTATAATAGTTATAGAGGGTAGAAATAGTAAAGGATAGTAGAGGATAGTAGAGGATAGTAGAGGATAGTATATATATTAGAAGGTTACGTCTTATAGTCTCTAGTCTATATATAACTACTATAAAGACTCTAAGTTAGCTATATATACTAATAAAAGCCTTAGTATTAAAATAAGATATATTATATTAAATCTAAGGCGCTAGGTGTAATATATAGCTAAATTCTAGGTCTTAGTACCTTACTACTATTATATATCTTTAGTGTCTAGCGTTTATAATATACTATATATATACTAGCTATACTAAATATAAGCTTATATAAGCCTATAGTTACTTAGTTAGCGCTTTATCTTAAAAAAGTCTCTAAACGTGCTATAATAATAAAAAAAAAAGTCTACAAAGGCCGAAGCTAAAAATATAATCTAAAGATATTTAAAATATATTTAATTTTTTTTACTTTTATACGCTAGTATACGCTATTCTATAATAGTCTATACTAGGCCATATAGGCGAAGCGTATAGACGTCTATATTATACGCTTTACTAGATATAGACTAGTTATAGCTAACCCTATTTTTTTTTATAGCTGGGTGATATGCATCCTGACAAGAAGAAGCTATATCTACAGATACGTCATTATCGTCCTGATTTGGTCGAAGTGCAAGCTGCTCCGAGGTTTTAGTGGGGAGTTGTCCGGTGCATCGCACAGAAGTTGCTAGGGGACTAGCTGATCACATTCCTTATTCCACCACGAAATACTGACTAGATACGAACTCGGCTAACAGATAACATAAATTTTCCAAGATGACGTCCCCGAGGCCAGAAAAAGCTGCCAACGCAATCGGGCCTTTTATCTCGTAGCTACCCCGCATGTCGTCACATAGGCAGGGTACTTTCAGAAAACCGTCGAACGTTTCTTATAATCTTAAAGTAATCCCATTCTGCACGCCAGTTCAGTCATATCAAACAACACATCTTCACAATGTCTAAGCCAAACATTCTCTTTGTCCTTACCTCTCACAACAAGCTCGGCGACACAGGCAAGCCCACTGGCTGGTACTTGCCAGAGCTCGCGCACCCCTACCACGTCCTACACAACAAAGCTAACATCACCGTCGCATCCCCCAAGGGCGGTGAGGCTCCCCTCGACCCTGCATCCGTCGAAGCCGCCAAAGACGATGTATCTGTCAACTTCCACAAGAACAACGAGCAGGTGTGGAAGAATACCCAAAAGCTGAGCGACTTCAAGGGAAAGGCGAAGGAATTTGACGCCATTTTCTACGTTGGTGGTCACGGGCCCATGTTCGACCTTGTCGACGATCCGACGTCGCAACAACTTATCAGGGAGTTTTGGGAAGCGGACAAGATTGTCTCGGCCGTATGCCATGCACCGGCTGTCTTCTACGATGCTAAGCTGAGCGACGGAAGTCTGCTTGTTGCTGGAAAGGAAGTTACCGCATTCACAAACGCTGAGGAGGAGCAAGTGGGCTTGACAAAGGCTGTACCATTCTTGCCTGAAGATGCGCTGCAGAAGGCGAGCGGAGGCAAGTTCGTCAAGGCAGCGGAGCCCTGGGGCGAGAAGGTTGCTGTTTCTGGCCGATTGATCACCGGACAGAACCCAGCGAGTGCGACAGCTGTCGGAGAGGCGATCGCAAAGGCATTGGGCATTTAGGGATATCAATAAGAAAATAAAGGATAATCAATACAGCTTAATCCTCATCGTGGGACACAATTTATCGTGAGATATAAACGCTCCTCATTTGCAACAGGTGTTGTACACATTCAATCAGCCATGATTCCTAAGATTTCTATCGATGCCCAATTCTTCTACATTAACCGCTCTACACGTACTTGAGTACAACGTCAGTGACGGTCCCATAAACGGTGGCTAATGGGCAAGCAGCAACAACAACTGGGTACTCCGGTGCCTTGGTGGTAACGGGAGCGTGCGATTCGTCAACCGGCAGGTAGGTACACGAGAGTGTGAAGGTCGCTTTTTCGGGCTCCTGGGAGGCCTACTGTATCGCGATAATCATTGAGGTTGAGCTTTGGGGAACGGTTGATTGTGTTGCTTTGGCTGCTGGGCCGGCAGGTAGGTAGTCTCGTAAGAATTGTTGGCGATCATGATAGTGCTCGAGACAGTGATGGTAGAGTTTCTGTAAGAAACGGTTCCGTTGTAGTGCTTGTGGCGGATGGTAATAGGATAAGCAGTAGCGACTTCGGAAGTGGTTGCGTCCTAAGATGTGGCACTGATGACAGGGACGTATGACGAGATCATAGTAGATGGCTTGACCACACCCTTGGTAACAGTGACTAATACCTCCATGGTGCTTGTTTTAGTTGATGTGACAACAGTTGTGGAGTCCTCAGAGGTAGCCGTGGAAGAGGGCACAGCAGATGACGAGGCTTTGACCAAAAGAGGCGTGAGCTTGCTCACAACCCAGCTTGACGCCTCCTCGGTGTAAAGCTCGAAGTAATTCAAATGCTGGGCAACATCATCTCCTTTGGCGCAGACTGGGTCGCCAGCAGCGCAGTACGACCTCAAGACAGCAGAGTAGCGATTCAGGCGCTCAAGGTTAGCGCCGGTACGGGGCCAGGCTTGCTTATCCGCTCCATCAAGAACGTTGTAAGCCTGGTTCGTAGTGTGCTTAACGTCGCCCCAGAGAACAGCTGCTTTGACAGCCTGGCCAGCCTGTGAGGTGGAGTCGAGTCCAATAGTTTGTGGGTCAACGTTGCATGCATCGTCGCCTCCACCACTTAGAAGAGCTCCGGAAACCATGGCACCTTGCGAGTAACCGTTAATTACAATCAAAGTGTCCGGGCACTGGGCGTTGTACTCGGTAATTTGCCTGATGCCGTTGACGGCACCTTCTTGGATCGTAGGGCAAAACTCCACACCGAGGGTAGCATCGAAGACAATATCCATGTAGTCGCAAGAGTTGCCCTGGGCCTGGAATTTTCCGCAGGTCGCATCGAGGAAAGGTGAAGTGCGGCCATCGTGGTATGGAGCGTCATTGCCACGAGCCATGAAAATTGCTACATCGTTACAGGCGGCAGCGACCTTTGGGGGTGTGGTGCCTTGAGCATAGGCGGCCAATGGGAGAGCTGCTAGAACAGCAGTAGCAAAACTTTGCTTCATAATGTTTGTTGAGGGTTGTAAACAAGGCGTCAACTGTTGGTTGTTGCGGAACGTCGATGGAGTCGTGTATGAAAAAAGGATAGATCGAATAGCGAATATCGTGAGAATATCAAGTATGCCAAAGATGATACAGCATTGACTGTGTCACTCTGGTCTTATGATGGGAGCGAGTGGTAATGGCAGAGCGCAATGAGAAAGTAAGTTGGGAGGATTCAGCAAACAGGAAGACGCGACAAGATATGTCAAACTGCCAGTGGGGCCCCCTTGACCAACAGGTCCCATCTGATGCTGTCTGGACGTTTCTGCGGGTGAAGAGCCACAAACGTGCAAAGACGCATGCTTGCAAGCGCATGTTCTGCCGACAATCCGTTCGTACACTCTGCAGCCCTAGCGACTGTAACTATTGTATATTCACAGATCTTGTGTTTATTTTAGGTTAGCAGTACACCGCTAGTACGGGAGAGGCAATGCATCTTGCTTGCTATGACTCGTGCGGCATAGTTGGCAGTACAACCGCCGGCATTATCTCGTATCAGGCGAGAAGGATAGGAAAAGGCTACCCGAATTATGATACCATATGTGCTACAGACATCACTCCTTGTGAATGGCGATCAAGTTTCGAAGGTCGCATGTCATTCATGCCCCTCTCTTACGGGATCATTTTGGTTGGGGGTGTGAAAATTTGCGTAGCCTGATGTTGAGAAACTACGTTGTGTTAGCTTTTTGCGGTGGTCAAACTACTGTCCGCAGGACATGTGTTTAGAAGGTTTCAACCGATGATACAGTGATTTGAGCCCTGATATTTCGCAGTGGCGCGCTATCGTGCTCTTGAACCAGAAATCACTTTTGCGTCCCCATCTTGTCCCTGAACCGCCGATTTGGGCAGGTTGGCACCGGGTCGTTTGATCGACGACAGGTACCGATGTCTACAGACGTTGGACTGCGCACTTCTAGATCCCTCAGATGGAAGGAACAACCAAGGGTACGTTCGTTTTTACTCGGCGTCGGACCGGCCTGGAAACATGGCCGCCGAAGGCATAAAAGGCGTTGGCCATGCTCACTGTAGTTGCAGCATATGTGGCGGAAGTGGGGAACGCGACGGTAGTTTGGGACGCTTGAGCCTTCGCTGTGGATCGAGGTCTTCTAGAATTGCGCGATGGATGAGACTCGTGGATTGTCTAATGCATTATATTTCGAGCGATCGCATGCTTTACCAAACGATGACGAGATGTGACAGGGATGGAGTTATGTGGTGCTGCGTGATATGCATGGTCGTCGTTCGCGGCTGATGTGGCGGTATTGCGGTTATCGATAATTGGACCCAGGTGGTGGGCGACGTCATGTCGCTACCTACCTAGGTACTAAGGCTACTCAGACAATTGTACAAGCTTCTCTGGGATCTAGGTCGCTACTAGTGCCTGCGAGTATCATCGATGAAGCAGTTACCTAGGTACTTGTTAAAATGACAACGTTGAAAATTCGCTAGCACTGCAGCTAAAGATTGGATTCGCATAACTGTCGCCAACAGGCACCTCACAGGCTCACCATTGGCCCAACGAGATGACACAGCTCCGTGAGCGACATCAGAAGTTCATTGGAACATATTCCAGCACAAGCCAGCTAATATCCTATCGTTACGATGAGACAACTCATGAGTCGTGATCATGTTGTTCATTCTCCAGCATTTCATGTCTCCATGCCATTTCAAACGACACTGAACAGCATGGCGAGCAAGCAAACTACCCCAGCAAACGACCCAGACGTAGCAATGTCAGCAGCGCCTGTGGTCGTAGTGGCGCTGGTAGAAGACTCAATTCCACTGTTCAATGTTTCAGAAGCAGATTCGGAGGCGGTGGTAGAATCAGGTAAGCCACTCGCCGTGCTCTCCTCGCCAGATACAGTCATTGAAGACGACGCAATATCAGCTAGAGAAACGTTAGCACGTCGCGTCCACGGGCCACATAAACCTATACCATACGTACCGTTTCCAATGTCTCTAACCAGCGTGAAAGCCTCCTGCCCCAGACTCGTCGCCCAACACCCGAGATAACTCACACCCTCACTCGCACCAACGGTCGGCACCACGACTGCAGTGTTGCAATATCCTTGATCGCAGAATAAACTCGTCTGTGCTGCAAAAAGGGTTGCGGCACTGCAAGATGACCAGAAGATGCAGTCTGAACTGCCGGATGCGCAACATTGGGCGTATGACCCGGAGGTTGAGTAAGTAGCTGGGTAATCGCAAGAGCGAAGATCAGACCCTGGATCGGAGCGCAGTTAGTGGCAATGTACTGGCAGAAGCGAAGTGTGGTATAGTGTTGACACCGGACGGATGACTCGGCTTACATTGTCCATTCGTCGCATCCACCCATCCAACCAGCGCAGGATCTTCTCCGGCTGATGTCTGCCGGGGTGCAAGTTCAGCCCGTGGGGTAATAAGTGGATCGGGTACGGCAGCAACCGTTACGGCAGTGAAGCTAATCGCCACTGCCACGATTGACTTCATCCTGGACGCTTGCTGGAGTGCTGGTGTTCCGACAAAGTGACAAGAAGCGCGTTTGTGGAGTCAAGGATGCTGTGCTGTGCGAGAGGAAAGCGCGTTAGATTTAATGATTGGGACTAACATTATGCCGCGGTACAAAGAAGCGATTCAATAATTGTCAGCCAAGCGAAGGAATTGTGGCGTATAGGAAGCGAGATGAAGATGCCTAGAACGGGACGAGTCGGTGACAAGAACAACTGAGATGGTAAGCAGAGGAGATACTGGTATCTCTGTTGCGGCACACGAAAGACGGAATACTACTGATAATATCAAAAAAAATGTACAATTAAAAGGGCATAAACTAGCAGAATGTTTCTGAATCGAGTGAAAACAAACGGCTAGTATTGCGGACATGGAAAACCTGAGGCGTGTTGTTGACGTGTGTGAGCAGCCCAGGACGTTATCTCTAGGCGCCCCCTCCCCATCAATCTCGTTTCTCCGTTACGACAGGCACATCCTGGTGACTATCGGATCCGCTCGCAACACCCGATGCCGCCAATCCAGGAGTTCTAGGCCCATATCCGGTCAAGACCATCATGTCTTCGTCCGCGTCGCTAAAATATTTGTAGTCGAGCCCCCTCAACTCGTCTTCTTCGGTCGCGCGAATATGACAGCCAGGAATTTTGTTGATGATGAACAGCAAGATGACCGAGATGACAAATGACCACGCCGCGCATGTAGTCGCAGCGGCCAGCTGATATCCCATTTGCTTCCAATTCTGGGCCCACCAGCCACCCTCGTAGAAATTGCTTACGCCGTCCATAGCGGGTACATAGGGTGCTGCGAAGAAACCGGTCATGATGTCGCCGATGTAGCCGCCAACACCATGTATGGCGAAGATATCTAGACCCTCATCGATGCCGAGGAGGTACTTGTATCGAACTGTGAAGAAAGATCCGCAAGCAGTGAGAGCACCTATCAGCGCCGCCGTCTGGACTGGAACGAATCCGCAAGCTGGCGTAATACCGACAAGGCCAGAGATGATGCCAGAGCAAAAGCCGAGAATCGAGAACTTGCGGGTGAAAATATACTCCAGTAAGACCCATGCCATGCCGCCACCGCAGGCTGCGAGGTTGGTGTTGCAGACAATGTAGACAGAACGGATGGTGATGTTAGCACCAGAGGCACCTACAGACGGTCAGTTTGTCTCTTCAGAACCCAACCGTACACGTCGCTACTAACCATTGAACGCGAACCATCCAAACCAGATGAATATCGTGCCGAGTCCAACAAGGAACGGGCTATGAGGCTTGAAGTGCGGGATCTTGGGATGATGCGACTCTTTGTGCGGATCGACACGCTTACCCAGCATCAACGACCACGCCAAAGCAGAGAATCCAGACGCAATATGCACAGGACCAGAACCCGCAAAGTCGAGGACGCCGAGTTTGTAAAGCCAACCATTAGGATTCCATTCCGAGTATGCGAGCACGTAGTATACGAAAGTGGTCCAGCAAAGCAAGAATAGCATCGAAGGCCCTAGACGTCCTCGCTCAAGCATCGCTCCTGCCAAGATCATTGCGGTGCAGGTGACGAACGTGAAACCAAAGGCAGCGTAGAGGATGTCCGGGATAGCAGCGTTCGCGAGCGACGGTGAGCCAAGAGTGTTGTGTAAACCTGCTTTGGATAGATCTCCTAGGAAAGGCCCCGTGGTATGTGACTGGTAGAGAGAGTAACCGTACACCCAGAACTGGATGCCTGCCGCGCATGCGCAGAAAAGAGATTGGAAGATCATAGTAAGCGCTGATTTCCGGCGGTGCATTCCTGCGTAAAGGAAGCCGATCGCGGGTGTGATTTGCCTACTCACAATCAGTATGTTCCAGTATATGTGGCAAGTACATAGCGTACCAACATATCACCGTGCTGACCAGCATCCAGCACATGTCGCCCTTGTCGTAGAGCGCATTGAGGTCGGTGGTCATAACATTGCCGCCGTTAGGATCGACAGCATAGTCCGGCCACTCAGTGATTGGGGTTGGAGCTGGTATGTCCGCCATGTTAGAGTAGGTTGTTTGTGCTCGACTGAGCAAAACACTAAGAGCTGTGTACCTAGAGCAATCTGCAGAACCAAACCCCCGGGGAGTTACCGTGTTTATATCTAGGCCTTCTTTTTCGACCCGTATCTTGGTTGCACGGGCGCGCCATGTCTTTCCTAGGATAACACCTGGGCATGATATGCAACGCGTCGTATGCATCCAATCAGCACTCCGTCAGCGGAACCCTAACCATGGGAAGGAACGAATGTCTTCGACCGGCATAGTTAAAGGCACCCAACGTTCCTTATCGTTCCACTTCCCCAGAGCACTAGGAGGAGTGGAGACAGCCAAGGAAGCGGAAGGCGGAAGCCATGTGTATCGCTTGGCAAAAGATAACGAGGCGTGGGGTAGCTCGTATGCGGGACCCGTCAGCAACTCGCATCGGTCGCAAGTACACACAACATTAACGAAGACTTTTCGAAACAAGATCCCAGCACTTGCGCATACCCGTGGACAGCGTCTCGTTGTCCATGGATTCGGTGTCTACCCATTTGCGAGCGGGCGGGCCCTTGCATATAAGCTCGACAGGTTCGGCGTTATCGGCGTCAACTCTGTACTGATAGGCATGCATGGTAAGCTTCAAATGGGTGAAGACATGGACCAATGGCGGGTGACTCGCAACATAACGCGCTTTGCTCATATCGGGTGCGCCGGCGTCGAGACCTGAAATGTACTGCTGCGCCAACGTTTTACGCTGCTGGGGCGTCTTCTGCGATGCAGTCAGCGGGCTCTGCGGGAATTGCCTGTGCCACAGTCAGCGAGCGCCCCCTGCACTACCAAGATAAGAGAAACCGAGGATCGGGCCTATCATGAAACATGATACGAAGCTGCACGACAATGTGCGTTGGGAAGTACCCGACAAGCCACCCGGCAATGTCTCCATGATAGGATGCGTATATTACGTACCAAAGTGATGCGAGAAGACCTTCACCGATTCGTCAGCAGTGCTTTAGCATGGTGGTGCACAACATACCTTTTGCGGGCCTTTGCTCTATCAACCATTTGCTGCTGCCGTCTCCCAAGCGCAACTCTACCATGCACACGACACAATCTTCTTCGGCGGACTTCTTCTTCGCGACCTTCTTCGGGAAGAGCGAGCAGTATGTCGGTATCGATTTGGACTCCCTGGTAGGTACCGACAGCTTCCGCTTTTTCGGGTCGTCAACAGGTGGACTGACACGATACTCTGCATCGTCTTCGGTGTCCTTGTTTGACTTGGGTGTGCCAACAGCAAAGTACTGCGAGATTTTGTTGCTTTGTTTCGTAGCCACTTTTCTTTTTTTGGTCGCTTGCGGTAGCTCGTCATCTGTTGCATCTTCAGCAACTGCAACCAGATCTTCGGTATCCAGAGAGGCGCAGAGAGCACATGCGTCCTCGATGTCGGGCACTACAGCCGGGGACTGACGCTTGTCAGATAACGCCTTGCCTTCGCTATAGACCCTGCATGTAGCCTGAATGGGGCACTCGCCGCACTTAGGTCGAGGCGTACAGACAGTGGAACCCAGCTCCATAAGCGCTTGATTCCATAACCCTGGTACGGCGCTTGGGCGCGTTTCCGGAAAGTCAGAGGCATGCTTGATGAGTTGATCCGCCATATCCCACATTACATCAGTAGCCTTCTTGTCCTTGACGTCCATGTACAAACCCAGCTGTCGACTAAGCACGCGCATGACATTCCCGTCTAGGACAGGTTCTGCCTCGCCAAATGCGATACTAGACACTGCACCTGCAGTATATCTTCCAATACCGGGAAATTCTTGTAGTTCTGTCGCACCACTGGGAAGAGCACAACAGGCGCCGGCCGACTTGGCCACCATGGCTTTCGCACCTTCATGAAGGCGTGTCGCACGTGAATAGTAACCAAGTCCTTTCCATACGGAGAGGACGTCGTCATAGTCTGCCTCAGCAAGATCCTGAACTGTAGGCCATTTTGAGATCCAGTTGTTGAAGTAGGGAATGACTGTCGAAACGCGAGTTTGCTGGAGCACTGCCTTAAAGTCAGTCAAAGTTTAATCCGATTTCCAGCTCGCTAGACGTTGCTGGAGGTAACGAAAGAAACCGGGGGACGGTTTCTGGGTGAACACGTGACTGCGCGTTTGCGCGTTCTCGTTGCCCGATGTCCGCAACTACTTCCATTCATAAGGCGTACTTACTAACTTCAGACACCCAAACCTCATACGCCCTCTTTGACAAGACGCGCCCAAGTTCTTCTTTGTCTTCATACTCGTTCGGGTCAATCCACTTCTTCCTCCACGGCATGCTACGTGTCTCCGCGACGCCATTAAACCAACTCAACAGCGCGTCGCATCCGGATCGGCCGCTGAGAAGCAAGGGATAATGGTATGACGCATCGTGCACGCGCGATGGCGGTAGCGCTGCAACCAGAGAAGCTGAAGGGGCAGCGATGCTAGGTTTGCTAGGCTTGCTAGGCTTGACTGCTGTCGCAGTCTTCTTGCGTGGAACCATGGCGCGTCGGATGTGCGTAAAGACGATATTTGCGAACCAAGAAATTAATAACAATTGATGTCGTTGGCTGCAGCGTGTCGGGTGGGATCTAAGGGGAAAGTATGAGTGGAGATACGATCGCGCTAAGCATTGCTAGTGTCGCGATCGAACTTGCACCTCCTTGTCTAGGATAGAACGAACTACTGTAATACGCTGGCTCACACTCGATATTGTCTATTGCGAGAAGCAAATAATTGAACAATGATTTGCGTATGCTGGCAGAAAAGTATTTGTCGTACGTGTCAAGCGTTGACAGTCTACCAGCTGAGCTAATTCAATCTCTGAGTAGAACAATCCTATTGAACCAGTGTTAGGTATCACACGCAGCTAAGACTCGTTTCCAATTCATGGCGAGCGCAAAATGTCAACGCGATGCATGAGTGATATTTGGTTCTACCACAATGCCATACCGTCCAGCCAACGCCGAAGAAAATGCTATGCGAGAAAGTGACTGAAGCTATCTACTCCATTCGCAATCGGCAAATGGTGCCACACAAACCCAGTTGGCATCCATAATATCCAATCCAAATCAATATGGGGTATAGGAACAAGGAACAGTAACAACAACGAACGTAAGTGCTCGCTAAATCCAGAAGCCTTTCGAAAATATGCCCACAGGGTCTAACCCAGATGTATGTGTAATGCTCGTCTCAGAAAAGAGGCTATGCCGTCGATCTAAAAGAAGGATGAATGTAAATCGCTAAGCGCGCGGGGTTTGTTCATGTTGTAACCAGATGTCGCCACCTTCGCCCTTCTCCCACTTCTTCCATGCTATCTCATAAGCGTCTTCTAGGTCTCTGACCCACCGTTTGGTGTCAAAAAGAGGACTTGTCCATCGTGACTCGTAAAGCATACGGCGGAGCTCACTCAGACGGCCCTGGGCTCGGTGCCCGTTATAGGTGCAATTGCGTGCAAGGCGAATAGCCATGGCTTCGTATTCATCGTCGTTGTTGGCAATGAGTTCTTTTGCCGCTTGCGCACCCGCTGGCGTCTTCGGCAGCGCACCCTTGAGAATCGAGGCTGCCATACGGGAGCACATTTTGTACTTGTAGCGGGGTAACGTAAGCAACGGTGTTCCAGACCAGAGAACGTCAGCAGCAGTTGTGTGTGCATTGCATTCTGGTGTATCGAGGAAGAGATCACACACACGGGCCCTAGAAATATGCTGATGCTTCTGCGCGACGTCGGTGAACATGATGCGACTTGCCACCTCTGCACCTGCCCAGAGAAGAGCTGTTTGTCTGAGGTTTGTTTCGCCGAGGTCGGGGAATCGCAAGAGCCACAAGACTGCATTAGGTATTTTTTCGAGAATGCGTAACCAGGTACGAAACGTAGTAGGCTCAATCTAACGATAGTATTAGCACACAGTCGACTTGCTAGTTGGAACATAAACAAACTTACCTTGTACAGCTGATTGAAGTTTGCAAGTATAATCGCATTGTCCGAGAGGTTCGGAAAGATCTCTTTACGCATGGCCCAGCGTCGTTGCTGCTCTTCCTCCCAATTGGGCTGTCGTCCTTGTGAGTCCGGAGCACTCTGTCGATGGTCGCAACAGAAGAAGGTATCTCGGCAGAAGACAATGTTCTCTCCGTATATCCATTCCTCATCATCTCCACCACTGTTGTCGTCTACAAGAGCGTCTTCAAGATCGACGTTACGGCGCCATTGTCGGAGGGTGTCTGGAGGTACAGCGGTGTCATCGGCAAGTAAATAATCGCACCATTCGGCGCCTAAAGTGCCTGCGAAACCCATAAAAGCCATTTGAATGGGCGCAGGACGGGCAGCAAAGACTTCGTTTCGTGCGCCTCTAGTGTAACCATTCAGGTTCACGAGGACATGTATACCGTCGTGGGTTATCTGATGGACAAGTCGTTCCGCTGGCCAACTACTAGCATCGTAGAATACTGGCGATTCTCTTTCAATCTGTTTGCGATGCTCCGACCCATCACTCGCTGTTGTGGCGTAGCAGTATGCTTTTACTCTGCTTGGATTGTGGAGGCCGAAGACCGACTGCATTAGGTGGGCTAATGGATGATTGTTGAAATCCGACGATACATAGCCAACCTTCAAATATGGTTGTGGCGGTGCAGGAGGTTGATAGACAGTTGGTGGTAGCCATGGAACCCTTAACGTCGAGGTCGAGATGCGGAGGCCGTTGCGTTGTGAGATGAGACGGATCTGTTTAGCTGACATGGGGCACGTAAATGTGTGGAAAGGGAGAACAGTAGGTGCCGCGGGTACCGTTAAAGCTGCTGGTAGTTGAGGCCTCTTATAGAATGTTGGTGGCCGCTGCGTTCCAGTAATGTAGCGATCCTGGTACCATTGCCATGTGATACATCGTATAGCACGCTCAACAAGTCGTACGATGCGAGCGCCTTCCCACTTTTGTCCTTTCCACTTATGCAAGAAAGATACCATGCTGGTCTCCTTCTCTTTTACATCTTGCACGCTCCCTGTAAGGGATAATGGACGAACGACATCCTGAATGAACTGTTCATTCATGATGCCTCGGCCCCAATCCTCACCATCGGCAAGCTGCTTCTCAACCAATTTGACAACCTTGTGAATCCAACCCGAGTTTGATGCGCCAGGGATCCTTGCGTCTAGGAGCATACCGACATCGTTGACATGCCAACGATCCCTTGACCCACCATCTTCAGCAATGCCACCTCTACCGGCCCAGTTACAGACAGAGTTGAGGGCGTTGGCAAGCCCACAAACAGCTTCAGCAAAGTCAGGACTGGATTTGACTGCTTTCTTATAATAATAGATAGCATCGGCGATCCGGCCTTTGTCTTTGACAGCGTTGGCGAGATTGGCAAGAGCAATGTCAAAGTTTGAATCGCACTTGACAGCGTGTTCGTACATGTTTATCGCGTAATCGAGCTGTCCAATATCTTTCAAGAGGCTTCCGAGGTTCGTGTAGAGGTGTGCATGGGACTGGTCCAGTTGAAGTCCGTAATAATAATACGCAAGCGCAAGAGCTACTCCACTGCCGGGGACTAGTCCAGGAATTTGAGGATGTGCGAAAGCATGTGACATTGGGCTGGCCTTGCAAGGCGCGGATTGCTGTACGCTAGCGAGGAGTATACCTACGTTGTTCGCTGTGGATGGACTGGGCTGTAACGAGAGCGACAAATAGTAGAGTGCTAGAATTTCTCGCACACCGTAGTTGCTTTGGTACACGGTAGTCTTGGGCGAATTGGTTGCCATACCGTCTTGAAAAATCTTCGCTAGTGACAGCAAAGAGTTGCTTGTGGTCGATATGGCTGCTTTCCTGGAGAGTCCTTCGCTAGGAACGTGCTTGAGACCAGGCAGTTGGCCGTGCGGCTGGAAGCAGAGCTGAGCTGTCCTAGTAGCCGCATCCGGCGGTAGCAAAATCGGATCAGATGACGGAGACATACGACGGCCCCCTGGAGAGCGCTCCGACACATCGTATCCAACAACAGCAAGAATGCGCCTAATGAGGCCATCGATACCGTTGGGATGGGGTCCAGCTCCAATGAGAACGGCGTTCTCAAAAGCTGTGGCAGCACCAGCATTGTCGCCGAGAGCGTAAAGCATGTTACCCTTGGCATGCACCAGAGCTAAAATACGACCATTGTCGCTACCAGCAACAGCATATCCGCTTGAACCGAAGCCCGGCTGGTCCGAGCCGGGAAGCTCATCCAAGTCTTTGAAGATGGCTTCATCCTCTCCCTCGAACTCAAAGATGGGCCGATCGGATGCTTCTGAGACGCTCGACTCGCTCAATTCGGAGGCAGCACGTTCACTTTCGGCTTCGAGGCTCTTCAAAGCGTCGGCCCTTTTAGCAAATCTCAAATGGCGTTCGACTTCTTCAATGACTTGAACCGCTTCACGACCTTTGTGATCGCTGCAAAGTAAGCCAATGAGATGTTCGACGGCCTCGAAGTAACTGGGTCGAAGCTTGACTGCGCGTCTCCAGTAGTCTTCTGCTTCACGCTTCTGTTGGAGCGCAAGCATAGTGGCCGCAAGATTTGATATTGCTTCGACATGACTGAATCGTGTTAGTGTGCTTCGGTCGCAAAGAATGGGGAACTCACTCTTTATCCAATGTAAGGATATGTTTGTACCAGTCCTGGGCTTTTTGGTAGTCACCTAATGCATATGCTAGACAACCACCCAGAAGAATGCCATCGATCCAGCTCCATTTGCTCTCTTCGCAATGCTTGGTGATCGCTTCGAGTGCCGAGGCTGCCGTCATGCTCGGAGACAGGCCCTGGCGGAGGTTCTGGTGAGCACTAGCGACAGAACCGGAAGTTCGCCGCAGGGTACGTGGTGGCTCCATGCCTGGCATTGGAGGGAGCATGGGGTGTTGTGGCGCTATGCCTTGCCAAGATTGACCGTTGGGACCCGGACTGCCTATGGACCACGCAGACAGGGAGCGCGAATGCGGCATTGGAGGTCTCCTGGATGCAAACTCCGCTCTGGATTGGGAGGCGTATTGAGTAGGAACAGGATACGAGACACGTCGCTCTAGGGACGGCATGCCACCAGGAGAGGAGCTCGAGAGGCTGAGTCCAGGTTGTCGTGGTGGCTTTGGATAGATGTGAGGTCTGTGATGGGCGCGACCTTGGGCGTTTTGCGAGTTTGACTTGCGTGTTGATTGCAAGTACCTGAGTAGGTCGACATAAACTGCGTGAGCCCAGGCAAATACCTTTTCTTTGCTCTGGCCATTGGGCGACTGCAGTCCATACTCGTCGTTCGGTATAGCGGGAGTATACTCCTGGACCGGCGTTGTCTGCCCAGAATTCAGATAGTCTTGGGCACGTTGTGTCAGAGGAGGAGGAAGCGACTGATTTTGATAGTCCAGCGCGACATGATTTTGGGGCTGTCCATAGGGCGAGAAGTCTACGGACAGCCTCCCTGCATGGTTATACGCGCCTTGGCCATAATCTAGATGAGCGGGAGGTTGCTGATAGTGTGTGTAGTTGGGCATAGCATTGTAGGTGTGGCTGTTGTAGGCGTTGCTGTGAGGGTGACTCCAGTTATGATTAGGATGATGTAGGAAGCGAGGATCCCGCATAGCAGCAGGCCGATAGGGAATGTAGGTGCCATCATGCCAATAGGGACCGAACGGCGCTTGGTCATTAGAAACAGTTGGATTCAGCGGCGTCTGGAAAGGTGGACCCATGGGTCCGCAGAAGGGATGGCCATACATTTGATGGGGTAGAAGGGGTTGTAATGGGGGAATTTGGTTGAGCATAGAGTCAATCTGGGGTAGATGCTGGCCCGGAAGCCCGGTCCCGGTCTCGAAGTAGCGACTGGGACTCCATTCTGATGTGGCCTGTGGGTTATGTCCTAGGCCACTGTTTATACCCGGTGAGCGCAGAGGAAGATCCTGCTTGACACCGTACGGCAACTTTGATTCAGCTGTCACGGGAAGAAGGATGTGTTTGGTTGCATGTGGCTCTCCATTCGTCTCAACAGATGTGCCGTCGTATGCAGCTGCCAATATTCCGTTGGGCGTCTTGCGGCGGAGCATGTGTTCTGCAGGTTTGGACGTGCGGCCAGCTTCAGAAGGCTGTGAGCCGTAGGAGTTGTGTCTCGACAGCGGGTGTGCGTACTGCTGCGGTCTTGCGTGCTGGGCAAGACTATGCCCCTCGACGTTGGTAGCATTGTGAAGGAACGAGGGGTGGGATGAGGCAGGTGCGGTGTTGTTGTAGGCCACGGCCGAGGGAAGCTGCGACGGCGGCTGCGGGGGATACTGCCGAACCATAGTCATGGTGGGGGAGCCGCTAGAGGGACTCTGGGACGCAGACAGTGTATCAGAGAAGTCGTGGGTATGGTGTGTAGAGGTGATCGGGCAGGATTGGTCTACGACACAGCCTCACCAGGAGCGACTGGTGCCGATGCCTTCGCGAAATCGTCGCCCGTCTGCTACGACTGACATGTCTTTTGGGGCGTGAGTAGGATTCCTCAGCACCGGGCGTCCACGTACTGGCACGTCACCAGCAGAGACCCCGGCGGTAGTTGGAGATACGGAGGTCGCAGATGCTGTCCGCTCGTGCAGAGGCTACGCGAAACAGCAAAGGGGCGTCTGTGTATGGCGTGGGCAAGAGCGAGTGTTTTACGGAGTTGGATGGGTGGGGAGTGTGGCAGTCGCCTCAGGCGTCAGTCGGCGTGTGAAGGATGCGGATATGCGAGGATAGCGGTGTCCAGAGTCTATGTAAGGGCGGGACCCTAAACGTGTCTCTCTGTCTGTCTGGAATGTACGGAATGTACCCACCCGCATGCACCAGAGCCGCCTATCTGGCTGCGCACTCTCTGGCGGCTGCCTTGCGCGATCGCACGTCGTATGTAGGACGCGGTTCAGGCGTCGTGTCGCGGAACGGGAGTCGTCTGCGCGATGGGCGCACAGCAGCGGGTTTCGAGCACAGGATAAGCGTGGTACGGGGCGCAGCAGCAGCGGTCCGTCACGTCGTCTCTGTCTGGCTGCGTGTCTGCAGCTTCCCAGCGCCCGAGTCGGAGGGCGAGAATGTCAGCGCTCAGCACAGGCGGCGATGCCTGCTTTTTCACACGGTCGGCGGATAGGCGGGCGCGAGAGATGACGAGGTGTGGTGCGGCGGAGACCAAGCAGCGGCAGGCCTATCCACTTCCGTATGCATTCAGTCGTTCGAGTGGTGGCTTGGAGCGATCCCTGTCGCAGCACGACAGGCGTCTGGGGGGATTTCCGGTGATGATCGATGATCGCGCTCGACGGCTGGGCTTCACGATGTGTGTCTCTGGAGAGATGTCTAGATGGCGTGCAATGTCCCGATCTCTCCCACACCGACTCGTTGAAAAGAAAAGTCGGTCCTGATGCTCTCCGCACTGCGCGTCCACAACTCCACTTGGGTGGGCTGCAGAGCCATCAAGCCGCGAGAGACGGCGGCTTGCAAGGGCCCTGGTCCGCTCCAACGTTCACGGCGATCTCCAACGCCAATCAGCCCTCTAAACGACCAGCGCGTCCATCAATGCAGGTGCCCCAATATCCACCACCATGTATCCATGACCCAACAGCCCGCCGTGTCCTTTGTTTGTCACTTGTCGAGCCGGGCCTTCTGCTTGAGCTTGGGGGATGGAAGATGGCGCCCCAAACGCCCCTTGTGTATGGCTGGCTGCTGGTCATGGCTGACAGAAACGCCACGCGCATGCTTATATAGGCTTCCACATGTCGAATCACCAGCAGAGGAAGTCATCACTGCTGCCGCGTTTCATGTGCCACGCGCATGCCGATCTGCATAGTGTACCAAGAAACCGACATAGGTCGGAGGCGCAGGCTGCATAATTGACAGCATGCTCATCAAGAGACATGTATCTATGTATATATATGTTGACCTCGAAAAAGGACCACTGGAGCCAAACCAAAGGCAAGACAACGCGGTGAGTAATGGGTCGTTTCCTCTTCTTCACACCAAAATAGGCCTATACAGTAAGGGAAGTAAGGGCCAGAGTGTTGGTGAAGTGAACATCACGAGCATAAAGTATCGTTGCTAGGCAGCGACCTGTTAAGCCGGCTTGACATTGACATCCGAGTTTGCTTGTCGGGACTGTCCACGGATACACTGCGTGCGCCCAGGCGACACAAGGCGGCGCCGTTCCAAGCGAACTTCGATGCCGTGCCGCAAAGGCCAGGCTTGCGCCTCGGGCAGGTAGCAACCAAGGGCGCAACTTGGATGCAGTTACTCAGGAGTCGCTACGATTAGTTTGAGATGAGCTTGAGTCGCAGTTCTCGGCGTATACTGCGTCTCTAGCCAAACAGACGCATCGAACGGCAACGTTGGCTGATCATGGCCATGAGGAGGGTGCAAACCAAATGCGTGCCGTCGTGAACGCATCCAGGGAAATGTGGTGTGCGGTGGTGAAGAAGGTAGAGGTGTGTAGCTCGCAGAGATTTTGTTGCATGGGCTGCCGCCAAGCCCCCGGCCCTACCATTCGCCGAGGCTGGGATGGCCGACTAACCAGAAGCAGTCGCGGTTTGATGTAATCTGGCATTATTACGAATGTCCCTCTTGTCAGTCACAGAACCCATATCTCTTCGTACGCCTTCCACCAGAAGCGATTTCTCGCACAGTCACCGCCACAACTCAGTCCGCCCGCGGCCACGAGTTCCACCTTCACCATGGCCGAACAAGGTCCCCCACCACAGCAAGGTCCTCCTCAAGGCGGGCCACCACCGGGCTCTTTTTCCATTCCCATTCCCCTAGGACCCAATGGCGAAAGGCCCACGCCCGAGCAGATACAACAGATTCAAATGCAACTTCAAGCCGAGGCACAGAAACACGGGATATCAGTCCAGGAATACGTCCAAAGACTGCGACAACAAGCAATGGCCCAGCAACAGGCCCAGCAGCAGGCGCAGATGCAGGCGCAACAGCGGGCTCAGCAGCAGCCCATTCAGCCTGGACCGCCGAAACCAGAAGCGATTGCGGTCGCCAACTGGCTGAAGTCGCAGGACTTGAAACCCCGGACAGTTGTACACGACGAGAAGAGGAAGGACATGTTCAGAGGTGGGCATTGCCTGTGACAGCCTAGTTCTAGGAGGACATATGCTAATGCGTAACAGTCAAGCGAGCCATCCGTGCCCTCCAGTCGCCTGCGTACCAGAAAGCCCGTGCTAAGAACCCTCTCCTCCCCGAAGTCACTGACCGGGCCTCCGCCGAGAACTGCTTCAAGCTCTTGCCCCTCTCTCTCCTTGCGCTTCGAGTCTCAAAGGTCGACGATAATGCGCACGAAGGTCACAACCATGCGAAGCCTAAGCGTGTCAAGGGCTTGTGGACAGTCAAGATCGAGCAGCACCAGGACGCAAATGATGACAACTACTACATCTGGCTATACGAGGGATCACAATGGAAGCAGAAGCTGTACGCTGCTGGTGCCCTAATCCTCGTCATCGCCATAGTCTTGTTCCCTCTTTGGCCGCTTTTCTTGCGACAGGGTGTCTGGTACCTGAGTATGGGCATGCTTGGCCTTATTGGGTTGTTCTTTGCCATGGCAATCGTTCGACTCATCATTTTCGTCATCACTATCTTCGCGGTACCCCCTGGTCTATGGCTCTACCCCAACCTGTTCGAAGATGTTGGTTTCTTCGACTCATTCCGGCCAGTATGGGCGTGGCAAGAGGTACGTTTTATTTTCCAAACTTTTATCGACTACAAACTGATGAATCCAGACCCCTGAAGATGTCAAGGCAAAGAAGGCTGCTAAGAAGGAGAAGAAGGCTGCCAAACTAGCAGCAAAGGCCGCAGGTGGAAAGGCTAAGAAGTCGGCTATCACTGACGCTGTACATGCTGAATCTCCCCAAGCTGCTCCAGCGCCCGCCGCAGCCGCAGCCCCTGCGCCTGTCAACTCCGCACCACAGCCCACAGGTTCAGAAGCTGCACCAGAGGGTGCCGTCACGCAGCGAGCACCGCGCGCGACAGTCGAAGAGGTTGATGACGAGTAGAGTGCGTGCTGTTGGGTAGACTGAGGGTGGTTTGATACTTTGCATGGGTTAGCAAGGCGGAGTATAGGCGTTTGTTATGGTGGTGTACATGTATCAGCACGTGTACAAATACTAGGCTGGAATGTCTAATATGATGCCAGTGTTGATGGATTCTGGAGAGTGGGACATATGGCGCGGAACGTTCTGGCGGATACCAGGGTCACTGTCAATGATTCCATGTAGCTAACATTCTTGCCACTTCTTTTCTAGCGCTTGATATCGTTCATGTTCGAATCAAAAACTATGGCACTAGCGAGCTACTCGACGCGTCTACGTGTCTTTTAAATTTTTCGTGTCCATGCTTACTAGGAATATGCCCCAACTGTGTAGCAAGCGTGTACGCGAGACAGCTATGCCGCTTCCGCGTACTCGGCAGCAGAACGCATCGAGAACGTTGCCACGCAAGCGATGCGGGGTACTAGCAATTTCTCCGAGTGGTTGAGGTGGGGTCGTTGTTTGTCATGTTGCTGGTGGGAGGTGACACTTAATGTACATCAAACAGGCCGACTCGTGTCTTGGACACCTCGGGGGCCAACACCGCGATTTCGATGTATTGGCGCATCGCTTACGCCAAGGTGGAGCATAGAGAGAACGGAATGGACAGATGGCAAGAAAAGTTCCGCGCAGGTGCATGGATATTCCCTGGCGCTGGGATCCGTCATGGGTTGCATCATCCATCCATGTAGAAAGACGTCGACCAAGCGTTCCGCGGAGCCATGTGAGAAAGTAGTGAAAAGTGTATTGTTTCGCATACAGAAGAAGAAAGAGTGAAGAAGATGATTTGCAACCCACAATCATAACTGCACCCAGCAGGCAGGTAGGATGAAGCTCATGCTCGCTATTTTGTTGCTCGGAAATATCCTAGACGCCGTTTAACCATGCAGCATCCTCTTCTCCTACGCCGACACGCTTCGTCAATATCATCAGAGGAGGTTCCCGAACCAAACGCTCTTGGAACACAGTTTAGCAAAAAAAGCCCTACTCTGCTGACGCAGGCGGCTGACCACCCTCGCTACCCTGGTCAGTGCTTTCGCGAGTCGAAGCAGGAGCGAGGCTAGAGTGGATGGCGGGCGAATGGGTGACTTGGCTGGTGGGGTTCTGTTCTGCTAGTTGGCGCTCTGGGGTTGTTGAGTTAGCAACTTTGCTCGATTGTGAAGCTGTGGTAAGTGCGTACCGAGTTCTCTTATCCGTAGCTTCAGCATCTGGTTTTCGCGCGTCAGGTTCTGGGTCTCGGCCTGGTAGAAGGCACTCTCGTCTCTTGAAGTTGCTGCAGGGCTGAGAAGCATGTCGTGGGGATCGTAGGGTCCTGCTTGGCCTGGTACAGGACGTAGAGCAGGGGAGCCAGCATGGCTGCTGTGGCGTGAACGGTCGGCAAAGGACGACTGGCGACTGATGGTGCCGAAGCCAAAGGGCGAGCGAGACCGTGGCTGTGCAGTAGAAGGCAAGGGCGAGGTGACGGGCGGAGAAATGTGTGTAGACTGTGAGAGTGACGGAGGGATAGACATGGAGCGCTCCGAGGTTGGCGTGCCATCATCCACGGCGGACGCAGAAGGCTGTGGCTGGTTGGCCTGCAGAGTGTTGATCTGGGCTTGCTGGCTGCGGATCATGTTGAGGAGGCGGTTCTGGCCATGTCAGTTCAAAAGACCTTGGTGCCGTCTGCTACCACGAGGGTGCACGTCAACAAACTTACCACCTGCCCTTCCTGCTCGTATTCTAGCTCTTGGTGGAGCTCGCCCAGGCTGGGAGTACGCTCATGATGCGGGCTATGCGGCCATGGGCCTCTGCTGCGGGAGGACGGACTCTGCTGCATCTCGCCAGGCGCTGGGATAGCTGGGTCGTTCAGGTTGAGGTTCATGCGGATGCTGGACCGGCGACGGGCGCGCTCCACGTCCCTGCGCATGCTACCCGACGAGGGCCGGCGCGTCTCTTCGTTGTGGATGCCTGCATTCATGGCGGCAGTGGCAGCTAGAGAGTGCGGTGAAGTTGCCATGGTGCGTGAGTTTGTGGGCGACTGGTTGCGGGGCGAGGGCGATGCATGGGGGGAAGCGGGCAGCGTATTCAAGTCGGGCGCCATGTTCCTTAGGTGGTGTCATGTACCGCCACTAAAGATACAGCGTGTACAATTCAGGTATCTGGAGAAGCAGCCAGAACGCGTGACCTTGCGGTGACGGATCTCACGGCGCTGGGCTATGATGAGGGTTTGGTGGGGGTGTGAGCGGGGCTCGGAGCTCCAGCCAGAGCATCCATCCCTCCCAGGGCTGACTTGCTGCACTTCGGCCTGCCAGGCGCGCTACTGCAGGAACACGCCCATGCCCACGCCCCGATCCTCCTCCTCCCCAGCGTCAGCCTCATTTCGTCTTTTTGTTTCTTTCGCTCCAGCCTCATGCACTGTAGCGGCCGTGACAACCTCCGCACTACTCGTGCTATGCATGCCATCCTTGTGCAGCTGATGGGCAGAGTCGCTCCATCATCGATACGCGTATGCACTTGGCCGCCTGCATCTCGCACCTGAGACGGCATCACAAATATGCAAAACAACACGGTTGCTGTCTCTCTGCATAACGAGAAAAAAAAAAGATTCTACCCCGGGTACCTCTGCAGCAGTGTGACCGTCTGCTTTTTCGCGCCATCACCACGCGTTCTCAGCGTCACGATCGAGGTGGACGTGCCATGGGTTGGGTTTCGTAATAAGCAATAGCTTAACCCCATCCAATATCTCCGAGTATTGACTGTCGGCGATCAGCTTCCGCACGCCTGCCGACACGTCGTAGATCGTGCAGGCCTCGACTCCAGTCACGACGCGGTGCAAATCAAATTTCCACGTTGGGCCAGGCAGAATTAGCCACCGCGTTGGGCAGGACTGCCCAAGGCCGCTGCTGAAACATGGTGGCAGCACCTCGTTAATCTACAATCGTCGTCGGGGCCTGAGGATGGAGGCCACCCTCTTCCGCTGCGTCCGGGCAACGACCTCTTGGACGCAGCCAGCGTCGACTCTATCATGTAGCTCTCGAGCACTGTCAAAAGACGTTGTGCCGACCCTTCACCGGCTAGCCAGGTCAAACACGCCAACATCGTCCAGGCGAGCGCTAGCGTGCGGCGCCATCGCATCCCTCCCAACTTTCTTCTGAAAATGACTGTAAAGGGGCCTTTATGCAGCCCCTGCGTGTTCGCATCACACACGACGGAACCTGGGAACTGCTCCCCCTGTACGCTACCATGATTAGGGAGCATTCATCTGCGGCAACTAACGCTTGCCACTTTTCCTCTCCACGACTCAACTCAACGTTGACAAGTCGTTTCAGTCTCGTCTGCTTGCCTCTGCTCCGTCATATCTGCAGCTCCTTCTGCTTCTCCAAGGGCTCATGTCCTGTCCTCTCGTTTGATCATCTCTTCTCCTTGTGTTATAGTCCTGCTAGCTATACCGCGCTCCTTCTACCACTCACCTGGCATGCTCCACGTTCTCTACCGACCGACACACGCATTTCACGATACTCGACAAACTTCTATCCCAACCATAACCCACTTCCTGCGATTTTACATACTTTTCCATCGGCCCGAGGTCTTGCTTATACTGAATGCAAGCCTACCCTGTCAGGGTCTCTAGGAACAACTTAGGTCGCCCGTGCGACCAATTTGCACGACCTGGATTACCCGTCCAACGTCTCCCGCCTAACTCAACGTTGTTCTGAAGTCGACCATACTCTGCTGGCTTTATAAGCCAAGGTCGTCCATCATGTCCGACCTCTCTGGCCTGATCTACGCTGCCTCGTCCAATCCTATCGGCAATATGCGAAATAAATCTCACAGCTCGTCGATGAGTTCCCGATGGCGCTTCACTCGATCCACCGCGAACCTACAGGAACCCGTTGCACGGTCACCGTCTGTAGCGTCCCAGGCACCATCAACTGTACCCACCAAGAAGCTAGAACGCGTAACATCCAAGATGTCGCTCTTCAACCTCTTCAGTCGACCCAAAGTAGAGAAATCTCGTGGACACACCGAAGTTGGCCTCGCAGTACCAATGCGGCCACAGACTCCGCCTAAGCCTACCCAACCTATCTCCATACCCAAGTCTTCACTGGGACAAGACCTTTCTCCTCCCGCTCAACAGACGATTCGCACACGCTCAAGCCAGATATTCCGACCCATGTCCATACGGCCGGCTGTACAACATCACGAATTTGGAAACTGGGATCCACCTCCGCTGTTCCAGGCTTTCCCACAGTCTTTGAAGCATGCCACTGTACAGGCATGTGTATTCGCGCCAGAGATCCTGATGAGGTCACAGAGTCAAAGGCAGCAGGCTGAGTCGCTACGCGAGAAGATGGATAACCAGCGCGACCTTTCCACAATTGCAGAGAACGATACCGAGACAAAGAAGCTGGAGAAGACACACAAGCGTCTCATGTCCAATTCTGTATTGAATCCCCAGACTCCAGAGCTTGTCAATAAGATATACATCTTGGTCACGGCAGGATTTGTGCTCCAGTACGCTGATGATGGCGCGTTTGATCGTCTGCCTGAGAAGGTGCTGAAGCTGGGTAAGGAGTCAGCGGCTTTTGCGTGTGATCTCATACCTGGCAAGCACTGGGTGTTACAGATTTCCAGTCACGCCAGCGACGACGGAACATTCGAATCGGGGCCAAAGAACTCCCTTCTTGCTCGCTTACGAACGCAAAATGCCACCGTGCGCAAGTCAGCCACAAGTTTCCTTCTGGTTCTCGAGAGCGCGGAAGAGATGGATGAGTGGATGACCATTGTGCGAAAGGAGATCGACAACCTTGGCGGCATGAAGGCAAAGGATGACTATGCGCGAGCATCCTCTTCTACCGATGACTCCGGTGGGAAGAATTCGTCCGAGACTATGAACCATCGGTACAGGGTCAATCGAGACCCACATGTTGTCAGCAGGGTTGTGCCAGTTGAACCACAGCATTCGACGTCGCCAAAAATCGTAGCCTCCGAGTGGGACGTGAACCAGAATGACCAAACAAAGAACAGTATCGACTCTTCTAGTGGCCAGTCCGCTCGCTTCAATGCCAACAACCGCCTTTCAGTGGAGGTGTCATCTGTCGCTTCGACGCCTGTCTCTCAACACCAGGTGCAGTTGGACCAGCTTCGCGGACGGTCACGATACTCGTTCATGTCAACAGCCACGTCAGCATCAGGCGCCGGCACGCGCAACACTTCGCGAGAGTCATCTCCAGCACCACATTCGCCTCTCAAGGAGGAGTTTGGTGTGGCTGGTGAGGGTGAGCCTCTGCGGAGCGCAATGTCTTTACGGTCGTTCCACATGAATCCTAACAACACCATGTCGTCTCGTCGCAGGTCAATGCAGCCTTTGCCAATTACGAACGAGGATTTGAGCCAAACTGCGGCATCACCTCCTACGAGCCAACGGCACTCCTTGTACAATCCAACTTCCCCAACTGTCCAAGAATTAGGCCAGCCATTTGTTGCAGGTCCAGTCGCGCCACTAAAAGAAGAAGAAGAAGAAGAAGCGACAAACACAACCGATGCCTCGCCAGCTACCACGCAGAACATTGATGTTGTTCGGTCGTCGCCTCCTCAATTGAAGACCGAAAAATCTAGTCAGGCTGATGACAACGATCTTCTATCAACACGAGAAGATAGTCCAGTACGGTTCAATGCGCATGTATACAGTGCTTCACCACGGCGGGACGTAATCTCACCACCGCCTAAAGACCCTGCCCCAGTACCCCCGCCTCCTGCTCAACGTCAGTCGATAATGGGCCCAGCCCCCATGTATGCTTCTACCACTGGCGATTCCAAGACTCGGCGTCGGACTTCTGCTTCACCAAAGCCTTTCTTACGGCCATTCCCAGTTCGACCACAAGCGCAACACGGCGATTCATCGACCATCGTATCGAGGCGGCAGTCTTCTCTTACACCATCGCCCACACCCTCGCCTTTGCCTCCGGGTGTTCACATGAACCGATCGGTTACCGCGCCCGTAAGGTCACCTTCGGCAGCTTTGAATATGCAGTCGACCAACAACCCGTATGGGCTGCATTTCGCTCACGCATCACAAGCTCTGCGCCGTCCTGCCTCGGTCCAGATCCGTTCTGCCGACCACGCGCCATTCTTGTCATCCCGCCCAATCCGTGCCATTGCATCCACGCCATCATTCGTCCCCGGCCGAAGAATGTCTAATGCACCTGCTCCTTCATCAAACCCTGCTGCGCATAGACCAACACCCAGCATCGAAGCGCTGAGACAGCAGGCGTTCGCACAGCAAAAGACCATCAAACCCAGACGTAGTCTCGCCTCTATGGGACTGCCGCCACCCGCACCACCACCAAACAAGGCGTTACCAACGCCACCCCGCAACATAACTTCGCCCACTCCTCCACCCAACATGCCACTTCCTCCACCGCCACCGAGCATGGGCCTTCCGGCTCCTCCACCAACTATGCCGTTGCCGCCTACGCCACCAGAGGCTGCATTGCGTGCTTCAGGAATCTAGGAAACTGTTACCACTATTGATATTGTCTATACCCACTGGCGTTCGGATTGTTTTCTAAGAGGAGGATCAACAACTGCCAGCATGGTCTATCACGTCGTCACGCCTTTTCTTACGTCCCTGTCATGCCGACCGATAAAAACTCTTGCTTGTCGCGCGATACCAATCTGCTCTGTCGTCATTGGTTTTGGTTGTCCTTTCTCATATTCGTTTTCTTCGCAATTTCTTCCTTGTTGTATTTTACCCATCTTACGCTTCGTGTATTTTGTCTTTTACCTCATCGTTGCTTTTCTCTTGTTTTATAGGGATGGCTGGGCCCATTCTCTGTTTTAGTTGTCTTGTTTTCGTGGTTATGAATCAGGCTTGGGTGGTTGCCTTTTGTTATATACTACTTTGGGATGGAAAACAGAAGGGAATGGGGCAAAACGAACACAGACCAAACGTTCGTTCGTCGGCGCTTACGGACGAAAAGTGTTGGTGCAATTGCAGTATGTCAAAGACAGAATAATAGATTCTACACATTGGCATTTTCCTTTTACATGTGATGTGCCAACGTTGAAATACTAACAAATTCGTACGAAACACTGATGCTAAGGGGTCGCTGACAGCCGAACTGGTTCATTCTCTACCAGAATACAGACGCCTCGGCTCTTTCCACCCCACCTTTTGGCTTGTGGAGAGCCTCCACGCATAAAGGACGGTATCCTCGTTCGAGGTATACGTCAGCTCCAGTCACGAACCATGTATATTCTATGGCAACACAAAACGAGTGTGACATAACATACTCGATACTCGACATGCGCATCTATGCAAAGTTGGCAGGCTATTCGCTCGGCCTTGACATATTTTGAGCTTTGGTTTTGATCAGACTTTCGTGTGAATTCGCAAGGTATCTCTACCTAAGACTTCAAAGGTGGCTACAAGGTTGTTGTGATTTGGTAGGCTTTTTCTTCTCTAACACGTTGTTTGAAGCATGATAAGGAAGTCGTACATTGGTAGCATTGATGACAACATAGTCGCAAATCGCTGGTGGATCTTCGTGATTTGACTTGGAAAGTAATTTCGCTAGGCTGCACAACGAATGTCCCCGAAATATAGTGCAAATGATGACGATGCGTACGTCAATGTGCTATGCTGCGCCCCTTCCGTAGGGAGTCTGAACGCGTCGTTCGGGATCCTTCCCTCCCAAATTTCCGGTGTGAAGCCGTGGGGTCGATAAAAGAGATCGTGGGGAAAACGATCTGCCAAACGGTATTGCCCACGTGCACTGGTCAAGGACAAAATATTTGTCCAATATTATAGTGGCGTCAACATCTTTGGTTCCGCCCAGTTCGCTGCGTAAGTAGCAAAGGCAATAGTGCAGATTGCCAGCAGACCTCCTGATTGGTTGGTTCTGAACCTTTCGTAGGATAGCGAAGAGTACTAGCCACAAGGTTTGAGATGCTGTAAGGATTTCCAAAAAAAACCACAAATGCGTTCGATATGTCTAGGATCTCTTCCGCGATGAGATGACAGTTGTCAAGTGGATTGTGCTGATTCGGCACACGGGGCTTCAGCGATGCCAGAGTCAGGTGAGGTAAGCTTACGTCATTGGCATTACTCGCGACCTTGGGCTTCAACGCGGCTCGCACAAGACTGGCACCGGTTGGAGTATCATGTAGCTCAAAGGCTTCGGGCCACAGAGTCCGGATGGCTTCGAAAGCTCCACGCCGTATCACTATACGCGAAACTTTTTGTCCATCTCTACCGGCTGAGGTATGGATCAACGTCTTCCGCTATCACACCGACCTTGCCCACCTCTGGAACGTCGTCCGACGCGTCTCCCCAACCCTCCGCGCGTGTGTCGAGCATGCATTCGGCCAGCACTTTCTCAAGGACATACACATAGACTTCCAGCTCGAGAAGTACAACCTAGGTGGGAAGAGCAAGCGGCCGGAGGTGTCTACAAGGCTCGCGCGACGTGGCAAGGGGAAAGACAAGACTGTGGCTTGGTTCAAAGACGAGCGACCAGACATTGCCTCCGGGAAAGGAGCGCAAGGCAAGAAAGAACGCGAGCATTACCACAAGGTCACGCGTCGATGGGAAGAGAATGTAAAGAACTGGAAGGCCGAGATGCCCAACTACACAATCAGCATTGGGGACTTGGTAAACGATACCGAGTTGCCAGACCTCAGCATCGATGTCGCAGCCCGCGAGATCGCGTTTGATTGGAAGAGAATGCTCCAGCTCTTCTTCCGCGAACAAGAACGGCTCCGTGTGTTGAAGGACGAGTGGCATATCAAGACGGCGAAGAAGATGCAAGCCAACAATGCGCGGGTCAAGAAGGGTGACAAGCTCATGCCCTCTGATTATCCGCCGCCCTGGTCGACTGCTGAGGCTGAGATACGCAAGGACATTAGACGGGCAAGGTTGAAGGAGCATTATCGCGACGACGAGCAAATGGTGTGGGCCATTGACTCATTGAAGCATTTTGAACAATATGGGGCAGCGACTGGCCATACTAAAGAACTAAAGCTCAATCCAGATTTGCCGGGCGCTGGACTGGGGGAGAAGTGGTTTGGTAGTGTCAATTTGGTGCAGGAACTCTACTTGGATGAATGGAGTTGTATGCATAGGATTGATACAAAGGTTGAACATATCCGGAACGGTACATGAGAACCATTTTGTCTTCTGTCAATTAAAGTAGCCAGTTCTTCGAGCGGGACATTCCCGCGTCCGACTCCTCACAAAGTAAGGGACCTTGTCTGAACGACGGCAGACTGATCAAGGAGTCGCCGTAATCAAGGCTATCGATGTTTACCACTGTGCTGGCCTATCTTCACAACCAGACACTAATTGACATCCGTGTTTCAAGGGGTAAGAAATATTCTACGACGAGAATGTCAATTGTATGAGCTGTTGAATATTCAAGGTTTCGTGAAATAGCTACGCATAACTCCGTACATGCATTGAAGGCTCAACACCAAAGAGCCGATACAACCGTTAGCCATGAAGTTTATGAAATCGCATTGCCATCAACAGAAGCCAATCCCAGCATATCGCCTCATCCAAGGCTCTGTTCGTGATGATTCAATCCGTCAAAGAGATCGTGATGTTCCAAAAAATATCGTTCGATTCCAACGCATCGCTCTCAAAGCCGGCATCGTGATGGAACGCCATCCATTTATTGCCGCCAAGTCAAACACTTGCTCAACTCAGGAGAACCATGAGTTCACCGCCATTCCCCTCAGCTAATCATCCAACTCGCTTGCTTCAGAACCAGTGACAGAGGATGTAGCAGTAGGTGTAGCCATAGCCGCCATCTTTGCCTCATGCTCAGCGAGGATAGAAGACTTGGCAAGAGCAAGAGCCTTGGCCCGTCCACAAAAGGGAGCGCCACAGTCCGGATCCTTGTTATCAGAATGAGCCATGGCGAGAGAAGAAAAGGTGGCGAGGACGGCGAGGATGGTTGTGAACAAGTGCATGTTGCAAAGTCGGGACCGGTGGTGAGGTTGGGATTTCGAAATTTGGTCAAGTAAAGTTTGAGGTGATGGGACTTTATGGAAGTTGTGGTGTGGTTACAGGATAGAAGGGTCAGGGGAGGGGTTGTATGTTTGAAGATATCAGTGCGGTAGAGGAGGGGGTGATTTGAGTCAATTTTTGAACAGTATTATGTGCTGTTCGGTCTAACATTGATGCATCCGGGATCACAGCTGCTGTGAAAGGACTCTTCGTGGTCTTTCGTGGCAGTGAAAGTGACTAGCACTCGCATGACGTCGGACTCGATTCATTTGCATATGTGATGTACAACACACTCGCCTGCTGACTGCGCCTGATACTAGCGTGTATGTTGGCACCATCGATTCATGGCCAGTCGCGGACCTGACAAGGAAATTCACGGAAGAGTATCACGCGCAGGGATTCGAGTGAAGAGGAAGACATGACCAGATATGAACGTGGTTGGGTGATTTAACAAATGATCGGAGTGGACGTTTGCTCTCCAATACGCGGAATATCAAACCACGCAACTCGAGACTACAGACTATTTCTCAACAACTCCAGCTTACACCGAGCATTTTACTCAATCGAAAACGATACGGTTGAATTCAGGATATTACCCAAACGCGACAAAAATTAGTCGATGAACGATTCCCAATCCATCTCTTTCGGCTCTTCATATGAGAGTAGCGCACGCAACGGGTCACTGGGAGTTTCAATTGACTGTATAGGCTGCTCCGTTTCGGGATCGCTTCTTTGATCGCTCGATGAGCCGATGGAAGCTGGTTTACTGTTGGTTCCAATTGACTGCGTTGGCTGTTTACTGCTGTCGGTTGAATCGTCGCTTGATTCGGATGTTGATGACTCTTTCCTAGTAAACTCGATGGGCGGCCGAGGCAACCTACGGTCGTCTACATTGTCGCTCATATCATTGTCTTGAGAGCCGGCTCGGCTCCTGGACCTAACAGGCTGCGAGCTTCGTCCTTGCAGAGCAGCATAAGCGTGGGTACCGCGGGTTTGTAATTCGATTGTTCGTTGTATTGACGGTTTACTCCAATGCTTGGGCCTTTGCGCGGGCGCATCAGTATCACTGTTAGGGCTAGACTCGGTGGTGTCTGAAGTGTCTCCTTGAAGAACAGGTGGGGCGTCAAGAGGCTTCTGGTTGGCCAGAAAGGCAGATTCAGGTGGAATTGTGTCGAGTTCCTCCCATTGGGCACAACATCTTGTCCAGGAACGCCAACCATCAGGCACTGTTCTAATCTTCTCGTCTTCCTCCAGATCTTCCTCGTCGCTATCTTCGCCAACGTTCGCTTCTTCGGCCTTGGTTGGCTCAAGGCCAAGCATTTCCCAAAGGTCTTGCTCCTCCTTTCGACTTGTCTCTCGATCAAACTCGCCAAGTGTCGGCTTTCGAGGCCCGCGCCTCTCGAAATCTGTGGCCGGCGGTGGATTTGCAAGTGGATCCACAGTATCTTCGGACTGGGATGTGGTTCCGGAAGGAGTTGCGCTATCTTCGACAAGTGATTCATCGTCAGAATCCGATAGCGCAAGCTGATCCATAGGGAGTGGGGTTCCGCTCCGCTTCGCTCTTGCACTAAAACCAATGTTATCGTTACCGGATGTCTCTGCGTCTGTGGTCGGGAGCTCTGTCGACGGCTCAACTGGAGCCATGATTCGCTCGAATTCGTCCCACGGCACCTCTCGTCTGGTGTTGCTACGCCGGTAACGTGACCATTTGCCTTCGTATACTCTCAATGCACATCGTCTGGCTACTCCTCGCCATCTCTCCCGACTGTTCCGTGGCATGCCCACAACGTCGATAGCAGTCAGGGCATCTCTCCTTTTTATTAGAGGGACACCACCCTTGGCTCGCTGCCTCTGTGCTCGAATACGTGAAGTTGCTTGTATGATAGCAGTTTGTACGAGCCGCTTGGTGATGGAGACGACCAGTGTATGGAGATCGCTGAAGGCGCTACGATATATGCTTGGTTCTTGAGCAAACTCGGAGGTGTATTCGGACCAATGTGGCCAGGGCGAGGGTATCGTTGGTGAGCGGTTCATAAAGAGTGTCTTGGAGAGGGTGAGCATGACCTGTGGGTGTAGTAGACGGGCTTCGGGAATATCTTCGAGGATATCAGCCTTGGGCTTGGGTTTGGGCTTTTTCGATTTCGCGTCAGGTCGGTCACCCGTGTCGGGCTTGATAGACTGCTCTGGATATATGCATTCGCCCGTATTTCGTCGCACGCAGTTGGCGCATGGTGTTGCTCGATCGCACTTTTGCTTGAACTTTTTGCACGAAGTGCATGCTCTGGTACATGTTAGCAGACTTGTCTTTATTGCAAGCAGGGTTCCAATACCCTACAATTACTCTGCCACCCCTTCGTGCAGGCTCTGGCTCTGGATCCGGCTCGCTTGCAAGTGGTGATGTCGTGGCTCGCAGATGGCGGACGTCGAGTGCGCTCTCGATCTTGTCAGCTACGGCAGGCGTGATCAGCCAGTGGTCGCCGAACTTGTCTCGCTCCTGGCCCGCTTCGAAGACCTCCTGGAACCAGGCCAAGGCATCGGCCGCAACATGCAGCTGCTCGTTGCACTCGTCGCCCACGTCGATGGCGGCGGGTATGTCGCGGAGTGTTAGCCTGACATCGCCCTGCTTTGTGGCAGCATCATGGAGCAGTAGGAGCAGCTCCTGCGTCTCTGGTATGCTCTTGGTGCCGATCGCACCTGCTATGCCGGGGATGTCGTCCTTTCCCAACCGCTCAAGAGCCCCAAAGAAGACAGCCTGTTCCCTTGGCGACCAATTGGATGCACCAATCTGTTTGCTGTAGTATTGGAAGTCGTTGGGATCCGTCTCGAAGCGCGCAGCTGCGCGGTTCACGTCGTCATTGAACAGCACGCGGTAGGCGTCGTTGTACTTTCCCTCGAGATAGTATCTGCGTACGCGGGCAGGATCGACCGACTCTAGGCGGCGTCGCTTCTGCGGTGTGTGAGAGCGTGTAGGCGGTTGCGAGGCTTCATCGCTGGAGTCTTCTGACGACTGGGAACGCTTGAAATCGGATGCGGAACTCATGGCGGACGCGGTGGATTAGACGCGTACTCGGTATCTCTGCGGCATGTGCGCGGATCGGGGTCGTACATGCGCGCGCCTAGAGCGGCCATGGCGAAGGGTGAGGAGGTGGAGACTAGGTGATGAAGGCGGGAAACATTTTGGGTGGGGCTCGGCCTCGGCCTACCACAGGGTACAGCCAGCAGCCAGCCTTGGATCTGCGTCATGCATCGTGACTGCGCGACATCTTCGCTCCCTCCACGCATACCCTGGAACGCGTCTTGATGTTCACTCTCGCCCAACATGTGCTGAGACACTGCAGGCGAGCAGGCTACGGGCCCGTCCGTGCCACAATCAGACATGCTTCGACAAGATCAAAGAGGCCCCGGAACGTGGTGGCCAGCTCGCCAGCACAACCACCGCCGCCGCCGCCTGCCCCGCCGCTGAAGATCCAGCTGCGCGAGTATCAGGAAGACTGCATACAGGCTGTCATCTCCTACCTCAATGCCGGACACAAACGTCTCGGCGTCTCGCTGGCAACCGGCTCGGGCAAAACCGTCATCTTCACCCACCTCATCGATCGCATACCCGCCGCCGGCAACGCTTCGCAGACGCTGATTCTCGCACATCGCCGCGAACTCGTCGAGCAAGCCGCCCGCCACTGCGCTCTCGCATACCCCGACAAGCACATCGACATCGAAATGGGCAACCATCAGGCCTCTGGTGCCGCCGACATCACCGTCGCCTCGATACAGAGCATCACGTCGGGGGCACGGCTGAACAAGTTTGACCCCTCACGGTACAAGCTTGTGCTGGTCGACGAGGCACATCACATTGTCAGCCAGACATATCTCGACGTCCTGGAGCACTTTGGCTTGAGGCATCCAGCTGACTGGACCCAAACAAAGGCTCCTGCACTAGTCGGCGTCTCGGCTACCTTCTCGCGCTTCGACGGCAGGAAGCTTGGCTCGGCCATCGATCACATTGTCTACCACCGCGACTACGTAGACATGATTGACGAAAACTGGCTTTCCGACGTTGTCTTTACAACGGTCGAGATCAAGGCCGACTTGACCAAAGTAGGCTCTGGCGCCGGTGGCGACTTCCTGACTGGCGCCCTCTCTACAGTAATCAACACCGACGAAACAAACGAGCTCGTCGTAAAGACCTGGCTGGCCAAGGCAAGGGACCGCCACTCGACTCTCATCTTCTGTGTCGACCTTAGCCATGTCACCGACCTTACTGCCAGATTTCGCATGTCCGGCATCAATGCTCAATTTGTCACTGGTGACACTCCACCAAAGATCCGCAGCGCGCGCATCCAGGCTTTCAGGGACGGCGAGTTTCCCGTGCTGCTCAACTGTGGTGTGTTTACAGAAGGAACGGATATTCCCAATATTGATTGCGTCCTGCTGGCTCGCCCCACAAAGTCTCGCAATCTCCTCGTCCAGATGATCGGACGCGGTATGCGTCTACACAAGGGAAAGCAGAATTGCCACATCATAGACATGGTCGCCGCACTGAGCACTGGAGTAGTGTCGACACCCACATTGTTCGGCCTTGATCCGAATGAAATCGTTGATGGAGCAGACACCAAGACCTTGACGAAGCTCAAAGAGACAAAACAGTCTGAGAAGCAACGCGAACAGGAGGCTTCCGACCTGAAGAAGAGAACGGTTGCGAAAAAGTTACCTGGCACAATCTCCTTCACAGAGTATGACTCTGTGCACGATCTCCTGGCAGACTCTTCTGGTGATCAATACATACGTAACATCAGCCAGAACGCTTGGGTCGGTGTTGGCGATGGAAAGTACGTCCTCACTGGCAACACTGGCAACTACTTGGTCATTGAGCCATCTGGCGACATCGAAGGTCGTTTTAGAGCAAAGTACTACTGGAAGTTGCCCGAGTATAAGATCATCAAAAATCCCTACGGCACACCACGTGTCATCGCTGAAGGAGATTCTTTTGATCACGTCGTTCACGCAGCTGATACGTACGCGGCTGATGCTTTTCAACGCTTCTACATCTCAAAACATCAGCCATGGCGTAGGGGTCGTGCATCACAAGCTCAAGTCGACATGCTCAATAAATTCCGCCCGCCAGAAGATCAATTGAAACCAGAGGACCTTACCAAAGGCAAGGCAGGTGATATGATCACACGTATCAGACATGGAGTAAAGGGTCGATATGCCAAAGCCAGTGTAAAGGAACGGACCAAACAGCGTATGAAAGCTCGCGCAGAGACAACACAGCAACGACTTCAGGGACAAGTAAAAGTTGGACCTTTGGAGCAAGGTCAGACACTCGAGGAGAAGCTTCTTGGCTAAACAGCTCCATGTTTGCAGATATCGGGCAACAGCCTGTTTCCGTAAACAGAATTGACTTGTTGCGGAAATAATCCAGAGCTCAGACTTGGTCGGGTGGTTAGTCTCGGCAAGCGCGCGCGCAGCTCCCGCGGAGATGTTCAGCCTCAAGCACCAAGATCTAGTAGACCATCCAGAGTCTCTCCGGACATGCTTCTCATCGAGCCGTCTGTTTCGCATGCGACGCAAGGCCAACTGAGGCTTCTCCGAGGCATTTGGCGTTGCACCAGACAATTTGTTCCAGTGTTGACATCTCCGCTGGAAAAATGCCGGATCCACATGCAAAACCCGAGCCCCCACACCAAATCCAGCCTACTCCGTCCGGCCAGGAACATATCTTAGTCGCATCAAGGCCCGCTTACTCCCTTGCCACACAAATGGTGCGCTATTCCTAATCCGAATGTCAAAGATAAGGTCGCATGCGAAAATCCAAGGTAATTCGAGATGATCAGAGCCTGGCGTTCGATGACAGCTAGGATGATGACGGAATGCATGATTCAAGGATTTCCCCACAGATCGAAGTTGAGTTTCCGCGGTATTACCACTCAGTAACTGACGTTGACTACAACGTTGACTGGTCCCACTAGCTGATTGAAGGGTGCCACTACATTCTTAGAACATGTCGGATTTGACTTAGTACCAACAACTCCAGATACCTCCGATTGCAATTCCTACCTTTTGTCCGGTTCAGTCCTGTCTGGAATCTCAGCATTGTGTCGTCTATTGATTGCTTGACCGATACCCCTTTCGCAATACCAGCAGAACTTGACCAACTTGTTGTATTTCTTTCGATTGGAATAGTCGTCACGTTTAGTGCAAGCGCTATACCCACCCGCTGAATCCATTCATCACAAGATTCGGTACTGCATCTCTTAGTCACGCATGATGAGCGTAGCAACCCAGAACAAGGCAGGAGTGCCCATACCTCCTGCACATCAACACCAACCACAGCCACATGCCGCTTCAGAATCGATACAACTACCGCCATCGCCGCCAGAGACGGTAGACGGAGACGACAGCAAGTCTACCACTTCGACATCAGAACCAGATTTCCCACTTCCACCACCAGCAAACACCCCACCGCAAGTCCTGGATGTCGACAAGCCTACACCAGACGCGCATGTTCCACGAGATCCGAGACTAATCCGGCTAACGGGCGTTCACCCTTTCAACACCGAAGCACCCTTGACGGACCTGTTCAATGAGGGCTTTCTGACCAGCCCAGAGCTGTTCTATGTGCGAAACCATGGTGCAGTCCCGGAGGTGCACGACGCCGAGTGTCTGGATTGGGAGTTCTCTGTCGAAGGGTATGTTATCGCCCAAGTATAGGATGACATCATAAATCTAAACTTTGCATAGTCTAGTAGCAAATCCCCTCAAGATTACTCTGCGGCAGCTGCTGGAAGAATACGAAAACGTCACGTATCCTATCACTTTGGTCTGTGCTGGTAACAGGCGGAAAGAGCAGAATGTAGTGAGGAAGAGCAAGGGCTTCTCGTGGGGCCCCGCAGGTGTTTCAACGGCACTGTTCACTGGTGTAGTCATGAAGGACATCATCGAGCGAGCGAAGCCATTACGAAAAGCGAAATACGTGTGCATGGAAGGTGCTGACAAGCTTGTAAGTCACATGCTAATGGTCAACATACAACACCTAACACTATGCACAGCCTAATGGATACTATGGCACTTCCGTCAAGCTCAACTGGGTCATGGACCCGAATCGCGGCATTATGTTGGCGCACAAAATGAATGGCGAGATGCTGAAACCTGATCACGGCAAACCGTTAAGAGCTGTGATACCGGGACAGATCGGTGGTCGAAGTGTAAAGTGGCTGAAGAAGCTGATCATCACGGCCGAGCCAAGTGACAACTGGTATCACATCTACGATAACCGCGTACTCCCCACGACAGTCGACCCAGACGAGGCAGCCAAGAATGCAAAATGGTGGATGGACGAACGCTACGCCATTTATGACCTGTCACCTAATTCAGCCATTGCATGCCCCGCACATGAAGAGAAGCTGGCCCTTTCTTCGAGTCCTGAATCCTACAACGTCCGCGGCTATGCCTACAGTGGCGGCGGGCGACGTGTAACTCGCTGCGAGCTTTCTCTGGACAAGGGAAAGACATGGCGACTTGCAAATATTGACTACGCAGAAGACAAGTACCGGACCGTTGAAGACCGACAGCTGTACGGTGGAAGACTCGACATGGATTGGCGTGAGACGAGCTTCTGTTGGTGTTTCTGGAACCTAGAGATCGCCACCGACGAGCTGAAAGAGGCGGATGACATTGTGGTGCGTGTCATGGATGAGGCGATGTGTATCCAGCCAAGGGACATGTACTGGAGTGTCCTGGGCATGATGAACAACCCTTGGTTCCGGATCGTCATACACAAAGAAGACAATACTCTCCGCTTCGAGCATCCCACACAACCCGCACTAATGCCTGGTGGCTGGATGGAACGCGTCAAAAAGACTGGCGGGAATCTTACAAATGGATACTGGGGTGAAAAGATTGGTGGCGAAGAGCCGGAGCATGCCGCTGTTGAGCAGGTAAAGGAGATCAAGATGACAAAAGATGGGGTTGGCAAAGTTATTGAGATTGATGAGTTACGGAAACATGACAAGGCCGAGAACCCATGGTTTGTGGTCAATGGCGAAGTCTACGACGGTACTGCTTTCTTGGAAGGCCATCCAGGTGGTGCGCAGAGCATCATCAGCGCTGCAGGCCTAGATGCCACCGACGAGTTCATGGCGATCCGTGAGTCTTGCAGCAACATGAAGCGCGAGAATGACGGCTAACAACAAGCAGATAGCGAAACAGCCAAAGCCATGATGCCAGACTACCACATCGGCACTCTCGACGAAGCTTCCCGCAAAGTCCTAGCAGAAGGCGAACACGTCCCAGAATCCAACGAGCCGCGACCCATCTTCCTTGACTCCCGCACATGGCGCAAAACCCTCCTCCACTCCAAGAAGAAGGTCTCCTGGGACACACGCATCTTCCGCTTCAAACTCGACCACGATAACCAACCCCTTGGTCTCCCAACCGGCCAACATCTCATGATCCGTCTCCGCGACCCGGTTACCCGCGAGGCTATAATTCGCTCCTACACACCCATTAGCCAAACAACACAGAAAGGATTCTGCGACGTCCTGATCAAAGTCTACGCCGACACTCCCGACCGTGCTGGTGGCAAGATGACAAAGGCACTCGATTCTATTCCTACGGGCCATTGGGTCGATTTCAAAGGCCCGATCGGCAAGTTTGAATACCTTGGTCGTGGCCTCTGCGCTATCAATGGCAAAGAGAAGAGGGTGAAGCGCTTTTTCATGATTTGTGGTGGCAGCGGCATCACGCCCATCTTCCAAGTCTTGCGCGCTGTCATGCAGGACAAAGAGGATACTACACATTGCACTGTTCTCAACGGCAACCGCCTGGTGGAGGACATTCTGTGCAGAGAGGACCTGGACAGTTTTGCAAAGGATAATGCAGAGAAGTGCAAATTGCTGTATACGTTGACACAAGGACCAGAGGACTGGGAAGGCTTGAGGGGTCGGATTGGTGCGCCATTGCTGCAAGAACATTGTGTCAAGGATGAGGGTGAGAGCCTGGTCCTTATCTGCGGGCCAGAGGCTTTGGAGAAGGCTGCACACAAGGCGTTGAATGAGCAGGGCTGGAGCGATGAGAATTTGATGTTTTTCTAAGACGCTCAGTTTTAAAGGCAGCTCAGGAGTTTGGTATCGTCGTTTATGACGTCTGGAGTTGGGGACAGCATCGGGATACACATGTTTCGGCTTCTTTACTGTATATAGAGCCATTGCTTATGGCACGAAACGCAACGACTTTGATTCAAACCACGCATCATATCTAGGTGATCAGCTTCCCGAATTTCCAGCGGTAGAGCGGCACAAGTATGGCACGTATGGTACATAGCGACACTGCGTCCTAACTCGATGCGAGAAAAGAGCGCGACTTCACAATGACATGGCACTTCGCTCGCCCATCTCGATTTCGCCCTCCACAGCATCGTCAAGTCAAGCACCACCTGTATAATGACATCTTCCGGAAACCCAACAACACCAAAATGCATCTCCGTAAGAGATACTCCTGATAACGAAGCGAGCGAGGACCCCTGTCGCCAAGCCGCCTAGCTTGCGATAAGGAACGTCCAGCCACTCGACGCGTCTCCACAGCGAGTCCACATCACGCGAACTCTCTCAATCTCCACGGAGAACTTTGTCCCTGCAGCGTTTCCGTACGATAATGAGAAATGTCAATCGTTTGACTGGACGCACTCTTGTCCCCTTGTCGCTCTTACATGCCTGCTGACAGCGTGCCGCGGGACGGGAGCTAGGATGCGCTTTGCAGGCCCAGTTGCATGGGCATGGGCATGGGCATGGGGGGACCATAGAACCCCGCTGCGTCACGATGCATTTCCGTAAACACCGCGGGGCATGTGTGATTGGAGATGAGTGGTTCGATGCGCTAGTTGGGCTATCTATGCTCATTGTGGCGGGAAGGTTGGCGCGGGAGGGATGTAGCGTGTTGGGTGAGCTTGCGGGAGATGTCGTGCCACGGAGTTGTAGCTTGCGGGCGTTGAGGTCTATCAACTTGGTATTGGTCTTACTCGTTGGAGCTCGTCTCTTGTCTTCTGCGCATTCCTTTCCTCTCAAGTCTTGTTTCCTACACTTCTTGGAGCAAACAGTCTACGCTTACGGACTGCGGTATCATCTTGTGCCCTCTTGATTGAGTGTACTGGTACGACGACTTGCTTCATACGTAACCTTCTTTATTGTTGCGTCGAGATACCCAAGGCTTTCGTAGCCTCGAATCACACCATGGCCGAGACGGAGCCAATCGTCACACAAGGCATCGAGCCCTCATCCGGCGAATCACACTCACCACCCGGCGACCGCCATATCACAGCAACATGGGGGTCGAAGGACGGGAACATCTCTAATGCAGAGTGGAACGACGCAGAAGCCAACAAGCTGCCTGAGAAGGTAGCTGATTTGGAGAAGAAGGGCGAAATCAATGATCAACATCCACGGAAAAAGGTTGTGGTTGTTGGGTTGGGTATGGTGGGCATAGCATTCATGTGAGTTAGCCATCTCTTGAGCCGAACAAGACGAAAATACTGACTCTGTTCAAGCGAGAAACTCATGAAGTATGACGTCAAGCGGAGAGAATACGATGTTGTAGTTATTGGCGAGGAACCACATCTTGCATACAACCGCGTCGGTTTGACAAGCTTTTTCCAACATCGCCAAGTTGAGAACTTATATCTCAACCCCAAGGAATGGGTACGATCTGGTACACTGAAGAGAAGGCGTTTACAGCTAACCCGGGCATAGTATGCATCGATGCCGGAAGGTGCATTAAACTACCACCTCAACACCCTAGTTACCGAGATCAACTCTACCGAAAAGCACGTCAAGACCTCATCCGGCGAAACAGTACCCTACGATATCTTGGTACTGGCAACCGGATCCGACGCCCTTCTCCCACGACATACGCCCGGTCACGATGCAAACGGTGTTTTCGTATACCGCACAATAGAGGACCTTCAAAGACTCATTGAATTCTCCTCAACAAGGAAAGGCACAACAGGCGCGGTGGTTGGTGGCGGCCTACTGGGTTTGGAAGCCGCGCATGCCATGATGGACCTTGAAGATTTTGCAAAAGTGAAGCTCATTGAGCGGAATCGATGGGTCTTGTCAAGACAACTGGATGGTGATGCGGGTGGTATGGTTGTTGAGCAGGTTCGAGCTTTGGGCCTAGACGTTATGCTTAGCAAGAGAGTGGGCAAGATCTTGACCACAGAGGATAACTTCGTCAAGGGAGTTGTCTTTGAGGATGGTGACGAGATGGAGTGCTCCTGTATATGCTTTGCGGTAAGTGCTTTTGGATTTCGATCCGACGGCGGAGACTGACTTGAGCAGATCGGTATCAAATCACGAGACGAGCTCGCCCGAAAAGCAGGCATCAAATGCGCTGATCGAGGAGGTGGCATCGTGGTCGGACCTGACCTAGCAACCTCGCAACCTGACATCTATGCTGTGGGCGAATGTGCCAGCTGGGAGAACCAAACCTTCGGTCTTATCGCTCCTGGTGTTGAGATGGCAGACGTCCTTGCCTTCAACCTCACTCAAGCGAAAGCGCATGCACCCCGGAAGTTCAAGGCTCCCGATCTCAGCACTAAGCTCAAACTGCTTGGTGTTGAAGTGGCGAGTTTCGGTGACTTCTTCGCAGACCGCGACGGACCGAAGAATATGCCTGGACGCCAACGAGCCGAGAAAAAGGAGACCAACGGAGCGACGCCGAGAGATCGTGTCAAGAACTTGACAGACGGACCGGCACCACCGCCTGTCAAGGCGCTTACCTACAAGGACCCGTTCCAGCAGGTGTACAAAAAGTACCTGTTCACCATGGATGGAAAGTACTTGTTGGGTGGCATGATGATTGGTGATACCAAGGACTACATCAAGCTCGTGCCGATGGTGAAGAACCAGAAGCAGCTGGAGATGGCACCAAGCGAGCTTATCGTTGGTGCGCAGAAGGGCGATGATGACGGTTCAGACCTATCTGGCGACACACAGATTTGCTCATGCCACAATGTCACCAAAGACGACGTCGTTAATGCTGTCAAGGACGGAACTTGCAAGAGCATCGGCGACGTCAAATCATGCACCAAAGCCGGCACCGGATGTGGAGGTTGCATGCCACTTGTGCAAACGATCTTCAACAAGACCATGGCTTCTATGGGTAACGAAGTCAAGAACCATCTCTGCCCGCACTTCGAGTACTCACGCGCCGATCTCTTCAACATCATCTATGTGAAGGGCCTGAAGGACTTTGCCGCCGTCATGAAGGAAGCAGGAAAAGATCCAAATTCTCTGGGCTGCGAAGCCTGCAAGCCGACTATTGGAAATATTGTCGCTTCGCTGTACAATAAGCATCTACTAGAGGTCAACAACAGAGGTCTGCAAGATACGAACGACAGATTCTTGGCCAACATCCAACGGAACGGCACGTTCTCCGTCGTTCCCCGAGTTTCTGGCGGTGAGATTACCCCCGAGAAGCTCATCGTCATCGGTACCGTCGCAAAGAAGTACAACCTCTACACCAAGATTACTGGCGGTCAGCGTATCGATATGTTTGGTGCGCGGAAACAAGATCTTCCCGATATCTGGCAGGAACTCATTGACGGTGGAATGGAGTCTGGTCACGCATACGCCAAGTCGTTGAGAACAGTCAAGTCATGTGTCGGAACCACATGGTGCCGATTCGGTATCGGCGACAGTGTTGGAATGGCAGTGCGTCTAGAAGAGCGCTACAAATCCATCCGTGGGCCTCACAAGATCAAGGGCGGAGTCTCTGGTTGCGTGCGCGAATGTGCAGAGGCACAGAACAAGGACTTTGGTCTCATCGCTACCGAGAAGGGTTTCAACATCTTTGTAGGCGGCAACGGTGGTGCGAAACCTCGACACTCGGAACTCCTCGCGAAAGACGTACCACCGGATGATGTGGTTCCGATCCTCGACCGCTACCTCTCTTTCTACATTCGCACAGCCGACAAGCTCCAACGGACAGCGCGCTGGATGGAGAATCTGCCTGGCGGCATCAAGTACCTCCAGGAAGTCATTCTCGAAGACAAGCTCGGCATCTGCGCAGACCTGGAGAAGCAGATGGAAGACCTCGTCGGCACCTTCTTCTGCGAATGGACCGAGGTTCTCAAAGATCCCAAGAAGCGGTCTTGGTTCTCACAGTTCGCAAACACGTCCGAAACCATCGTCGACACCATTGAACCCACCCAAGAGCGTGGTCAAGAACGTCCGTCCTACTGGCCCAAAGACTCAGTCACAGAAGACTTCCGTGGCACAAAATGGACAGAACTGTCTTGGCAACCCCTCGTCAAAGCTGAAGAATTCAAAGACACCGACACGGGTGATAGCAAGGCCATCAAGCGCGGCGACACCCAACTCGCCGTCTTCAAGGTCCGTGGCAAGTACTACTGCACCCAGCAAATGTGCCCGCACAAGCGCGCTTTCGTCCTCTCCGACGGTCTTATCGGTGACGATCTCGCCAACAACAAGCTATGGGTCAGCTGCCCGTACCACAAGCGCAACTACGAGCTCTCGGGCGACAACGCAGGGAAATGCGCCAACGACGAGAGTGTCAACATTGCTGTCTTCCCTATCGAGGAGCGTGGTGATGGATGGTTGTATGTCAAGTTGCCTAGTGTAGAGGAGTTGGACAGCGTGCTTGGTACGAGCAAGTTCAAGATCAAGAAGAGCGAGTCGGAAGATCCGTTTGTTGCTCTGGATAAGAAGCTGCAGAGGATGCAGCTGAAGGGCAGGAAGGGAATGCAGGTTTCTCATCTTGAGGGTGGGTTAGGGGAGAAGGCAAAGGCGGCGCAAATACTTGCTGGTGGCGAGAGGGGTGTTGGAGGCTTGGACTGGTAGCCGCCGTGTACGATTTAGGGCGCGTTTGGATTGGCGTCGTGGTGTTTGTCGTATGATTCCCTTGATTGGACATTTGGATGAATTGATACATGACTCTTTCGATTGCAGTCTTGTTCTTATGCGCTGTGTGATGGACTCTCGGTGTGGTATGCCAGCGCCGTCACGCATGAGAGCCTTGCTTGTCGTCATCCGCTTTAACGGTCACTTCCGGAGTCGTGCGATCACTTCAACCTCTGCATAATGGCAGTGCTAGGAGAAAACCGCGCTATGGGTTAGGGTTTTCTTGTCCCAGTGGTTGCAGGTGACTTTCCGATTGCGCATGATCATATAGGTATGATCGATGCGTCAGCCTTAGCCATAGTGCTGGTATATGTGGTCCCTAGGTATCACTTGGTTCAAGTTGGTTGCAACATCAATGTAGCTGCCGGCACTGATGTATTCTTGAATTTTGTATGGCCATCGAACGGGCCGAGCAGGTTTTCGTTTCAAGGTGGTTGCAGTTCAGTCGCCGAACGCATGAGAGAGCGTCCCGCCCATAGTTATGTGGCCTTGATAACGGGCGCACTTGACGACATAAAGTCCGACACCATGCTCGCGATGGGCTTGGCCAGATTTTCACTCTTCCTTCTACGATATCCCAACGCTTGGTCTTCTATGTTGGATATCATAGTTCTCAAATGTCCGTATTGGAACAGGAGAGTTAGTCCCGTTCGTGTTGAACTCTTAGGTGTAAAATCCTTACCTAGGTATTGTAGCATCCGTTCTCGTGGATAATCGGATGGGGGAAAGTAACCTTGGAATGCTCTAGCCTTGGACTGGGGACCGCGAGAAGGCCCCTATGATCGCACTAGACGAGAAGACATGGCAGGTTGGCATGTGATACTCAGGTTAGGCAGCACATGGCATGTTCTAGCTTATTTTTATACGACGTATACGTCTAGTAGAGGATTCGAGCAATGAGAGCGTTGGTTTTTGCAATGCGTGTGATCACTTACGGTCCTCACAGTGACGCTGGCGCAATGCCCCTTGTTAAACAAATGACAGCCTGAAACTCTACGCAGGAAAGGTGGCCAACAATAATTCAGCGATGTTGCTTGACGGGGAATTTTCACCAATTCAGCTTATTGCAGGCTCAACGTCTTCAAGGTCAGATGATGTGTTTCGTGTTACTATTCCAGTGTCGGAAGCCCTGACATTAACCAGTACGATAACTGTATTTGCTTTTTCGATTGGTTAGTGGTGATAGCCTCGTATTGGCGAGGCGGATACAGCCACCGTCGACCAGTCACTCTTTGGATCACGTTGGACAGTCCGTGGCTGTAAAATGTGTCTGCTCACCATCGTATCATGGTTTGATCAGATATAGGGGGGCGTAAGGCTCAAGCCTTGCTGACCGCCAGTTCAGCAAACCTTGAAGGCCGCCTTGAGCTAAGGGCGCCAGCGTAGCATGGTGGAACCTGGTTTTGGGGCGGTGATCGAAATTGTCGGTAGCAAGTCTGCTGGAATGTACGGTGCCCCGCTCGAAATTTGACGTAGACCGTCTCTCGTTGAGATCCTGCATGCTTCCTAGCGGATCTGGTCTGATCGATCAACGGGAATGGCGACTCCCCTAACGTTTTAGCTAGGTACCATGAGTCCTGAAAGAGCTATCCCAACAAAGCAGGCTTGCTGACTGTTGGTCCGCTACAGACAAGTGTGAGGTCACATCAGAGTGTAACACAAGGCAGACCGCTGAGTGAACGCTGAAAGTAGTGCGTGCCATACTCCTTGACTGATCTTCCGCAGGTCGGGACAAATCCCTGAATGCATTAGCTGACGTGTCATTGATAATGTTTTAGGCCAAAGCATGATTGGTTCAGCGCGCTTTTGAAGGCTTCCCCTCGTCATTGCGGAAGCAAACATCTTGATGCTCTTGTGACACATGAAAGCGGCGCAGAGTACCAACAAAGCCCTCGCCGCGGGTTACCACGCATGTGAAGTCATGACGCTCTCACCGGTACTTCATGTGTATATAGTATTCAGTTTCTGGTTTGAGTACTGCTTTCTTATGCAATCAACTTTTTGCTGAACAAGAGCTCAAACATCCTTCGTCAAACCTGCGGCCACATTACGTTTCTCTCAGTGTCACTCGAAGCTTCGCGATCGAAAACATGAGAATAAAAATCGGATTGAATAAAATCGATGTGGATAGTGGGAAATTTCGGGCTTGGTTTCCCCAGATGTCGTATATGTCCGAATTTGACAGTGATCTCGTGGAGGGTATCAAAAATCGCATTAACGGAAGGTACGGCATAACGCAACACGACATCGAATGCACGCTACTCGGATTGTTCGAACAACTGGATTATCATCTCTTTCCGGTGGAAGGTCAGACCAGAATGCGCGTCGTTAGTCTTCTGATGCGTCAAGTGAAGAAGGCTACGCAAGAGCTGTGGAAGCTCAGAGGTCTTCGAAACTCGCGGCACATGTTCATTATCCTGGTGTACTTGGCGTCAGAAGCTCACTCCATATATCTTGCCGAAGCGTTAATTCGATTCTTGTCGCAGGGAAGGCAGTACCTGATGCAAGAACCAAGAGAATATCACAGAGACTGGCACAACGCCCTCGAAAAGATCCGGGAGTTGATGGAAGAGCCTCCGAATTTGGACCTTGGAGCTCTCGCAATGGTTCCATACGCTGTGTTGCATCATCAGCGATCCCCTCGCGCCCTAGCATTGCCATGGCTAGGGCACAGAGCTCGGTCATTACCTGCGATTCGACGTCGCCACAACGCAGACATGCGCCTCGCCAATCCCGCATATCCCAGTTCTGCCTGGACATCGCCGATTACTTCACCTGTTAGCTATCCGGGGAAAGACTATCTCGAGGAACTTGGCAACCTCCAGTACCAACAGAACGAAATGAACATGAAGTTGGACAACGTCGACGGAAAGCTGGACCTTTTACTTGCTGGCTTTCACTAGTAAGTAACAACAGCGCTTGTTGAGTCCTGAACATAGCATAGATCAGTCTACTGTTCTGGAGTGGACTGTCGTGGTGATCAACTGAGGGACAGAATCGCGGGCATCCGACGGGTGGTATTGAAGATTGGTTCGACATGGGATACGAGCCACGGATCGATTGTTGGAAGGCCTTTTAGCGGTCAAGCTCCGGAGTATTCGTGGTTCGGGTACACATGAGTGTTTCAGCGAGGTGTTGCATGGACGGTCTGCTTCGTAGTCATCTATTTGCTCCTACACGATGTCCGTAGTTTTGATTTTGCTAGATAGAAGCGTTATATAGCATACTAGGCACACTCTGCCTTCCTTACCATAGTCTAGAAGCCCAATACTTTTGAAAGCGAGATGAACCCTGTGTCTCCAAGGCCGATCGAAAGATTCGCCTTGCCTGTTACTCATGTAACCTATTTTTTCCTGTGTGTGAAATGAACGCAGCAAGCCGATTTGCACTTTCGTGTTACATTGATGGTGGGCCAAGCTGAGCCATGACATCGTCAGTTACTGGCTACAATGTTATCAGGCGACCATGCGCATTGTCGAAGCAAACACGTACGACACTCCAACGCAGTCGCCTGGCGAACAAACAGTCGCAGGAGATAGTGCCAGGCTAGTTCTCACCGGCATTTGATGTATAAAAGCATCAACGAACTGTTGAGAGTATCTCTCAACGTTTCTGTGCGACCACGAGTCCCTCCAAGCATTCTTAGAACCCCCCGCCCCCTTCACCGAAGTGCGCATCTCCAAACTTTATACGGTTGATTCATGGAGGATATTGGCGCCATTTATATCAATGGCGGCCGCTCGTTCCGCGTCTTCCTGAGTGAGTTGGAGCAATGGCTTCCAGAAATCCACCAGCTGGTCCGTTTCAATGAATTTGACGCTCGTGGCGTGGTTAGGCAGATAACCAGTATGTTCAACGGCCAGGTATACCATACCGTTACAGCTGAAACGGTCATAACGGCTTTGGAAGAGCTTATGACGCAGCTAGAGTCGAAATCTCTTTTCGCTTCTGCTACTGGGATAACGCTGCAGAGAAGCGTCTCAGTTCGTCTCAGGAAGGACTTGAGTGTCGCAAGTACCGTGGGGCTTCGGCGTAGCAGAGAGCAGTTTATAGTTTTTTTGCTTCTTAGCGCTACTCAGCCGATCGCAAGCTCTGGCGGAATCTATGGCAAGTTTCCTCCAAAGTTTCATTTGGGATGTCGTTCATGGTGAAGAACCCTCGTTGTTTAGAGAGTGGTGCATGGGCATCGTTGCATTGCAAGACTTGGTACCCCACCAGATAATCCACGGGCTGCTGGGCTGCTTCGCCGGATTCTTCGATCGAGCATACAAACGCAGGCTGCTGCCTGTGTACTACGACCCATGCGCAGAGACGACAAGGAGATACTTAATGCAAGCGCAATACCACCCGCTGCTCAACCATCAACGAAGAAGAGCACCGCTGATGCTCGAAAGCCCAGCTGTATACTTACGAGATCGACCTTTGGGCGTCGGACGTCCTCGCCAGCATCATCTTCGTCATGGCCAACTTCCAATCACATACCCATGGGCTCAGCTCAACGGATACTTCGACGAGATTGGGGAAATGCAGTATCAGCAGGAGGAGATGAACATGAAGATTGACCACATTGACCGAAAGCTCGATTATCTGATCTGAGTTCAGAGATTCGAAAGAGTTGGGACTCGATGTCGTTGTCGTCGTTGTGCGCAAAATCGTGTGTATACTGGTGGATCTGATTTCCTGGGCGACTTATGCTAGGGTATATTTGTTGGTGGCTGGAGTGGTTAGCGAGACTCAAGCCGACATGACCGTCTGTAGAAACTTACAGCTGCGTTACTGTATCCGGTTATTGCATGAAGTAGCATAGGTACTTGTAATGTCATTATGCTCCATGCGCCTCGCTAATTCGAATGATGTTCCCTGAGCATTCACGACCATGCCGGGCCCTCGTACTCCTCACTATAGCTATGCCATCATCTCAGGTAGTGGATGACTAGCCAGCAGAACAAGAAAAAGACCACCACTCCACCCCAGAAGATCCACTTGTCCTGCTTCGCTCTCCGCTCCACCATACGTATGGTATCACCACTAATGCCCAGGGTGTTTGCAACGGTGTAGAGCCGCCTCTGTGTGCCCTTGAGCATATCCCTTTGCTGACCCAGGTCGCCCAGCACCGCCCTCCCTCTGTCTAGGAACTCATCTAGCTGTTCAGACGTCTTGTTGAAGAAGGTGTTTTCCCTCAGCACATGACCCTCGCGATCATAATCACCGCCTTGAGGTGCGCCAGCAGAGTACGGATTTGGCCGGTAGGGAGCGTTGGGGTTGTACGGTTGGGAGGGTGCGAAGGGCGAATGCTGGGCGGCGAGATTAGGTTGTGCGTAGGGATTTTCGGGCGTAGCTGTGTTGTGTGGACGGCGGCCGAGCAGCTCTGTGCGCGCCTCTGTACTTTGCTTTTACTAGTCAGTACTGAAGCTAGGAGTCCAAGGTCGCTGGTTCGAAACGTACAATATCCTCATTTGCGCTCTTTATCCGCTTGAAGTTTGCCCTGTACTCTTCCAGCTCTGCTCGGAAATTCTTTAATCGCTCATGCGCCTTTTCTGCCTTGGTTTGTACAGGCTCTTGCTTTGCCAGCTTGCCATAGTCGTCGATAGTGCGTGCAAATGAAGTCAACGACGCGTTCAGTTGGGCTTGGAGATGGGGTGAGGGCGAGGCTGAGTCGGCAAACTGGTCGAGGTCTTTCCGTATCGACGTCGACTGCCGTAAGGCGGAGTTGAAGAGCGCGTTCTGTGTGCGATGTGAATTTGTGTTGCGCCCATGTGGACAGGGAAGCAAACCATTGTGAATCCGAAGAGTTGCGGGGAATGTTCGAGGCGTTAAAGGCACTGCGAGTAGGCTTGAGATGTAGCGCGATGTTTGCAGCAGCCGGTGTTATGTTGCAGCCTTGTAGGCAGACTTTCGAGATTTGACACATTGCATCATCGCGAAGTCCGACTGCTGGAACCTCGGTGAATTGCCAAGCCTCTAGCCTGTCTGCGCTAGCGGCATGCCTTCACTCTCCAGAATCCGACATCTGGGTACGCTATCGCAGCATATAAATCTCAGCTTGACTTCAAGACTCCGTGCGGAGGTCCCGGACCTTATTACTTTCGACAAGCACAGTACACCACATCGTCTCCAAGTGGTAAGCACCGGATGGTCCTTTCCTGCTAGCTTGAGTTCCTCACGATGCCGCGACTGCTGGTACAATGCGCCGTCTTCTAAAGACAAAAGACCAGGGTGTTCGCGAGCTTGTATCACTACGCGTTTTTGCGAGGCCTAACATAGTATGCTACTTAGCTATGCCTGCTGCTATTCGTATGTACCTGCACAGGCCAGAACGGTATGCTCTGCATAGTGGCAATATCTCCTTCTTTCCTTTAGTCATTGCACAGCGCCTCGCTCCTTATCGGCTTCTCTTTGGCGTGTTCAAGCTTTCAATGTCCCGTCGTTGACGTCGTCTTCTCTACTCCACCTGCCTATTCTGGTAAGCATCTACCCTGTCGGCATGTAGCAGGGCTGGGTATCAACGCTTGCCGAGCCGCGGAACGGGTCCATCTCGAAGAGAGATCACAGAATATGATGGGGAACGTCTATCATAGACCCGGTATGCTAACTAGTAGGGGAAGTTCGTTGTGTGCTGCTTCCGATATGCGATTCATGTTATAACGTACCTTCTCACGCTCTGGGTCATCTAACAACCTCTATAAGACCGCAACCTACAACGCAAGCTTTAGTCGGATAACTAGCTGCTCGTCGCATCGAAAATGTACCTCCGATCGGCACTATTCGGCAGTGCGCTGCTCTCGACAGCCTGCGCGCACGAGATTCTTTTTGGCCGCGATCTTCCATTGCCAGTGGCAGCCAATGCAGAGTCATACACTGACTGTGCTAATGCCGCATGGCCTCCATCAAATGTCGGCGTGGAGCTGGTTCCGCAAGCACCAGACGATGAGATGCGAGCCATTGTTAACGAGATCAGCCCAGCCAACATCGAAGCCACAATCGCCAAATTAGTCTCGTTCGGCACCCGTCATACACTGGCTACATTCAACAGTTCGACGCGCGGGATCGATGCAGCGAGGGACTGGATAGCTTCTGAGATGCGGAAGTATGCCGCGGAGAGCAATGGCACGATGACGGTCGAAGTACAAAGCTATCTACAGGGAGTGGCCAGCAGGATCCCCTTTCCCGTGTACATCTCGAACGTCTTAGCAACCGCCAAAGGAAGCGAGGACCCAGATAGAGTATACGTGATGACTGGACATATGGACAGTCGCGTTACAGATGTCCTCAACTATGAAGCGGATTCTCCTGGAGCCAACGACGATGCGAGCGGAGTTGCCAGTAAGTCTATTCCGAACTTACTTTCAGAGAAAATGGCTAACTTTGTAAAAAAGTTGCGATGGAAATTGCGCGAGTCCTCGCAAAGCACCAGCCGAAATCAACAATAATTCTTGGTGCTGTATCTGGCGAAGAACAGGGCTTATATGGCTCGACTTATCTCGCACAAACTCTCAAGAACTCCAGCACGAATGTCGAAGGTATGCTCAACTGCGACATTGTTGGTTCTTCGACTGGAGATCGGGGTCAGAAAGATCCGTACACTATTCGTGCCTTCGCACAAGGTGTTCCTCCTTTATCTGCCGAGAACAGCGTCATTGCAGCACGACGCCTCCAAATTGGTGGTGAGAATGATAGTCCGGCGCGAGAGCTCGCGCGCTTCTCGGCCGAAGTCGCTGCCAACAATGCCACCGGTATGAACGTAGCCATCATCTACCGTCTAGATCGTTTCCTGCGCGGAGGCGACCACACTGGATTTCTCCAGGCGGGTTATCCAGCCATCCGGTACACGGAGCCCAACGAGAACTTTGCTCATCAGCATCAAGACTTGCGTACCGAAAATGGCACTGTGTACGGCGACCTGATCGATTTTGTCGATTTTGACTACACAGCACGTGTCGGCAAAGTCAACCTTGCGACACTTTGGTCCCTCTCCCAGGCTCCTGGAATGCCACGCAACGTTACCATTGATACCACAGTTTTGGACAACGATTCGCGCATCAAGTGGATAGTCTCCAACAGCACAGATGTTGCAGGCTACGAGATTGTATGGCGATCCACTACAGCAAGCCTATGGACGCGCATGCTCGACGTTGGAAAAGTCGGCTCAGTCGTGCTTCCGCTTAGCAAGGACAATGTCATCTTCGGCGTAAGGGCCGTCGGAACGAACGGGTATAAGAGCCCTGCTGTCTATCCTTTCCCAGGATAGAGGGAGCTGACCTGGAATGCTGTGTACGAGGAGGTTGTCTTAACACGTGTAATTAGGATGAGTAAGTTGGTTTTCTTAATGCAGTATATCTGAGGTCTTTCTTACATATTTGTTTCCAAGAGACTAGTGGGCTTTCAACACTGATATGGTAATTATACGTGATCGATCTCTTAGGCAAGCCCTTTCCAGTACCTCCGCTTTCCGCATGTACGCGCTAGGCGTCGCCAGCCAAGGCAGGCATGGAAGTCCTGAGTCGGAGCGATATGATACCGCTTACGGTGTGTAAAGAGTCCTGTCCTTGCTGTTGACGCAGGATGCTTACCTTGTGCAGGCCATCATTCACTGGCTTGAAGAGTGCCACAATCTCACATGTTTTGGTTTCCTTGGTATTTCTCTCTCCGATGAGTGGCTATGCTAGTGCCGCCCTTGTCAACAACTGGCTGTTTGACCGTCTCGATCAGCGCGGAATTGTCTTCGTCGGACCCATCTGCCACTTTTTGGCCTGTGTCAGTATTAGCATTGCTTGCAACACACCATGACAAGCGTGCTCATCCTAGGGCCAGGCAAGCAGCGTGCAGTGTCGATGGACGCGATTGCCCAAAGCCATCTAAATATGGGACTATGACTTCTCTGTATCCCTCCTCCCACGGCAGTAGTCGGGTGGCCTCTTTCTCGGTCTTGTTATGCACAGGCTAAACAAGTTACACCTACTTGAAATTTGTGTTTACTGGCGTCATCTCCGTGGGCTGCACCGAATGCAATTCACATTCGACGTCATGCCGCAACTGCTTGATTCGACCGAAAAGCACTAACGCGTACTGGCTACTTTGTGAGTGATGCAACTGATAGTATCTTTTAGGACTGAGGAATCTAATCTCGCAGTCTCGCGCCTTTGCCCGCCATCTCCGATCCCTCCTCGCCAATTACATCGACCTCATATCGTTGACTTCACCCGAATCTTCTCCGTCTGACACCATAGACATCTCGCACTTCCAAGCAGCTACATCGGGTACGAAACCGGATGCGAAGGTTGATTCACACGGATTGCATACCTCCTCAGCCGTCGAACCGGAAAAGCCTGAAAACAATACCACAGCAGCGAAGATGATGGAGACTTCTGCAAAAGCTGAAGACAGCCCAGCGAAACCAAAAGAAACACCCACCGACATTAGTTTGCACAAGACTCGCGACAGACACCCACCCAAGTCTGACGACACCTGTATCAAGGGTCCCTCAGGATCTCTCGCGGAGTTTATCCGTCCTCCCGATCTCGATTTCACCCTGAGGAAACTGGTAGGTGTCCCCAACGACATAATCAAAGAGCACTATGGCGAACGCGTTCACTTTCTGGCCGTGATCAAACAAGACCCCTACACCATGATTTGGTCCATCAAAACGAACGATTCGCTCAAACCTTTTGCTACCCTTACTCGGACGAAGCCCGACGGAAAACTTTTGATATTCAGAAGCCAAGGCAAGAATCATCACGATCGCCGCCCGGAAGCGTTTGAGGAACGCGGCGTAAGGCTGCTAGAGATTGCCCGTACTATCCAAGCAGCCTGCGGGTGTAATCAAGTTAGCTTCTATGACGGCGAAAACTTTGTTTTGTTCACGTTTTCGCCGGGAACCAAGAAGGGTTTCTTCATAACAGTGGCTCGCGAGAACGATGGTCGCTGCAGACTTATGATCTGGCTGGGGGAAGGCATCATCAACGCCAAAGTGATGATGTTGAAACCACTCACAGGATATACGTTGGAGGATTCGAATGTGCAGGCCCTGGGGCTGATTTCTCCACCGCAGCGGTTGATAAATGACAGTCATATCGACAAGAAGCTCCTCCTCGGCATCAAGGCCAAATTCGGTGGATCTGAGTTCAAGATGTACACTATGCAAGACGGAACTGCAAGGATCGTCACAGTCGAAGATTGCCCTCTCCCTACAGTCAACGACCAAGACATAACCACAGCTATGGGTGTTTGCAAGTCTGCCCAAGAACCATTGACCGATTTTCTGGTCGAAATCGCCAAAGATCACGTCGGTAATCCACTGAAGTTTAGTTACGACCTCCTTCCCGACGCCTTGGTTTTTTATGTGCGCAAGCCCAAAGAACGTACCAAGGAATTTATTGGCATTCTTCGGTTTGCTCCCGCTGGCACTATCGTGCCCGGCGATTGGGGGATGCGAAATAAGGACCTTACATTCACGAATGGCGAGGGGATTGTGCGTACGGCAAAGCCACTATTCGATAGCATATTGTTGCTAGGACAGCAGCAGGAATGCTTTTGTATGGCACTATTCGATTATCACAATCTAGTCCTAGTAACGCGTTGCAAGGCCGGGAAAGTGTACGCAAGCATGGTGTTGGTTACTCCCGGCAGGATCCGTGGTGCATTGATGCAATGGCTGCTACGAGCGTTGGAAATCGCGGAAGAATCGTTTCCGGCAGTCGAATGAGCTGCACTTTCTTGTCACTAGTAATTGTCTAATAAATAGATTTATTTGCAACACGTCAGAGGTCTTCACTATACCCCTCATCGGATCTTCATGAGGCCTCCCGGAAGTGCGGTCAACCCTGGGTCAAGCCGTCAGCTGATTGTATACTGCGCAAGGGTACAGAGCATGAACTTACATCCATCAATATCCTCTTCAACGGTCCGCGGTACAGTACATTTCATCGCTTCCTCGGTAGACTGGTAATCTAGCACGGAACAAACATCTCCGGTACAGCGCGCATCCATCGCTCTCTGGAGCGAGTCGTCTTTCCAGCCAAAGACGTAATCGCCGTGCTGAGTAAATCCGTGCCTACCAACGATAAAGTCAGACCCGATGCGGCATTTTTGACACGCTAGAGGTGAAATCTAGAGGCAGGAAGATAAGGGCAGTAAATGACTTACTCATCTCCAGTACTAAGCACAAAAGGCTGCGTCCCATCCTCAGGCCACAGCGCCTCGTCATTAAAGATCCTCGTATCCCACATAACCTCATACATGACCTGCGGTATAGCAACAGGATGACTTTCTGGACAAGTTCCCGTAGGGCCAACATCAGTATCCAGCGAGCCGATCGCATAAGCTACGTGACTCTGGTGATCCGGACTGTCCAAATTGACACCATCCCAGCAAGTTGGAAAGGTAATGATGGAGCGTATCCCACCAGGACAGAAGCCTGTAGGAAATGTCTGAGCATCCGGGTCTACACAGTTGAGGCGATTTTCCTCGCCAACTTCAGGCATACATCGGTAGCACACTTTGCGTGCAGAGACCTGGGTCGTCGCCGTTGCGTCGCCGACCAGCATGCGGAATCCGGGACGGAAGGCCGTGACAGCTGTTTGGTTGTCCATGTCTGGTATGTAGTAGACGGTGATACCTCCGTTGCCCTTCAGTCCTTCACTAGTGAATTGCGGAACACGTTTGTAAGTGCCATTGCGTGCACGAAAGTACATGACTGCAGTCCAGTAGTTTGAAAAGTCTTCGGAAAAGGTGCAACTGGTGCATGTGGACGAGTTGACGAGGTCGTGCGTTACTGGTGGCATGGATGCAGTGAAGGAGTTTCCGCCCACAATCTGATGGAGATGGGGAGAAGGGGCGACGTTGGGGTTCACGAGGGGGTCCAACCGCTCGACGACGAGTTGCGAACATTGGAAGCGTAGCATAGGTGGTATGTTCATCGGGGGTTGGCTAGAGGCATGGCCAACAAATAGGAGAGAAAAAGATAGGCTTATCCACGCTCTTGTGATTGTGAGGCGCACCATGATGACGGCGTTGAGGGGAGACTGGGAGAAAGTAAAGAAGACATGGCAGAACAACCAAGTCGTATCTATACATGTCGCCCTCACCCCATGTTTTCCATTTTCTGAACTCACCCACAACCGAATGCTGTTGAGTGCGAATGCAATCTAACGCTGATTGTAGTGGGGTCCGGGAATTGCAGGCCCTGGCCTCAACTGAATATTGTGCAACATCAACCTACCTTTTCGGAACTGTCTGCACTGCACTCTACGATCCGCAGCATCGGTATGTGGGGCGTCAGCCGCGCCGTTTTGTAGCATGATGTATCAGTGAATTTTAGTTAAAAGTGCTGCAGATGTACACAGTCCACACTGCATAATTGGAAGCCTCTCCACTTTGCCTGATTTATCTCACACGAAATCCAACCAACGTCGCCCACAGGCTATTTCTGCAATGCCAGGCTAAAGTCTAGGGGTGATGAAGCTCGGCCTTAGCATTGAGACATTATACCGTCGTGTTGAGTCCCATCCACTGCCTGGCACAATATCGTGTTGCTATTGATGTCAAACATAAGCTGATTACCCGGTCGGCTGCAAATGCAAGGCTGCGTACTGGAAGCCGTTGTCTGACTTGTCCAAGGGGTGACCTGTCATATCGTGGAAGTGTCTCCACAGAATCGCGCGCTCTGATGTGTGTTTTTGGACCATTGGGCCTGTTGACTTTGGCGGCCACCACGAGAGGTTTGATGCCGGGCAGAGCCCCAAATGGACATGTTGTAACTGTCGATTTAAACAATATGTGCGTGCTCAAGAGGTGCACGAGTAGGAGCTCGTAGAGGAAGGTTTGTAGAAGAAAGGCTATGAAAGCAGGACGTCATCCTCAGCAGGCCAGCGGCGAACAGCCCAGATGAACAAAGCGAGTGCAGCGAGGCTAGCCGGCCGCGGCCGATCAAAACGGTGAGGCGCCAGCCAGCTCTTCGTGTCCAGCCATGGAGGGCGTAAGCTGTGCGCTCTCGGGGGAGGTGTACTTAGGGGAGTGATGGAGATGAGGACGGTACGTTCACTTGCCGACCTCTTTTGTCGCTGTTGTCAGACCGGCTGAGGCAGTGCTTGACATGCTACCACCACTGCCACTCTTCCTTCTATGGTGTTTTGTAGACTCAGATCCGACGCTTGCACGGCGGTTGCTCGAGACTGGCTGCATGGGGAAATAACCAGCCTCGTCTTCGATGGCAAAGCGCACTGGTGTCCTCGCCCTGCTCTGCACCGGGCTCATCCGGAACGCTTCTGACCCGGCGCTCCACCTCTGGCCTGGGCTTGCGCCGCCCGTCAGGCTTCTGGCATGTCTCCTAGTAGGCGTCTCGGCAGGCAGTTGGAGGCGTGAGTTGATGCCCATCCACAGGGCCTCTTCGTCGTCGTCTCCGGGCATCCTCCACCCGCCTACGCCCTCGAAGTCGCGCGTCAGCTCGCTTGTGCCGATGAGGGCCGTGAGTGAGTTGTTCTTGTGCTTCAAGAGACGCGACGTGTGTGCCGAATGGATGCCCGTGTCTTGGGAAGACGCTGTACTTGCCGTGCTGGCCCGGCGATGGCGCGGTCGGGTCGGAGACTGTCGGGCTGGCGAGGGCGTCAGAGGGGAGCGACGCAGCGGCATGGGCTTCGGCGGCGAGGGAGAGAGCCATGCGCCGACGATTGCTACGGCGAGGCGGCAGTACACGGCCAGGGCGCGGAAGGAGAGCAGCGATATGGCGACGGACGTGGTGACGACGGCGAAGATGGCGAGCGGGATCGAGACGGAGAGCAGTATCAGGGGCGTGAGGGCGTAGACTGGGTTCCACATGGTTAGCTCGACGCTGCATGAGCCCAGTCGAAGCAACATGGTGTCGACGCGCCGTCTTGGACAAGTCGATGACGGCCGCGTCCGCATGTGAAGGTTGCGGGGAAGCGCCAAGACCTAGGTAGCATCAGCCGCGACCTTCTCTCTTCTCTGGCTCAGTTGCCACTAAACCGCCGTGCCGTGCTCCGTGCAGGTGTGATTCCGATGCCAATGAGAACGGCGCCCAACGAAGTGCCCTTGAAGATGCTCTCGTACTGCTCAATCTTCAGGCGCGTCGAGTAGGGCTGGCGCTTGATGCGAAGAAACGTCGCGCCTGTGACAGCCAGCCACGCACCGAAGAGGATCTCGTAACGGTACTTCTCCAACGCGGTTTCCGGGGCGTTACCAGACATTGTACTGAGGCGATCGACCAAAAGCAAAAGATGGAAAATGCATTCACGGACGCAGGATTGGGCGGGAGACGTCTTGTTAACTAGGAAGGGCTTCATGACGTCGTCGGCACACCATCACGCGCTCGCCACCGCCATATGTCCATCACACCAGTCCTCAGACCACTACAGTGCCACCCAGAAGCATCGTCTCCAAACCCACCATGCCTCTTCACGAACACAGCGCCCTTCACTCTTTTCCTATCACTAACCATTGTGAATGTACTGTGCAGCCGTCGCATCGCTTTCTCCGCGATTAATTCCCCTTGTCTGTGCTTCTCACGGAATTCCCATCACGCAACCTACCCAACCGTCAAGGTCAAATCAGCCGTCATGAGTACGCCAGGCAAGTCAGATATCAAGTCCAATCTAATTGCAAAAATTCTCATTCCTGTCATGGCCGTACTCACGGTGCTCGTCATCGCAATCTTCGTCTCGCAGAAGGTCATGCCCTCCATCCGTCGTCGTTCGAAAAGGTCAGTCCTACCGGTAACTAACATACCACCGCGCGGGACATCCTTCCAGCGCCGCCTTGACTCTTTGCGGGTGTGGTGGAAGCCCACATTCCCATCCGGTGTTCAGTCAGATTCACTACCGAACACGACGGAGGCGCCTACTGTGACTAAGCCTTCTGCTGCTCGCTTGCCCCAAAATCGGGATCCATTAACTTATCAGGGATGGTCAATGGGTAACCATACCCAGAGATGTGCTTGTGAAGAAGAGCGCTACACGAAGCTGCAGGAAAAACGGAAGCCGAGAGTCTTCGCCGAGGAGTTCGCAAAGTATCAGAACCGGATTGCTGAACAGAAGAACAAACCTCAACAAGTGTATCCGAACAATATGGAAGCCAAAATGGAAGGCCGCTAGCCGCACGACGTGTGTTTGCTTGGCCCAACAAGACGAAGAGCTTAACAAGGACCACCGTATATCAACTATTGGGTACATGAAACATCACGATCTTTGTATTTGCATCATCAAGTTAGTGCGTATTTATGAAAGTTATGATCATGTACTAACAAACAGGGCTAACAAGGCTCGTTTCGTCATAGCCTGTCAGCCTCGCACTCGTTGTACATCGCCTTTGTACGCAAAATGGTCTGTGGAGGCTGAGCTGGGTATTGCATAGTCACGGCTTTGTTTCTTTATGCGTTCTGCAAACAAAGGTAATTACTCGACTAACTACAACACCAGTCGGCAGTCATCTGGTCCTGGAACACGACACCGCTCTGCCATCTAGGCCCACGTCACCCTTGTGAAATCGAGTTGCTCTGAAACTATTACAATGTCACTACCAAGGCTCGAGCCTGCCGCAAACAAGACCAACTTGTTTGACACGGATGCTGGATCCCTGCCTTCAACATCCGACGACTTCCAACCTCGAGCTATATCCGAACAAACATTCGTTACCGTCACTTCCGTACTAGCCGCCGCCCTCGTCGTGGTCATCCTCATTGGATCCGTATATTTCATTCTCCGCCGACGCCTGCGGCAAGATAACAATGATGGCGAACAACAAGATGTTGAACAAAGCCTACTGCGAGCTCAAAGACCAACACTAACTATAGACACTGGTTCATCACCAGCAAACGACTTGACGAGCTCTGCAGGCAGAGCTACCTTACCGAACCCGCCCAGATACAGTGATGTACCCTGTGTGCCACTATTACAAGTCAGGACTGCTCCTCCGAGTATTTACGGCTCTGGATTAAATGCTTTCGATCCAGTGAGACTTCATAGTGCGACCAGAAGTTCTTCAGGTTCACATCCGCCTGGCATTTCTGGCAGGCACGCGATGATGCCTGTGTATCAAGACAGTACATTTGAAGAGATCAGTTTCAGAGAGCCCATGCAGGCCCACAATCCGCATGATACGAGGATCAACCGCTATGTGTAGGCCAGTGGGAGTATTCAGCAAGCTGACTGCTGATTGCACTTTGTGTGCTCACTTCCCTTGAGTCTCTACACATTGTTGTTGTGCCTGACTCTCGACTACAATCTTATCTTCAAATTCCCCTCCCGGTCTACCGATACTCTCACGACAGCCGGATTCGTAGAGCCAGCTCTCCTCAACGACGGTATCGACACATGGCGTTGTCTCTCTCGGATATAATAGCTACCGTGTCAGGCTTAGTGCTATTAGTCACAGGTCTAATTTGGTCCTTTATCTGCCCAGTTGGTCGCTTCACCTTTTCGCCTAGAAGGTGTCCGTTGACAATACGAGACGAAGAGAATCAACTCATTTTCATATCTAGGAATCTCCACTCCGGCACCAGTGCTTTCGAGACAATTGGTAACCTTACAATTCCTCCGGATCGTTGCCCTCTTCCCCTAGCACTAGACATCATCAATCATATAGGGATGGCTATTGGTCTACCAGCAGGAGCAAAGCCAGTGAGACTGAAAGGTGTCCCAAGAGTATCTTTACATTTACCGCTTCCAACGCCCATTACTCCGGCAACTAAAGTCAACATCGTCATGGCAGAAGTCGAAGCCAAAGCTGGATTCCTACATGCCAGGGGCGACGCTATGCGTAACCCAATCACCTCACGTCAGGAACCTTCTATTCATCGTAGAACTGCTTCTCACGGACGAAAGACGAAAGACCAAGGTCATGTCACCTCGCGAAGTCGGGAGCCTACTGTTGCCATGGAAAAGCATGATTTCCACCTTGGTTTGCAGACCAGTTTGGAAGGGCCCTTGGCAAGAATACAGGATGTCTTTGTCATTGGTGACAGTGAAGACGACGAGCCTGGACATGACCATCTTGCTGATTCCGAAATGGCTTCCGGCTTTGGATCAGGTAAATCTATGGCTGCGCTCTATCATGCGGTGTAGGTTAGAGTATAGCATAAAATGCACCAACACATATCTACATGGCGATTCAGAATAAAGGCTAAGGAAGAGCACACGATAAAGGCTTGACATGAAGAGACACATGATGTGAAAGAGATTCTACGACTCTTATATGCTTGCGACATCGTCCAGTACTTGTACCCGAGTCCGGATGCGTATCATTGTATGCAATTGGGGACGCTCCGAAACAGTTCCGGCTATGGAAAAGAAGGAGGTTCGTGTTGGTATCCATTAATTAGGCTTCTTATCACGTGATTCACCCGCCAGCACTCGCTAGCATACTTCATCATTTTCCCTCTTTATACAAACAGGAGAACCTTTCTTCGTTGCTAAAACATTAGCACGATCAAACATTCTTTCTGTTTCACAGAACTGTTGCCTATAGACGTGTTGTGAAGAGAAGCGGAGTACCAAAGGATGAGCTTTCGCTTGACTGAGATCAGCGGGTGTGTGCTTAGTCAGCCAGTGCTTGACGCGCTGACGCGACAACGCGTCCGCCCTTCGCGTTTCCATCTATTCTTTTCGTGTCTTCATGGTCCTCTTTCGAATATCATCCACTGCAATGCAGTCAGGGCAACCGCCTCGGCGCGCTCGGCCCCTTACTCGATAGAATTTGCTCTTCATGCAAGCCTCACTCAGCGCGCGTAACAGAAAACTCCAAGGTTGCTCAACAACCACGGCTTCATACCAGCCCTGTACTTGTCATGAGACCGCGGAGTCGCCACGCGTGCCATGAATTCAATTTCAGTACCTGGCGGTACTCGATACCCCAATCGATGAGTGCACAATCAGCGTTGGAGCCTTGAAAGGTATCCTGGCCCGCAGTTTTCGGATGCATGCGCTTCTCGTTCCCGACAACTGCCACTCTCCATCTCTCCAAGCACTGTTCGCATGCGCACTTTGAGGACCCATGTGTGGTTTGGCGTCACATTTTTGATGTTATTCATTATTACTGGCTCGTGCCTCCACAGGTCACGTTTCAAGATCGTCGCATCACCGGAAGGCCCGTCGCGGGATGATCACATCTACTAGGACAACCCGGAAGACAGGTGAGGCTCCTCTGCAAAGCTGTTTTACCGTTCCTTCAGCACCCTGTGAATCCTGGAGAGGTGGTCCTGGCTGTGATCGGGTTGTCCGATTATGATGGCTCGTAGCTGACTTCTGTTTAGAATATCACCGTATCTAGAATGTCTCCAGTCTCATTCCCCGAAATCGTATCCCTATACACCATAGCCCAGTCCTTGTAGAACATTATAATGTAGGGAGGAGGCTCCGACACAGGATGCGCGTTCTTGACATGTTGCACGCGCGACATGGACCTGGCGTGTTTCTAGTGTTTCTAGTTCCAAATCTAGGATGTTTCGAAAACGCCATCCTGGACAGCATCACCATGTCGGTCGCGCTCGACATATAGTATCGTTATGGCTCTTGGCTGATGGCCTACTTTCGTTTCTCCAAGTGAGCGTTGTGGCAGGCCACCGCCATTGACACATTCGTGCTTTGGTTCCTTCTTGTACATGTCTTTGAGATACCCCACTACTTTCTTGTAATAATGTTTGCGTTTGCTTCTGAAAGGCCGGTCTGGCACCTGCTAGCATGCTTTGCGACACTCTTTTTGCTTTATTCATCGACTCCCTTCTGGTTCGGTACGCAGAACACGATCGCTAGCAAACAATATCCAGACAGCCTCACAGCGATCTTCACACCTCAAACTATCAATGCACTCAACCAAGACGTGCGCTTACACGATGCACTATTGTCTCTTACAGACGCTATTGCATACTCGTCCAGCAATATTGGTGAACGGTTTCGCTTGGAAAGCCTGAAAAGTTTCGGGTCCAATCTAACGGACGGAGTCAACAACATGCGCAATAAGCATCAGCAGCAGTTAAAGAGGCGACACATGCAGGATGACTTGAGTGGCGCCTTCCGAGATTTGACAGGTGGTGCTGTTAGTATAGGCGGGTTGAATATGACAGGTGGGCTGACGGGTGTACTGGGCAGTCTAGGAGACCTGGTGGTTGGCTCACTTGGAATGCCCGCTTTATTTTTGGGTATCGGTCTAGGGTACGTATGCATTCAGACCACTGAGCAGAGCTGATCATCTACAGCATGGGTACAACAACTGCTCTCAACCTGACCAATATGGAAGAAGCCAACGCGATAGCTACGAATATTGCGACCGCTTACAACGCTTCAGCAACAGGCGCGAACCTTGCCGCTCAACAATTCGGCAGTGGGCTATCGAGACAAATTACCCCCTCTTTCGGCAGCAACAACATCTCTCTTGGTCCTGCAGCTTTTGCGCTGGCATCCGGTATCGGGAACGCTACTGCAGTAGGCTTTGGATTGACACAGCAACGTTTTACGCCATCGGCAGACCCGAGCATTGAGGGCGTGGCTGGGAATTTTGGTCTTGGAGTCGCTATGCCGATTGTATCCAACCTTGACCTTCAAGCTATGGTCAGGAGTTTGGGAAATAGCTCTGGCTTCTCAACGCTGATGCAAAAGCTTCCTGAGCTTGCCGCGGCTGCTGGGTTAGGTATAGGGGAGGGCGCAAGGAACGGCCTGGGGTTAACCGCATCGAAGTCACCAGCATCCAGAAACCGGAAGCGACAATCAGTGAATACTACAACGGAAACGACCGACTTTCCTGGAACTGTTCAAGCCTTCGCCCGAGGTCTCAGCGAATCGTTCATCCAAGACAGCAATTTTTCAAATCTCAACATCGGCACGTTGACGGTGTTCCCTAACCAGACCGAGCTTCAAGGCATGCTGCGACCTATAGCAGCAGGAGCTGGTGCAGGTATAGGTATGGGGGTCGCCATCGGACTGAACTTGAAGGCTGCAGACTCGGAACCAATTCTCGGCAGTAACATCACCGGAAATGATGAGCAGATGGCTCTAGCCGCAAAAGGTTTCACGCAAAACCTGTTCGTTAACCTCCTTACAAATAGTTCGGCCATCCTGCAAGCCAAGCAGTTCATAGCAAGCAATCCGCCTGCGGCGTTTCAGAGCATAGATGGTGCCAAGGCGGCAGAAGGCTTCGCCAGAGGTACCATTGAAGGAGTTGTAAGCGCGATGTACTCTGTCGGAGGGGTCAAAAACTTGATTAGTGGCGATATTCCGAGAACCGCATACGACGACGTGCCAGTTCTGGCCCCGACGCAGTTCAACGACAGCGTAAATGGCTCGGCTGTGGGCTTTGCCCGAGGTCTGACTAGCAAGGCGACGATTCTGATTGCCGAGATCGCCAGAAACCTTACGCAGGGCATGCCGAAGTCGTCTGATACACGTCCATCTCGCAGAAGAAGTACCGAAGAAATACATGAGGATTCCAGTGTAGGTAAGGAATTGTTGTCGAACGCGTTGTTGTATATGCTAACTCGATGCAGTGACATACAGTCCAATTTCCATCCGCCAATCCGAAACACAAGCTAGTCAATTCCCTATCGCTATCGACGCGGGTACAGCACAGATGGGCGCTCAGAAAGTGATCGAGACTTTCACATGCTCAGGAATTGGTGGCATCGCATCAGCAACTTTAGGCGCTGTGACTGCGGCCAAAGCGAACGCCAGTATGATGAGTAGGGTAATGGGCCAAGCTAGTCCACCACTCGACCCAACTGTTCTGCAAGCATTACCTCGAGGTCCTATCGTCCTTTCATCCGAGGGGAACATGTTCGAGATTATCGTTGAACGCCAAAGTCTCAAGATAAATGGGTTAGCACTCGTTCCCTTCGCAGTCATCACAGGACTACATGGTAAGTGACGGGAGAACTGTCGTGGATCATGCAGAACTTTGGAACTAACTTGTGCATGTAGTACTGTTTGCTGGTCTCGCTTTCCTTACATTCCTTCCACTATATCTTGCCCTAGGCGTAGTCTGGCGATTCTCGGTCCTCACCGGCTACCCAGTCGACGAAGCTAAGAACAAGAAATGGCGCCTGGGATTCTTGATTACGTTCGCTATCCTGGGCGTTGTTGGCATTGTCCTTGGTATTGTTGGTATGGGAAGTGCAAGTCACTTCCGAGATACACATGGCGTAAGCTCCCTGTACGGGTATACTTTGAGAAGTTTGAACTGATTGTTACATACAGATCATGGGTCTCGTTTGTCTCATCTTCATTTTCCCGGCAGTTGGCTTCACCGTCGTCCGTTTACGCACCGAACTCCCACACCCCGACTCTTCTGCGTTCACTGGTTTAAAAGGTCCTGTAGCGCTTGCCAAGACACCGCAACGTATCTATCTCATTAGCGGTATCAGTACCCAACTCTTGTTAGGCCTCGGCCAGTTCACCTTCTTGCAAGGCTTCTCTACGCTCCGCGCAATATCACTCTGCATCGTCGACGCAGTTCTCACCTCCACGAGTGTTGCTGGTCTTGTGAGCATCGTGCTGACGATACAAATCGGTGTTACGGCGCTGGTTGGCATCCGAGCATGGCTAGAACAGCATATCGCCAAGAAAGAAGCATCAGGTATCAAGCCAGTACCGGTGACTGGTCTTGGCAGTCACGGACGAAGCGACACAATGGCAACGTTTGGTTTCGATAGGAAAGATCCACCACGTGCTCTCAATTTCAGCTCCAACAAATCAAAGCTCTCACAACGAAAGATGGATGAACTCAAAGGCTCTGAAGATGATGGCATCAGCACACCGTTCAACTTCCGCAAAGAAGGTAGCATGGCTGAGGCGGATACACGAGAAGATCCTTTCCTTTCACCGGAAGAGCGACTCAACTACCAGGAGCGCGGTATCTATAACCCCAAGACCGGAGGCTACACCTACCAAGCCCAGGACATGAACGACGATGACTATTACAATATGCCCGCGACTTATGGAGAACGCCGCCCATCATCAGGCGTATTTGATCCGTTGCGATCTCCTCGTCCCCCAATCGCAGTAGACAACGGGCCAAGGATGACGGGGGTTACAGTACAGGACCTATGGCCTCCGCCAGTGCCGGAGGAATCGAGAATGTACATGACCTCGAAGACTCAAATGAGTGTCAGTAGTAGGTACAGCAGACCGATAGATGGGAACGTGCCTGTAAGGGATAGCTTCATGGGCTTTGGAGACCGATGATTAGGACGCAGCACGCCGGAAGCGATGCAGATCGTATATGAGCCTTGATGTATGATAGATAGACATGAATGAATGCTGTCCAAATACAACGGCCTCAAGTACGAAAGTGATGGTCATGACTATTGATCTAATCAACGGTCAATTTGAGATGCGACTGCAGGTCGGTACAAGGCATCTAGAGTGAATAATCTTCGCTTTCCATATCCTCAGATTTATGCATTGGAAAAATCCTTTATGATATCGAGATAAATCTTCGCTACGCCTCCATATGACAACAGACTCTCTGTATTTGCCCTTCTGTCCCTGTGAGATCCGAACAAGTAGTTTGCAACCTGAAGACGAGATGGTTCAAATGTAGAATTGAGCAATCAAGCCATGCACTTTTCTTACTTATGGAAGCAGGTTATTTTGGGGGGGACAAGCAAGAGTTGAGAGCGACTATGTACAATATCTATCTATTACTGCGAAGACATGCTTCTCCACTAGCTCTATGGGCGTGAAGGAAGCACATAATTTGCCGGAGTGTAGTGAGCATTTTGCAGCAATCAATTGCCGTGACATGGCTCTATGCGTCTAGGACTTTGAGCATCTCCTCAACGCTCTGAAACTTCTCCCTCTCCTTGCCTTTACTCTTGCCTCTGGCGCGTTCAGCCTCGTCAATCTTCTTCCAATCCGACCATTGTAGCGGTCTCACACCTTTCACGATATCCTTGATGCCATCCCAGCCGAGACCTGTGCTTCTGTTGTCACCGCTAGTGTCATTCAAGAACGGTACATTAGCCTCCCAATCTTGAGCGATGATGTCTGCAGACGAAAAGGCGTCTTGCATAGTACTGGCGATGACACCAGTAGGCCCACGCTTTACCCAGCCTGCACAGTATAGCCCATGAACATGGCCTGCTGTCAAGTTGCCGGGCCCTGCCGATGGCGAGATGATACGCCCGTGCATGTCATTGGGTACTATGCCGAGTTTGTCGTCGAAGGGTACGCCAATGTCAGAAAGACCAGGCAGACCGGTCGATTTGTAACCCACGGATCTGAATGCTAGCGAAGCTTCTATCGATGTCTCTTCGTTTGTAGGCGCGACGCGGGCACGTTGGTCGAAGGGGTCGGCATCGGGGACGAAGCGTTGCTTTGTAAAGGTGATGGATGAGAGATGGCCGGCATCTGCGTGCATGGACCTGGGCGCTTGCATAAATTCAAGAGCCCATGACCGTGCAGCCTCGTCCTTGGTAGCCTTGCTACCCTTGAGCAGAACTTCAGCTATTCGCTTCTGTACACGGGGCAGCTTCTTGATCTCGGGGGGATATAGGGAGCGGTCGATGGGCTCAAAGGCGACGGAAGGGATGTTCATCAGCTCGCGAGCTTCTTTGACAGTGAAGGCAGCCTGGCTTCGGGTAAGCGATGTTTTCGAGTACGCGCACTATGAGACGTACCTGTATTGGCCCACGCCGGCCAACCACCCTCACGGAACGCACCGTGCTCTCGGAGAGCGTTTGTATAGCCTGCTCCGATATGTCGGTGTGGCGTAAACTATCGACAGGACTCAGCAGTATGCGCGCAACATCGAGCGCCACATTGCCCTGCCCTATGACAACTGCCTGCTCGCCGGCTCGGAGGTTGGGTTCCAGATTTCCAAACTGCGGCAGAGCATTGTACCACCCCACAAACGATCTGGCCGAGTACACACCCGGCAGATCCTCTCCGGGTATGCCTAGCTGTCTGTCCTCACTTGCGCCGTATGAGAACAGTATCGCGTCGTAGTGGGGCTTCATCTTGGCCAACTCGACATCGTATCCAACCCTAACATTGCCAATGTAGTTGAATCGCGGCGATTGCGCTACCTCTTCGAACGTATCCTGGCAGTTCTTGACCTCGGGATGATCGGGCGCGACGCCGTAGCGGACGAGTCCATAAGGTACCGGAAGTTGCTCGTACATGTCAATAACGGCATCTTGGTTCTTGCTCATGAGTCGGTACGCCGTGTAGAAGCCTGCCGGACCAGAGCCAATGATGGCGACGCGCATGCGCCCCCGAGCAGTCGCGGCTGTGCTGAATGCATTGCGAAGTGGTTGTCGTGATAAGGATGCAATGTTGGACGGAAACGTGCCCTGTCGAATTGTGCTGATCTCTCTCAGACGCCCGGGAGTACCATGGTAGCGTCTTCTCCGAACCGACGCGCTTGCTATACGTTGAGTGCAGCTAGCGCAAACATACGGCGTCCTCTGTAGACGCTGGGTGAGTTGCATGTTGTGAAGGTCCTTGCGTTTGATAGCGGTAATCGCCGCGCGAGGATTCTCGAGATGACTAAGGTCCAGTCACTTGAAGCCTGCACTCAAGTCACAGCATCTACGCCCACGATTGTCGCATCCGCTTCGAAACCATAAGCAGACGACACCCGGTTCCAACTAACCTTCCTCTCTCTACTCGGATGCACGTGCGACAACGCTCGGCCTTGTTATCTGCCCAACGTGCCGTTCTTGCGTCCGAGTTGGACGAACAAAGTAAACCTAACCACGATTCCCTGCTGCAACTCGTCGGGCCCCCACATGTTCCTGGCTAATTCAAGTTTCAGCCGCCCGTGGCTATCACTAGTCAATGCACATGTCCGTCCCAGCCGTGCATCCTCACGTCATGAGGCGTTCTGGATTTGCATTGGTCAATATTGATTGTTGTCATGACAACCCCGTATTTACATACATATCTCCCCAGGTCCCCGCGTGGGCCCATGTCATTCAACTACCAGCATTTGCATTCCTTTGCTATAAGCGAGAAGATATCTCTCACCTTCTGTCCAGACGGTCGTGTGCAGTAGAACTTCCTTCATTACTTCTCGCTCTCCATCACAACCATGGCGGGCCGCTGGCAGCCCCATATGTATGCAGCCTCAAGGGATTCCATGCTTGACACCGACCCCACTCGGCCGACTTTCAACCCCAAGGCCGTTACCATGGCCAGTCGCATGCCGCCTCCGCCGCCCAAGAAGAAGCAGGAAGGTCCTCTGATCGATTTCAACAAGCATCCGGACAGCTACCTCATACTTCCTTACGGTAACACAAAAGCGAAGCCAATGAGTCCCAAAACCAAGCTCTTCATCAATATTGCTCGATGGATCCAGTTTGGTCTTAGGATCCTGACTCTCCTTGGTGCAATTGGAGTCTTGCTTTGCGGCATCTTCATTCGGGGCGCTCAGGCCACAGAAGGCTACATACTGAGGATTCCGGTAAGCGCGTTCTGATCAACACACAAACACGTCGCTAACATAGACAGCCTGGTGTGGACCTCGTCGTTTCTCTTTACGCTATATACCACCTAATCCGTAATCCCAAGACGCGACCGGCGGGTAGCTCCGCCAGCTACCACTTCTTTGCTCTTGTCACCGACGCTGGCTTCATCCCATTCTACGTCTTCACCATCCTCATGACTCGCCGTAACTCTGATGAACAGGCTGGAACAATTGGACGTTGGCGCACCATGTTTCCCACCGACAATGAAACGAACATAGTCCTTATGACAACTTGGATCACAGCCATTGTTACCGGTGGTCTACATCTCATCTCAGCCATCGTCGACCTGTACCTGGCCATCCTCTTCCGAAAGATTTCAAAACTGCCACCGGACATGAACCCGCTTGAGGACAATTTGACCTCGCGTAGGAAGACCAAGCACAAGCACAAGAACTCCTCCATCTCTGCCATCACACCCCTTACATCAGACCAGGAAAAGCGATTCAGCGATCAGAGTACCATCTCCGGAGATCGCGATTCCAAAACTCCTTCATACGTCTACAGCGAGATCCCAAGCCCCAACAAAAGCCAGGTTGCGTTTATGCACACACGAACAGACTCAGAGACTACGTACTCCCCTCACACGCCTGCTTCGGCTCGCCAATCCAGGGAGCGTTTCTCCATGTACTCTCAGCCTCCATCCGCACACCAGTCCCGCAAAGAGCTCAACACTCGTCAAGACCTGCTTGACCAGGATGAAGATGATCAGACACTGGCTCAACGCAAGTCGATGCTCTCTCAGCAAGCGAACATCAAGCGACACACCCGAACCGACTCATACGTCACGAACTCGTCAAAGCAAGACGGCCATGCTCCTCCGGCCAACGCACGCTCTCTGAAACAAGAAGCGTCTGGCGATCTTTCTCTCCAACGAAACTCCCAGCAGAGCCTCAAGAACGACAATTGGTTCGTGCATCCTGAACAGGAAGACGAGTACGACGACAATCACCTATCCCCGGCACCCAAGCAGTCAATGTTCTCGACAAATGGCAAAAAAGGCTACAATACTGTCTCACGCTACGAAGACGTCTCTGACATGGAGGATGAAGCTGAGGAACCCATGGTTCCCGAACCTCTGCGAATGAATCCTCTCAGCCAAAACCCGCCTTCCCCTCTGCCCTCTCCTCCACCTACCGACGCCTTCGAAAACAACAACCAAAAGAGCACACCCCCACCAGCCGGTCTTCAGCGTACCCTGACCACGACATCAGTCTCGACCGAAAAGACCTTTGATCGCTCGCACTCCCGCTCGGGTACGCCGAAATCGCGCTACTACGGCAACCTCAAAGCTGCAACCGAAGGCGTCCGAAATGCAAACTCGCCTTCCAACTCCCCGACAAAGGGATCTTCCTACCCCAAACAACCAAACCAGTTCCCCAGCGCCACAAAGCAGTACGCGGTAAACTCTCCTCCGCCCGTTCCGCAGCACAACTTGACCAACTCGCCGTTTACTCTTCACAAGAAGAGTTACACGAGTATCAAACGTACTGGGGAGGCGAACTACACGCCTGTCAAGGGACAGTCACCGCGAGTGATCAGCCGGTCTGGTGTAGACTACGTCAATCCGTATGATTTTGATGACTCGGACCTGGGCACACCGGGGCGGAGAAGAGATGTTAGTGGAAAGATTGCCGAAGAGGGACGCGGTGGTGGGTGGAGCGGAATGAAGCAAAGGACGGTCAGTGGCGTCGCCCATGCTTACTAAATTTCTGTTTTTTTGTTTTTACTAGGGGGGCGTTAGAGAACACCCAGAATTTCCATGGGAAAAGGTTTATATATATGACTGGGTATATCATTAGTGTCAAGGGTATTGGGTCTGGAACTTGGGGCTTAGCATGACTATATAGCGAATTCTGGACGACTGGAAATGACGATATGGAATCTGTTTGCCGCATTGGCTCAACCACAATTATCTTCATCAGGCCTTGCCAATCTATCTCACGGGTTGTGTATGATGTAGGGTTATGCAATTGTCATTTCTGTGATGTAAGACGCAACGCGATCCCTCAGGCTGTACTATCGACATCATACTCGACATCCGTCCTAATCACGTATTTTGCGCCCTCAACGACTCCAGTGCCCTCATGGAGGATCGCGCCTTGGGCTTCGCCGTGCGGGAATACTGCAACACTACCCATGATAGGCTTAACCGGGTAGGCGTTGATAACGCCTTCCTTGACACTTGGAATGAAGAAGGTTGTCTCGCCACCCTTGAACTCATCGTTCAGGTAGATGAGGAAAGTGAACAGAGAGGACTGACGAGCGTTGGCAGGCGATGCATCATATTGATAGGCATCGGTGACAGGATTGATACCAGAAGGTGGCCATGCGCCGTCTGTTGAAGTTAACGAATATACTCGAATTGGTTTTGATAGACCACCTACCAATGTGCATGCGATACTCCGCACCAGGCACATATCTATACACTCTGAAGCGTCGATTGATACCTCGCACTTTTTTGCCAGCCACGCTCTCCGGTACGAAGCCCTTCACTCTGTCCCATAGTTTGTCGTGGAAGGCTTGGTCGACGATCCAATAGAAGTTGTGTGCCAGCACACTTGTGTCTTCACCTTGAGGTCGCATCGGCGCATCTGGAATGAACTCTATAGTCTCTCCGGCTGCGATGATCGCGGAGCATTCCTCTGGAGAAAGTACGTCTTTGATCAGGCGAAGGTTAGGCACAATTGGGTGCTTAAAACACTCTGCTTTGGGTCCTTCGCCTAGTAGTACAGTGTCGTCTTCGGAAGCGTACAAGATCGCGGGATGAAGATTCGGCGGTTTGCGCTGGAGTCCAGGAGTAGTTTCGATGATGCGAAAGCGGTTCTTCAGATCTGGGGAGCATGACTTGAAAATGCTCTTGTCCTCAACACTTCGCCTTATTGGACGAGTAGGCTTGTCGGTGCCTCGCAGATCCCAAGTATCTTGCAATGAGATACCTGATGCGATGTCTGTGCCGTGAGGTGTTGTATCCGTCGGACCCGTGACTCTCAGAATCGAATCCAACACTCCAATCAACTCGTCATTTTGCGCATTCTTACCAACTACTTCGTGACTAGGAACCTGGACATGAATTGAGAGCCCGGAAATTACGTCCAGAGTACGCACCCATCGGCAAAGAGCACCCAGTGTCGGAGTCTCTTTCCTAATCTTCATTTCTGCTAACAAGATGAGGGCTTCCGTGTATTTAGCGTCTGTGAGCGCGCCTGATATGCGCGCAGTAAGGTTGCTGCCATCTATTCTCACATTTAGTTTTGATGTTGAAGCTCAAGATAGTCGACGTACCGGCAGAGTTCAGGCCGGTTGTACATGCTTGACGAAAATCGTATACAGCAGTCCTAAGGTCTTTGCACGCTTTTGACTTGATGAGGAGCGGATGCGCAGATAAAGTCTGCAGTGTCTCTACGGCGACCTCGATTTCTTCAGACGAGATGACCGAATGTACGCTTGCTGGTTCGAGTGGATTTGCCTCTTGTGGTGGACTTGGGATGCCCGTTGTGGATTGCTTCTTCACGACCTGAGCTTGCGCATTTGCGCTGCGCTTCCGCTTCGCCATGCTCGGTGCTCAGGGTATTGGATGTTCAATTTGAAATCGAATGGGTGTGCACCGAAGATGTGTAGGCTATTACTGCATCGGATGCGAGGTGGTCCGGCTGGTTCGTACGTACATGCCAAGGTCTATGGTGGCAAGTGGAGAATTTCTACGGTCCGTGCACGGATGTCTTGCAGTGCTAGTGTGGAAAGGCCCGCTCTCCGGTCTCACCACCTCAGGCTACATACAAGTACGTTGCGCTTCTGTATCAGATCGACCGGACTTTCAAGACGAGGTGTGTTTACCGTCCCTAATATCCACTGAGCATCAGACTTGACAGGTGTTTACTCTCAGAGAAACTATGTATGCCTCCATTACCAATCCACACCGCTATAGTACCCAGGCAGGCTCAAGCGCTGAGCCGACTCGGGCGTATCGCGGCGATATGCAATCATTGTGTTTGAGGCGAGATCAACGGAGAACCGGATTTGAAAACAAACAATGGGGCGGTATGCAATGCAAGGATCGAGTGGTAAACTATATGCCGACGTGTAACGTGGGGAGCGAAGAAATGGTACGGGACAGAATCTACGGATATATGCAGACAGCTCGGGCGATCGCCCTTGCTCTTTTTTCCAGTATCCACCTCTACAAGTTCTTGAGTGTACTTCAACCGTTTGCATCCCCCCAAACTGCGCAACCCCTCCTACTGTTACACATCCCTGACGCAGTCTCTACACATTCGCCAACATGTCTACATACTCCTTCTACCAGACCACCATTCCTCAACTTCGCGGCATGGCCAAGAGCGCCGTCACCTTCCTCACAGCAGCCAAAGATGAGCAGTCGAAGAACAGCTCGCTCCCCTCTGACGTAGACATACTGAACGCACAGATCGGCGACATGGCTTCCATGCGCGCGCAACCTATCCTCCTGGGCAGGTTCTGTCTCGAAGGCATCAACAACCACAAGCTTAGCTCGGCTTCTTCCCCGAAAATGGACCCTTCTTCCTTCTCGTCCATCGATGATGTCATCAACTTCTTCAGGCAGCTCATTGCTGTCTATGATGCTATTGACGAGAAGGCTTTCAACGAGAGTGCCGAAAAGAGTTTCGACGTCAGTATTGCTGGCAAGTCCTTAAAGATCACCAGCATGGCCGATTTCTACAACAGCTTTGTCATCCCAAACAGTAAGTCGTACCTCTGTGTTAGCTGCGTGTAGACCGAATGCTAACTGGTCCAGGCTATTTCCACCTCAACGCTATGTACATGCTGTTGAGAGGCAAAGGTTTCACTCTTGGCAAGGGAACCTACGTCAGGGCTTTCTTCAGCGAGCAGACCAGGAAGGACTTGGCGCCGCTAATGGGTTAAAAAGAAGGAATGATTGGATACTTTTACTGCCGGACATGATCCAGGGAATGCTCTAGCATGTTCCGACCAAGGATCTGAATACAAATGGAATAAACAAATACTCTAGTGGAAGGTCTCAAATATTGCGAGCGGATAGATGTGACTACGCGCAGAGCAGGTTGTACACGCATGCTTGACAGACAGAAGTCACATAAATTGGAAAGCGCTGACGAGAACCTTTATTGACGTGCAGTACAAGTCTTGGGTGCTTCTAAACTAGTTCACTTATCGAAAGCATCTCTCAGCTTCTCAAAGTGTACCCTCGTTTCCTCACCAAGTTTTCCTTCAACATCTGCCAAGATTGTACACACCAAGCTGTAGTTGTTGCACAAAAAACGGTCTCTCTTCCGTGCATCACTGGTACCCTTGCTCAACTTCGTAATATAGGCTTCGTACTCACTTTTCAGTCTACCCACAGATACGCTGACAGGTTCATCGTCGCCTGCTTCTGAAGAGAGAGCCAATATGCCTTGGAGCAGGTTTGCAAATTTCTGCGTAAGGGGTGTTGGCGCTGTAGAGGTTGCATTAGAGGAGCTGGAGCCAAGCAACGCAGCCCCAGTTGACGGGCGACCTGGCAGAGACGTTGTGACTTTCTGGAGCGACGTACAGTGCATGTCTAGAATCTGCTGGAATCGTGGCCATAGCAACATATTTGTTGCATTGATGTAGCCTTCGACTGTTGGAACCTTCCTGCGTTGGAGTTCAAATGCAAAGTGCTGGTTTAGTCGCACGCAGAGCAGTATCCCAAGTGTATCCGTCGTTGCTTCCACAAGCGACTTTGTGACCGCCTGTCCGACGGCTAGCGTAGGCTCGAAGATTGAGTTGAAGGTCCGCGAGATCGCATGGAAATTTTGCGATGGGGCGAAGTATGTAGAGATGAAGGTATACTCGAAGCATGCATTGTCGATGAGTGCGAGATTAAAGCTGCGAAAAGGCACCTCCAAGTAGTGCGGTAATTTCTCATCTTCGGCGACATTGGCTGGTAAAGCATTGACGGAGGAGCTCTTTAGTGCATCGCGGCGTCGTCCAAGTGAGAAAGCGTCGTAGGCGACTGGTGCGTTTCGAGACTGGCCGAGCAGAGTTCCAGTCCTTCTAGCGCTGGGATCTTCACCCAGAACGTCGTACCTGTCCATGGCGTGTACCTTGATCTTCTCGAGCGCTGATCGGTAGCGGCTAAAATGGTTGAGGTAGTACCAGCGCATAGTATAGATATATGCCTGTGCTATCTGTTGTGCAAGCTCTGCCTGATGTTTCGCCAGGAAAGAATACAGGTCTTTGTATTTCAGGAATGCTTGCTGCTGTATAATCTGCGCATTGATGGAAGGTGAGCGGATGGCCTTGATCTGAGCAACTATATAGTCTCGTATTCGTTCAACTGCGCGATTTATGAGATCGTCTCGTAGTGGTTTGACGTCCTTTATGGCCATCAACTCTGGGTTCTCTTTGGCTTTATCGTTGATCGCTTTGGACCGCTTCTCAACCTCTGCAAGGGCGCGCACAAAACCCTCGTCAACCGGACCTTCGGCAATCTTGCGCACGACGGCTGGTGATATGCTGATGTCTTCCACCGCTGGTCCCAGAAGCTTCTCAACCACCTTGCGGTTTTCCAGCTTGGTGTTCAAAGCAATAGATCGGTTCTGGAGTGATTCTATTTCGGCAGAAACAGCCTCGAGATCGGATTGGAAGTTGGTCAGGTTTGCTTCCACCGACTTGAGTACCTCGTCGCACGCCAGTATGGATTTGTGCAGGTCCTCAAACTTGTCTCTGTCTTTGTCATCTGCAGACACAATGAGCGAAGACCTGAGACTCCGAACATGAACACGTACATTCTTCGACTGACTGCGCACTATATGTATGTACAGAAGTGGGTTGCTGTCGTTCTGCAGTCTTGACCGCTACGAAGTCGTGCAAGCTCAATTCCCCAAAATCAATATCTTCCTCTACCTCGTCGGGCTTTCCAGACATGTGCGCCGCCTCTTCCCCATTCGCCGCAGACAAGTTGCGCGGTGGCCCTCCCATGATCGACTCTAACACGTGTATAGGATCTGGCACGTTGGGAGGGATACCGCCTGTCTGTCGCCTCCGGAGTCCTCCATTTGGCATGCGCGCAGACAGAGGCAGGCTCGCAGTCGACGCATTGGGCGATATCAGGGGTGTCAGCGAAGACGATCGTGGATTGAGCCCCGGTCTGACAGGTTGCGCCGGGGCTGGGTAGCCCCTTCGCGGAGCTGGCGAGTGGGAATCGCGTCGCGGAGGCGGCATGCCGGTGGGCGTCGAGTACGACGAGAGCCTGTCCAAGCCCCACATGTCATGTGCTAGAGTCGCAGTCAGTTGAGTAAGAATCGGGGACTAAATGCTGGCGTCGAGGACGGGTGCAGGTCGCCGTGGATGCACATAGGGACGCCGGCGATTGTTTAATCCGCAGACTAGACAGGGATCTGCTAGCGCCACCTTCCCCTCCGCGCCTGCCCAATTTTGCCCACGCAAAAGACTTCTCTCTCCATCTCCCATTTAAGGACTCTGCCCACCCCACCGCTCTTCGACCAGCAGCCCGAACTCGCACTCTTCCTCACCGTCGCATCCAACTCTCATTCATCACCATGGCGGACAACGACGCGCAGGTACGTTTCCGCGGATACCAGCCCCGCATGTGCTCTCTACCCCACCCTGTCGGAGCACTGTCGCCAGCTGCGACCAAGCGACTTGGACATTCGCGCCTCTCCGTCACGCCCTGTACTGACTCTATCGTCTCTAGCATGAGCACACCTTCGACAGCGCCGATGCGGGTGCCTCTCTTACCTACCCCATGCAGTGCTCTGCCTTGAGGAAGAACGGCTTCGTCTGCATTAAGAACCGCCCTTGCAAGATCGTCGAGATGACCACCTCCAAGACCGGAAAGCACGGTCACGCCAAGGTCCATTTGGTCGCCATCGACATCTTCACCAACAAGAAGTTGGAAGATCTCTGCCCCTCGACCCACAACATGGACGTCCCCAACGTCACCCGTCGCGAGTACCAGCTCGTAAGTGGCTCCAAATAGCCCATTGCCAAGCCTAGGCTAACACAAGCCCCAGCTCGACGTTACTGACGACGGTTTCCTCTCCCTCATGTCCGACGACGGCTCCACCAAGGACGACGTCAAGGTCCCCGAGGGTGAAGTTGGTGACAAGATCGACAAGATGTTCAACCAGGATGGCAAGGACACCAGTAAGTGCTAAATGAAAAAAAGCCCCCATGTACCGTGCTGACGTGCTACTAGACGTCATTATCCTTACTGCTATGGGTGAGGAGGCCTGCATCGACGCCAAGGAGGCTCCCAAATAAGCGGGTCGTTCAATACGTAGACTGTTTAGCAGGAAGCAAAGCGCGGATTGCAGACAGATTACGAACGGGGCTACGACACTCTTTGCATACCTTGTGCAAAGTTGTAGCTCCACGGCAAGCGTAGCATTCTCCCGTGCAATTAGTTTGCACTAGGCGACCAATGCACGACGTTCTTCGGGCGGTTTTGGGTTCCTTGCATTGCCATGTGTGGGAAACGTATTACGATTCATTTCCCTTCCTAGATATATCCCTTATGCTTCTGGCAATGAATAAAAGGTGATGACTTTACGGCAAATTGTCGGCTTTCTCATTGGTAGAAAATTCGTGTGACTGGTTCCCGGATCCGCGCTAGTGGCTGGCGAACTCCTACATGCAAAGCGTTTTGTAAAGCCACTGTAACATGAACAACTCGACGCACAGCGGCATGTAGCCTGCTCAACTTCAACTACTCATTCTTCAACGTTGCCGCGATTGAATCCTCAACCACGTTCAAGCCTACTTCATGTCGACTAAAGGCCCCGTGTGTGGCGTCGAAAACTGCAGGTCTAGACGCTATGAGGAGGGCGAAGACGGCTACTTGTATTGTCAGAATGGCCACCAACAGGGGGGGTTAGTCCGCGGAGAAGATGATGATGACTACGTAGGCGCTGCCCGAACAGTCACGCGCAAAAGAAAAGAGACGGAAGAAGACGACAGATCGACGGGCAAGATTTACAAGGGCCGTCAGGCTTTTGACCTGTATTTGAAGTGCCTGCAACTTATCCTACGACATCAGCTTTGGTATCTCGTAAAGGACCGAGGATTGCCGGTTGAGCTTGAAGCGGTCACGCGAGATCTCTGGACATTGCGGATTGCCCAGCTTGGAGACCGGATCGCGAGTCAAGACGAAGATTCGTCAGAATCCCAATCTCAGCAGCAGGTTTTCAGCACTTTGGAGAGCGAGGATGATGCTACAGACCATGAGAAAGGCCACCTCAGAGATGCAAAAGAAAAGAGAAACTTGAGGTTGTCGACTGCACCCAATCTTAACGACTGTCTAGTTCTGTGCTATCTTGGTATCACGACGCTAAGACTGCCGTTCACGCCAGGCGATATCCATGCATGGGCGGCAGATGGGAAATTAGCATATAGAAGGGCAATCAGGCTACTGCCACTCACCATGAGAGATCGTCTTCTACCTGCCTACCGCGCTGTTCTCGATCCAAGCGTGCCGCTCACTCACACCCGATTTTATAAAACACTCGCAAACCTGCAAATCAGCTACAGTAAAGATCATGGTATGACCTGGCCAGCTCTCAACGTGCCGCTGCTGCTCTTCCGATATTTGAAAGAGCTCGCCTTACCACTTGAGCTGTACGATGCAACCAGGCGTCTTGGCGACTTGTTGGGCTACGACTTCGCTCCCCACTACAGCGGTAAGAAACGTCTGGGAATACGACATCTCGCCGAGGCGCAATTAGTGAGTTGCCTTATCATATGCATCAAAATACTCTACCCGCTTGACAACGAGAAGCGTTATCCACAGTCGCCGTCGGAACCAGCGGCAGTGGTGATGAATTGGCAAGCGTGGTGTGAGCAGATCCAAGGGACTGAAGAATCAAGGCGACAAGACAACGGACGCTTTACAACCGCGCAGTTGACGGGGCTACGGGAGAAGGACGTGCTGTCGATGGAACCCCAAGACATGGACCAGTACCTGGACTTTTACGCCAATACATTCCTCGACAATGCTGAAATACAGCGCACAAGGGACGTTGATGATTTTCGAAACGCGTTGTACGACATTTTTCCTATTGATACCGAGGTACAACACGCACCACAGGAAACTTCGTCCCAGCTTCCGCTCGAGCAGAAATTAGAGGCCGTGAAGGCAGTTCATGGCGCGATGACTACAGTGCCAGTTGTAGCTGAGGACACTGAGGTGCTTAGGGTAGGGCAGGCATATCCAATCTGGAAGATGGAGCAGGATCTACCAGACGTAGCGAAGATACTATACGAGCAAGCTGCAAAGATAGCAGGGCTATCCGTGAATATGCTCACTTTGGCAGTAGTTTTCACAGAGGCAAGGGTTGAACAGTGGAAGAAGGCACAGAAGCGGCAAGCTTGACAAGGTGGCCGTGCGGCGCGTATGTAGTAATAGCCTATGCTTCCACGAAACTCGAGCAGTACCGGAGTGTAAAGAATGATTCAGATCTATCTTTCCTAAGAAAACAGTGTTGCAGGTATTCCTTGCCGTGCTATGTGTCAGTTGAACGTGGTTGGGAAGGCGTCACACGCGAGGGGCATCAGGAACACGCTAACGCCGACCAGCCTAGTCGCGCCGCACAGACACCCACACAGCGTGTGGAATTCGTCTTCCTTCGCCCTCGACTTCGATCCTGAGATCACGGAACACTCGCAACACCGCCAAAGATGCAGATCTTCGTGAAGACCCTGACGGGCAAGACCATCACGCTCGAAGGTATACCTCGTACACACAGAACGCATCAGAGCATGCACTAACTTGTCCGCAGTCGAGAGCAGTGACACCATCGGTACGCAAACCCCAGCGCCACACGACGGCAACGCACCGCACCACACCGCATCGCTCAGCGCTTGCATGGCGACACCGAACAAGGAGGATTCAGGCTGACAGTACGGGTAGACAACGTCAAGTCCAAGATCCAGGACAAGGAGGGCATTCCCCCGGACCAACAGCGCCTGATCTTCGCCGGAAAGCAACTCGAGGATGGCCGCACTCTGTCCGACTACAACATCCAGAAGGAGTCAACCCTCCACTTGGTCCTCCGTCTCCGTGGTGGTATCATCGAGCCTTCGCTGAAGGCGCTTGCCTCCAAGTACAACTGCGACAAGATGATCTGCCGCAAGTGCTACGCACGTCTGCCACCGAGGGCTGTCAACTGCGTACGTCATCACCACGACTTCGTTCCTTGATTGAACGACAAAGGCGGACGTAGCATTGGACTTTCACTAACAACACCACAGCGCAAGAAGAAGTGCGGTCACACCAACCAGCTCCGCCCCAAGAAGAAGTTGAAGTAAACTACTCGCTTCTATCGGCGTCTGGCGAAGAGAGCAACGGGGTCGGTGGATACGAATTGCAACGATTGCATGCGATGGATATGAGGGCTAGGTCACTACTACTTCTTCCACGGCACATGGCATCAACGGAGTGCTTGTCTTGTCTCGCATTTGAGACTTTATGAAGGGAACCAGGCATGTAGAGTGAATCGATTCAAATTCAAAAACCACCAGCTTCGATTCTCCCTCCCTTGCTACAGCGTGGTTTCGTCGTGTTTCGCATGTTCGATCTGGTGAAGACAGGTCACGTGAGATCGCGTCGCCATCGCACCCGTATGACGTCACGAACCATGTTGCACCCCTGGCACGTTGCACGGAAATTGTCCCTTGGAACCATTGCAGTTGATCGATTCTGATTGTCCGAAGCCATAAAAGGCCTGAACAAGATCATGCACGTCAGATTCACGTTACAATTGTTACACCAATACACGCCAGCTTTTGTACTTTTGATGGATTTTATCGCAAAGCATACTGAACATACAAGTACACACAGATTCCCTCCTTCCCGCACACCATACATGCGTGTATGCGAAGTAAAAACGTCCACCGTTGACCGTGGTTCTCTTCGGTAGTTTGCATGCGCTTCATACTCCGCCGCCTAGGCAAAAGCGCTTTGATGTCGTAATCATGACGGCCGCAATAGCTTGTTACCGAAGTCCCACCCGTCAACACTGCAAGGCCTGTATCCACAATCCCCCATAACCAGAAGCGCCATCGAGAACATGGATTGGACATGTCGACCTTGTGGGTGTGGCATGTCCAGCAGGAAGAGAACGGACACGTCGCTTTGATTCAACAAGCCACATACCCCAGAAGAGAGAATAGTACACGTAAACAAGAGAAAGTTGAAATTCGAAACTCCGAGATACAACGAGGAGCGTGAAATGGTATCGTAACGCCTCGCTATGCATATAAAAACAAGGTAGAATTCAAAAAGGTGTATACATCGTATGCGCGGTCGACGTAGGCTTTGGTGCTTAGAATGTGCTGATCGTGTGCGGCGCTTCAGTAGGGTCGAGGGCAGACATGATGGGTAGTGGAAGAGCAATCTGCCGACTGGTGCGTAGGGCACGTCTTTCGTAGAGAAGCTCAAACGCGGGGCTTCTTCCAGTAGTATTGCTGAGAATAGTCAGTAGAGAATTACGTAGATAAGCAGACGTATTACGTACTTTGTGTGTCTTCCTGACAGACCGCAGTCCGGTGCTGCGTGTGCCAGCTGTAATGGTCTCACGCCTCATCTGGTTGGAGTCCATCTCCGGGACGTAGTAGAATTCGTTCTCGAGTGGCTGGCCAGCAGCATCCTTGCCAGCACGTGGAATCTCACCAACACAGGGAGTATCGTCGAGAATCCTCTTCAACTCCTTCCTAGAGAGCTCAGGAAGGGGAGTTGATGTGCCATTGCCTTCTTCATTCTTGCCATCTGTGCCCATGCTCACACAAGCCTTTAGTTCAGCTGGAAGGTTGCTGTGAATAGCGGACAATGGCTGAGAGTGGATACGCGAGAATGCCAATTGGTTAATGACATGGTTCTTGATTGGCGACTCTTTGTATCGGAGGGGCTCTGTAACGCGACGTTTGGGAGATGGCGACAGCAGTGGCCCTCGCATACGCGGATGGTTGGACTGCGTTGGGGTAGCGGTGTTGAACGAGGCCATGCCACTGAGCAGGTTCTGGCCGAAGGGCCCAAAGGAGTGTACAACGGGGTCGTTTTCTTCATCGTTGTCGGAAAAGTCGTCGGCAGCGAAGTTCACACTCTCTTTGGTGTCGACAATAGGACGCACTTCATGGCTGGATTTGGAGCTTGGAAGAGAGGGGCGGATGAAGGTCTGGTCTGCAGAGGCTGGGGTGGCAATGCTAGGGCTGTCTGCGCTGGCATCGGCATCTTCGAAGACCTCAACGGGCCCAGACTGCGGGTTCGTGCCAAGACCGGCGAAGACGGGAGGACGGATTGGGCTCTGCGAGACAGGCGACCGTGGAACGACGGGAGGGCTGGAACGGAGGTTGTCTTGAGTACGGCTGCGAGTCGGAGTAGGCATGCCTTCTTCCTCGGATTCCCAAGAAAACTTTGATACAGGGATAAATGGCCAAGCAATCATGACGCGGGTATCCTGCACATCCAGCATGATGGCCGTCTCGGGGTTCTCTGACATGTATGTGTCTCCCTTGCTCAGCTCGAAGACGCGGCCCTTGCAGTGGATCTTCGCACCGTTCCATCCCAGACATTCAACTTCAATGTACCCATGCGGATATGGTGGGCTTGGCGCGTGATAGGCGGCTTGGACGTGAACGCGTGAAATGAGACGGTTGGTCGAGAGCTGGTAGTCGGAAGTGTTTGAGCTCCGGCCCATTCTCACAATCTCGCCGTCTGCGGGGAGGTCGACGGTGGGCACGGCACCGAGTGGGGTCCTCTCTGACAGAGCAGAGAAGGTGCGTTCGAAGCCCGGCCGGGCATGGCGGGGCGACGAGGAGATAATGTTGGTCGACGACGTGGGCTGCGGGGTCGGGTAGTACTTGAGCTGCTTGGGGAAGGTGGGCGAGTCGTCTTCAAACTTGCGTTTCGCCGACGCTGGACGTGGAAATGGCGATGAAGAGAATGGCCCGTCCTCGCCGAAGGCCGGAAGAAGAGTTGGTGTGGGCTTCCAAACATGCCCCGAGTGCGGCTCTGTCGACTCCATGAGGGTCTGGGATAGCGTCTGGGTGGGTGAAAAGTCCATCTTGCGTGCGGAGCTCCTAGGACGCGAGGCTCCTGGTGTGTCGATGTCTATGGGGTAAGGTGGACGTGTCTCAAAGGGAGACGAGCGAGCCGGCGGCTGGGGCTGCGGAAGGAATGTTGGAGACGCGAGGGCAGACACGCGGCACTGTGGGAAAAGAAGGACGTAGGTTAGGAAGAGGAGGCCATCAAGTCAATTACGAAACTACAGGTCAGTCACGAACGCGGTGGGAGAAGACGTCGCGACGCGGGTGTGGGTTGACTAGCGTGATGAAGCTAGGGCCGTCGTAAGAACCAGCACCCGATTTCACCACGCCTCTGCTCCCTTGCAATATGTCTCTTGTAACATGCTTTCGGCTGCAAAGCATTCTGCACGTCTCAGCTAATCCGATTGCGTGTCTTTCTGCACTTTGCCAGCGCTCATTTCGCTATACATATCCCAAAGTTCAGCATCTTCTGCGACATGGCTTTCACCAGCCTCTGTGCACGAGCACAATAATTACGCCTATGACATACTCTGTCTCCTCGGCTGCCTCTCTAACTTGATTTTCTCCGCTCTGCCAGCCCCTCTACACCGCAGCTGATTCCACATTAAAGCACCGTCATTCGTAAAGTTGACGCGCTGACACAAAGTCAATCACACCTGACGATGCACTTGTGCCATGCACGCCTCTTGTGCTAGAGTCGCTTTCTGTAATAAAGTGCAACATAGAGGACAAGAGGCATCGACACGCACGCCATGAACGCGTATCAAGATCTTGAGGTACTGCGCGCTCATGCACAAAGATCGAACAGCCCCACTGTCCTACGCCTGTGTCCAAATGGAGGCAAACGTCACGCAAGTGAAAAGAAAAACCTTGTGCAGCAATCGATGCAGCTAACGCGAGAGCAAACACGTCCGTAACCCAAGTGGAGCTGTTAGGCCGACGGACGCGAACACGCAGCGGTATAGACTCGTCGTAAGAAGATGGCCAGGCGAGTGCACGGTGCCGGCGTTTCGGCTCGACCGTGTCCAGATGGCCCTGATCAATCGATAACGCGAACCAGTAAATCTCGTACGTGTAGCACTGTGCATATCCGACAGCTGCTGTCACATTCATGATCCCTCGCGGCTTGGTCTCATCATGAAGAGGTGAATGCATCTTCCACCAGTTTCTGAATCGCTGCCACGGGTAACGACTGCACATGTGCCACGGCGAGTACCGTTGGCCATGCTGCTGATGAAACCGCTGACTGCATGGAAACGAGAAAGTGAAATTGATATTGGCCGGCTGGTGACAATGCAAGGATGAACAGCCTGTCGTGTGCTTGAAGATACTGTGACGCGATGATTGGTTGGAACTGCTCGTTCGCCTTCCGCTTTCAGATGGACAGCCCCGCATTAGTCTCGGTCTGCCGGAGAAACCATATCACCGGCAAAAAGTTGGAAAGTTCAGTCCAGGGTCTAGCCCAGAATTTCCAGCGACGAGAAACATCGCAAACATATCACAGCAACAATGGCCAAATCCAAGAGTCTGACCAAGAAGGCCGAGAAGGCGACCGAGGCGCCTCTCACCACCAAGACCACGAGTGGTACACCCTACCAGCTTGACCCGTCGCAAGTGGAGCGCGCGGCGAAGGCGCTCGTTGCGCACATGAAGAAACATGTCGAGGAAAAGCAGCAAGAGGCGCCAAAGAAGAGCTTGGCGGCCGACGAGGACGAGGCGGAGGAGGTCGATGAGCCCATCTTCCTCAGTCTGGCGACAAAGAAGCAGATTGGCAACACCAAGAGCTTGAAGCCTGTAGCCATGTAGGTTCGCACACGACGGCGCTTGCGACACATCGCTAACAGTGCCCAGCAAACTACCTCACCCCATCATCGCAAACGATGTCCGGATATGCATCTTCACCAAAGATCCCCAAAGAGCATACAAAGACCTCGTCGCCTCTGACGCTTTCCCGGAAGCCCTTCGCGGAAAGGTGCAGCGCGTGCTCGGCGTGGACAAGCTGAAGAAGCGATACAAGGCATTCGAGCAAAAGCGTGCTCTCCTCGCCGAGTACGACGTTTTCATGGTCGACGATCGCGTAATCAAGATTGTCGCAGAGTGTCTAGGCAAAACCTTCTACAAGAGCAAGTCAAAGCGCCCGATCCCAATTCGTCTCACTGCAGGTGCATACATCGACAAGAGCGCAAAGAAGGATTCGAAGGAGCCACAAAACATTGTGGGAACACCACAGGGTGTAGCAAAGGAGATCGAGTCTGCTCTCAACTCGACCTATCTGAGCATGAGCCCATCTGCCAACACTTCCATCAAGATCGGCAACCTCTCCATGACCCCCCAGCAGATTGTCGAGAACACTGCAGCTGTTGTTTCCGAAGTTGTAAACAAGCACGTTGGGCAGGGCTGGCGCAACATTCGCAGTTTGCATGTCAAGGGTCCTGCGACAAAGGCTCTACCTATCTGGCTCGCTGACGAGCTGTGGGCTGATTCTGAGCAAGTCCGTGACGCACCATACCATAGTGCCATCACAGAAGGCACGCCCAAGGGCAAGTCGGCAGAGCGCAAGAGGAAGTGGGATGAGTGGGAGGAAGAGATGCTCGACGACGAGGAGCTTGCCGCGAAGCAGGCCAGGAGAGAAGCCAAGAAGGCTAAGAAGACGGAGAAGAAGAGCTCAATTAGCAAGGAGAAGCGCAAAGCGATGAAGCAGGACGCACTTCAGTCGGTGCAGACACCATTGATCGCTAGTTGAGTTATTCATGATAGGCGTCGTTGCATGGCATTGGCGTTCCGGTGTTCAAAAGATCTATTTGACGATATGGTAGTATACCACTGGTCGGCATGCACTATTGCAAGCTCTTTACAATGTCAAGTTTTCTGTTGCGTAAACACACCATGATAGTAGTGACAGGATTTTGCTTCATGTTTTGGCTGTGTATATGAAGGCGACGGAGAGCTATGACCTTGCTCGGCTGTACCTGCCGCGGCTTGATGCTAACGTCATGCAACGCGCCGGAGATCACAGGCGTCTCTCATACACTCGAGTTGCGCCTCCCAACACCACAACTCTCACTTTCATCAGACGACCACTGAAATGCTCCACTTGCTTCCGCTCGCGACACTCTTACTCGTGGCGCAGACAATCGCGTCGCCACTCGCACGAACCGACTCCAAGCCACTCCCACTGCTCATCTGGCATGGCTTAGGCGACAACTATGCTGCAGACGGTCTGCACAGCGTCGGCGACCTCGCAAACGAGACAAATCCTGGCACATATGTATACTATATCCGGCTTGATGAAGATGCCGGAAGTGATCGAACCGCGACGTTCCTCGGCAACGTTACCGAGCAGATTGCGCAGGTCTGTGATGATATCGCGGAACACGAGGTCTTAAGCAGAGCGCCAGGTCTAAACGCGCTTGGGTTCTCGCAGGGCGGACAGTTTCTTCGCGGACTGATAGAGCGCTGCGGCGACCGTATAAACGTCAGGAATTTGGTCACGTTTGGCAGTCAACACAACGGTATTGCAAAGTATCAGCTCTGCAAAGACGGAGACTGGCTATGCAAGGGCTATATCAATCTGCTCAAGGCTAACACCTGGGGTACATGGGTACAAGGTCACCTCGTTCCAGCGCAGTACTTCAAAGCCACCAACGAGACAACCGGCGAACCTACGGAAGAGTATCTAGAAGCCTCCAACTTCCTCGCCGACATCAACAACGAGAGGGCGCTCAAGAACGTTACTTATGCGAAATACCTCGCTGCACTGGACAACTTCGTCATGTACGTCTTCGAGGACGATACCACTGTTATACCAAAGGAGTCGGGTTGGTTCGCATATACAAACACCACCAGCAATGAGGTCACGGATCTGAGGGATCGCGACATCTACAAAGAGGATTGGATTGGGCTCAAGAAGCTCGACGCAAAGGGCGGTCTACACTTCAAGACCACCAAGGGCGGTCATATGGATCTTGGAGATAAAGTGCTGATAGATGTTTTCGAGACTTATTTTGCACCGGAGAGGACGGCGTGGAGTGGCATTGTCAACGAGATCCAGGAGATTGTCGAGTTGTAAAATAGTGTAAGTGGCTAGCTTGTATTCCCATGTAAGAACATATACCTTGATGCGATGGACAATTGTAACGTCGTACTTTGCACTCGAGCTGCATCCCGAAACCCGCGCCATATTACTTGCTATATATATAGACGATCTAGCGCAAAATATACGCACTTCTGGTTGGCGGGCTGTCAAAAGTCGACTTTCGGTGGCTCCTACGGTGGTACATGCTGAGATACCATCCTCCGCCAGGCCTCGTATCTACTCACAGTACAAGCGGATGAAGCAGATCCCGTTCTCTACGGAAGATTCTTTGTGTCTCAGCTCGTTTGCCGACATCGAACGAGACCTTAGAAAGCATATGCCGTCTACATACTGTCCATATCCAGCGAGTATAAAGTCGCGAACATCTTTAGCATGTGTGTTGTTGACAGATCTTCAACTCCAGGACAAAGAATTACCCATCACGCAAACGGTTTGGAAACCCACTCTTAGAGTTGCAATAAATGGTCTCAGGCGTCTGCCAGACACCATTCAGAGCGACAGTGAGCACCGATAATGCTACTCCTAATCCTCCAATCATTACACGTTGGTGTATGCGCATCCCCTCCCCCGACCGGGGTTTTGCGGCAGACGTCATGCTTGTGTGGGTCACCATGAGCATCAGCCCACAGCAACACTCCACGCCGACGCCGCTCGAAACGAGTCTAGTCTTGGCCTCTCTATGCTTTAAATACTCCAGCCCTCCCCAGAAACATTGATTGCTTTAATTGACAAATCTCGCCCATCGCGGCTCCTCTCCACTCCATTACTCTTCCGCGACGCTCTCGTTGAGCTTGACGCTCCTCGGACAGCTCCAAAGCTCTATCGATAAGCAGATCATTTGGGTCACCATCATCGCATTGGAGAAGAAGAAAGCCCTGGACCAAACATGTCGGTCTCAGCAGCATTGAAGAGCCGGGTCAGGAGGCCAAGTTATCTCAAGAAGATTGCTAAGGCTGAGGATTTGCTTCATCACTTCCCCAATGGAGCATACATTGGCTGGAGTGGCTTCACTGGTGTGGGATACCCAAAGTAAGTGCTTTCTCTGCTTTTGCGCTACAATAAAAGCCAAGTCATGAGGCTCTCCGGATACTCAGCATAACCCTGATTCTGGCATATACGACGTTGGGCCTGCCGGGTAGTTCGATCTGGGATCCCGAGGTGGAACGGAAGTTTGGCCAGTGACGAAAGCCGAACTATCCCCGACTCCACAATTCGAGCTGCGCATGGATCAGGTCGAGACGAGCAGTCAAGAGCCTTGGCTATGGCACTTGTCACGCATCCTGACTTGGATGCACAATGTTCATTGCCTTGTTAGACGTGTGAGGCTAATGTCTCAATAGGAAGATCCCCACGGCCATGGCCGACCATGTCGAGAAGAACAATCTCCAGGGTCAGCTCAAGTACAATCTCTTCGTCGGTGCATCCTCAGGTGCAGAGACTGAGAACCGATGGGCGCGTCTCAATATGATCGAGCGCCGGTCGCCGCATCAAGTCGGCAAGGAAATCGCCAAGGGTATCAATAACGGCAACATCAAATTCTTCGACAAACATCTTAGCATGTTTCCTGTCGACTTGATGTACGGATTCTACACATTGAACAAGCCCCACAACAAGCTAGACGTTACCATTGTTGAAGCCTCAGCCATCACTGAGGACGGTGGCATCATTCCTGGAGCCAGTGTTGGCGCATCACCCGAACTGATCCAGATGGCCGATAAGATCATTATCGAGGTCAACACCGCAGCTCCTTCTTTCGAAGGTCTGCATGACATTACTATGACTGATCTTCCACCTCGCCGAAAGCCGTATCTCATCATGTCTCCGGAAGATCGCATCGGCACACCGTACATTCCTGTTGACCCGGAGAAGGTCGTGGCGATTGTAGAGAGCGACTACCCCGATCAGACGCAACCCAACGCCGCTGAGGATGAAACCTCAAGGGCCATTGCTGCGAACTTGATCGAGTTCTTGAAACACGAAGTCAATCACGGCCGTCTTCCAGAGAACCTTCTGCCCATCCAGTCTGGTATTGGAAACATAGCCAACGCTGTCGTTGGTGGACTTGCCTCTGGTGGTGCAAACTTCAAGAACCTGAAGGTATGGACCGAAGTTCTTCAAGACTCTTTCCTTGACCTCTTCGACTCTGGCAACCTCGATTTCGCAACTGCAACTTCGATTCGCTTCTCTCCTGACGGCTTCCACCGGTTCTACGAGAACTGGGACCGATACGCACCCAAGCTACTGCTCCGCTCCCAGCAAGTCTCCAACTCGCCTGAGATTATCCGACGTCTCGGTGTCATTGGCATGAACACGCCTGTTGAAGTCGACATCTATGCCCATGCCAACTCGACATGCGTCATGGGTAGCCGCATGCTCAACGGTCTCGGTGGATCGGCCGACTTCCTTCGTTCTTCCAAGTACTCAATCATGCACACTCCCTCGTCGCGTCCTACCAAGACGGATCCAACTGGTGTATCCTGCATTGTTCCCATGTGCACACACATTGACCAGACGGAGCATGATCTCGACGTCATCGTCACTGAGCAAGGTCTCGCCGATGTCCGTGGTCTCTCGCCCAGGGAGCGTGCCCGCGTTATCATCAAGAAGTGCGCCCACCCCGACTATGTACCAATTCTCGAGGACTACTTCAACAAGGCAGAGTTTGAGTGCCTAAGGAAGGGCTGGGGCCATGAGCCGCATCTGCTGTGGAACAGCTTCGACATGCATAAGCACCTGAACGAGCACGGCACCATGAAGCTGCCCAAGTGGGACTACTCTAGTGCTGAGAAGGCCATGTGAAGATTGAATGCCAAGTATTTTGAATGTAGTAAATGTAATCGAACCCAATGTTCATCTACCTCGCTCTAGTGTAGTGTATTCAGTTGTACGAAAGGAACAAAGACAGCGGATCAGCGCATTTGGATGTGACCAATAGCACCAAGGATAGTGTGTGTGCGTGCGCATGTGTGCTTTTTCCTGACTCTCGTCACGTCGTCGACAGAACGCATGGTGTTTTCTACACTCTCAACCTCGAGACGGCGAAATTCTACCACCCAAAGTATGAACCACTGTGCTGTCCGGACGAAATATAGCACAAACAGAATATCCGCGCGGCATCTATATCGACTTGTACAGGCCCGGCCGTGGCATTGTGCACAGATGGTTTGCGTTTGAGCCAATGCGGCAGTGTACCACGGGTCTTCGCATGGACGAGAGCATGACGTGGGATGTTCGTGTTTGGCGCACGCAGTCACTGCTGACATTGCATTGCAGCAAGCCGTACGTGTGTCGTGCCGGAAAACTCTGCCCAGGCCAGCCGTTCGCCTGCATATGGAATGGATGGCGGTCGCGCCCTTACCGCCAATGTCGGAATCGTTCGTTCGTTGGGAGTTAGATTGCCACCCGCTAATGCTACGCGTCGGCTGGCACCATGTGACTGCGCGGCTCACAAGCGGCATTCAGGTTCTTGCATTCGAGCATAACGCCTGGCTTCGTCTTCACACACCTCACCGGAACGCGCCTCGAAGCTTTACGACACTCGCCCTGACATCTCCTGGCCTCTTTTCCGCGCCCCTTGCACGCTGCTTTGTGAGTGCCGAACAGGGAACTGTTCCGCCCGTTCGCGCGTCTTCCCGTATCTCGCGTGCTGCGCACGAACACGGTGCTCCTACGACACGTCTCCGACCATCGCTCTGGCACCGAGGACCGCCATTGGGACGCTTGCCATCCTGCCCTCTTGCCTTGCATCGATATTTCTGACGCCGATACTGGCATTTGTTTCGAGACTACAAGGACAGCGCGAGCCACTAGTTGCCTACTACCCCGCCGCCACGCTCGCGAACGATGATGCGTAAGTCAGTCGCGTTTCTCTTAAGCCGAGTTATTGCCTAGGTACTCATACGCCCATTGCACCAGCAGAAGACGCACACCCCGCCCACACAGCAGCCATTGCTACCGCAGACGACGCAGTGCCCCAGGACTCGCAAGAGTCGGTCCAATCTGCCGTCTCTAGCACCTTCTCGGCACCGGCACTCGCCTCGTCCTCGAGTAACCTGTCCACCTCCACCACTACCGAGACGGACCTCACCACCCTCTCGCCGACCAATGCAGCACCCCAAAGTGAAGCTCTAGAGGCACCAATGCCCAAACCCTCGAGCCAACCTACTGCCGGAGACGTGCCAGCTGCACCGCGCATCGATACAGCCGCCGCCAACGCGCTACAGAATGGCGACACAACAGCCAGTCCCATGCCACCGGAATCTCCAGCAACCCAAGGCGCCAAGAGAACTGTAGACGGTTCGCTCAAGAGCGCAGGCCTGGTGCCCGAACCGTCATCGGTGCGCACATATGCACACAAGAGAAACAAGAGCATGGATACACATTCAGGTACTCGCATTGGAGAGGTGCGTGTCGTAGCTTCAGACTAAGTCTTCAGGTTGCTGATGCAAACGCAGTTATCCGCACAGCTCAAGACGCGTCTCTCTTACGCCATGGTCAAAGTCCAGAACGGCTGGGAGAAGCAGTCACTTGACGAGCTCGAGGAAAGTCAGTCACAGCGTGGATCGCCTAATTCTGCTCCTGGGAGAAGTGATCACTTGGCGTTTGACTCACCTGGCACGACCGATCGCCAAAGAAGACCAAGCGGCGTCTCTGACATCTCAGACCAAATGATCATGTCCCCTGCTTCTGACCCAACTCGATCACTCGCAGGAACCCCAGCTTGTTAGTCCTCTCTCAAGACCTGTTTGCAAAGTGCTAACGTCTGTCAGCCTACTGGCGGCCAGGTACGCGTCCTGCGATGAATGCTGCGGCAAGTCTCATATCCATCACCGGAGCACAGCCTGGCTATGGCCTCGCACCAGCCCCGACTTTCCAGAATAGGCGGAGAAGTCGCTCGAGCGTCTCACATGTACCCCCTCCACTACTCGGGGCTGGTCAAAGGAAACACTACAGCGATGTTGGTGCAGGCCCGCGATCGCCAGCAACCCCCCGGGCAGGTATACTTCGCATGCCAAGTCAACAAGCAGAGAAAGACGCTGTTGATACATTGCTTTTCATGAGCAGCCCCAACAATTCACAACGCTTCCCAACAGGCGGCCAGCCTCAGCCGAGTCCACTCAGAGCTGAAGCGCCTCAAAGACGTGTCATGTTTGAGGCCTACCCTCCACAAGACAGGCGCGCCATGTACCAGCCGTCGATGCCTGCTCCGCCTCATCACCACCAACACGGACCGTACCCTGCGTATCCAGCGAGATAATGACGGAAGTAATTGTGCCATCAGATGCTACCTCCTTTTCTCTCTTCAACACTATTCTTACGGCTCGACGATCGCATTGCATGGATGGCGTTGAGATACCCACTGCACGGATGCAAATATTCTTACTGTCAGGTCTCTCTTCCCCTCTACCATGTTTGATAGTGCCCTTGTGTCGCGCTTCAGAATATCCTGCGAGGTGTATTCATATCGCTTGGCTACTTGTATGAGCTTGTGCTCTTACGCTTGTTTACTTTGGCTACCATGCCTTGTTGACATTTGTATGCTTGAGCGTTTTGGCTGTCACGAATGGGTATTATGACCATGTAACGAATAGACGAATGCGCATTTCGATTCTGTCTGATGTTGGATGGTGATGAAGAGAATACAGTGAGATTGAGTCACAAACTCCTTGCTCATGGAATGTTTCAAGTCAATGAAGCCCATAACGAGCGTGGTTTCTCGACCATTTGAGCATCATCGAGGAAGCCAATGACATTGCATGTGGTCAAGAGATCGACTGACCGCAACAAGACTTGGGTTGACGACTGCCTTAGGTTACACGGGTTCACGACTAAGAAGGGCATCTGACGTGTACGCAGCACAATACACACCAGACGTAATCTTTCCCTTTGAGACTACGCTTTGAGAGAACCATAGGTTCCTTCGTGCAACACAAAAACGAAAGAAAGCTTGACCAATGCTTTTCTAGAAGTAGGTGATGGTGGTGGTAGTGGAACACTTAGCTGTGGGGACAAAAAAAGGTTCTTCTCCGCCCACCACCAACACCCTTGGACCCGCGATGGGAGGCAGGATACCGAAAAAAAGAAAGGAAGCCCGACGTGGGGGTCTAATGATTGTTAGATGATGAATCGAACAGAGGAGTCTTGAAGTACTAACCGAACCCACAACCTTGAGATTGTATGCAATCGTGTCTGTTAGGACGTGATAACTAAGAGTCTCACGCTCTACCGATTGAGCTAGCCGGGCGATTGTTGCCTTTGATGGACAAACCAAAAAATACAACAACCATAATGCCAGTGCAAAGCTCTTTCTCTATGCCATGACTCCGCAGGCATCCAAGACTGCTTCAGATAGAGCCTGGTTGGTTGTGGAAAATTTTTGTTTGGGTATGCGGGTCGGGCAGGTAGGCAAATTCGCCCGCATTCAAAGACCCCGCATCCCTGGCTGGCTCAAGCACCACCCGCGCGCTCTCTTCCTTCCAGGTTCCATGTCTCCGGCACGCTCTGTGCCAGGACCGTGACATTCGGACGTTTGTGACGGATCGAACAAGTTGACGCTTGAGTAGCCGAAGTATTTCCTTTTCGGCAGTTTCGACATTAGGACCGATGCTGTGGCTCGATACTACCTACCTAGGTAGGTAGCCATTTACTCATCGCCGTTCTGCCTTGTGAGGCATGTTTCTGCTGCCTGAACCTGCAAGCAATATGCACGTCACCGTACCAATCAAGCCACCTTGCCCGAATGGGTCAGGCGGAGATACCCGAAAGAGGAACAGTATGCCTCCCATACCTGTGCTTTACGACCGCATCGCGACAACAGACGCGTAGAGTAGTGGCGAAGCAAGACGATGGTTTCATCGAGGCGCATATAAGCTCATCATCTATGAGCTTGAGGGATTTATCCAATGTCGACATTGGAAGCTGGACAGGCCTCCCCTGGTCGGAACGTCCTAGGTGCATGCGAGTTTTGTGTTGCACACATGTTCGGTGAATTCAGTGCTTCTTGATGTACTCAGGGGTTCGTTGGGCACGTACCATGTGAAACGTTGGATATCTAATGTGCCGATTGCTAGCAGGTACGAGGCAGAATGAGAGGCTTTCTAGACCTACATGGCATCGGTTTGGGATGGTATATACTAATGGTGCGCTTTGGGCGGCCGAAACTGGTCGGTTTCCTCGGTTCGATGTCATAGTCGCGCTGACCTATGCTGATCATTCGCGTGGAGTACTTAACTCGACACGTGACGTAATCACAACATCACTCTGTACCTACGTCAATCGTTGCTGGTAAGAAGATGCCGTCTTGGTGGAATACACTTATGATGTGCATAACTCTATGATCTTCTTGCGCCCGGAAATGTGACAAACACAAAGCGGTGCACCTCCAGCTAGGAAGGAAAGGACAAGACCAAGAGCGGGCGCTACGGCAAAAGCGGCACCCGTCTTACATAGTGAGTCGATGCCCTACATCACACAGATTCCATGATAATGTTTGTGATTGGCATTGGTAGGAAAAAGTACACCATGCGGAAGGAGCATTGACGACGTGACAATGGCAACCGGGTGGTAGGATCAACCGGGCTGTCCCAGAGTGCGGACAGCCGTGCCTTGCCGATAGTAGTTACCATGTCGTATCGATGAGCCATTACCTGGAAAAAAAGACGCTAGTGTAAGTCTTTTTGGACAAGGACGAGTCACTAACCCGATATCGATGGTGTCGCGGAGTGCTCACCGACCATAGTAGTCGGCATACTAGAGCATCTTGATGGGACACATGCGACGAGGCTGACAATGGAGAAGACGTCTGGAAACAAGCAGATGGAGTACGGCGATAAGTTGAAGCCACCGCTGTGCGATCAGATGTTCTAGTCCATCTCCATCACCCTAATTCGTTCTACCATCGGTAAACCACCGTAAATCGGGCCTCCCAAAGCGGACCACTTCGCTGCTAAGCAGAAAGCTTAATTCGTGACGGGCGTGGACACGCGTCTCAATAATCCTTGCTGACCCTTGGTAAGGCAAACTACGAGGCTGAAACTTGACCTTTGTGATGTCTCGCTCCTGCTGTATCGTATTGTGTACTGTAATGTAATGTAACAGCGCGACGAAGTTACCAGTGGAATATCCCTGGACATTCAATGCGCATGTCCCTGCACTCATTTATTGATAGCGTTCTAACTCTCCGCTAGCCTGAAAAGAATTGTCGTGTGATGTCGAAGTTGTGATGTAGAAGTTATGAAGTGACAATATATCGATAGATCTCAGGATGAATTTGGATCTCTAGGTACACATGCGAGACTAAAAGCCCCTTCTTAGTGTCGATATCAAAGTTCTCATTACTAGAAACAATTTCACTCTGTGGTGCATTCGTAATAGCTACAATCACCACCTACCGCTGCACCAAGATCTGATAAAGACTTTGAAGCTCATAGTACAAGGAGACGATCTGCGGAGAGACACCTCGCCTATCGCGGGTTTCGCCTTCAAGTAGCTGCCTATTCCTTATCGGAGAGTTCAACTCCCTTACGCGTCCATGACTTCAAACAACTAACCCCAGCTTGATCCTCTGCGCAAATCATATTCCATCATCAGCACAACTGCTCGTCCTCAACTCCGAATGGCGATTCCGCACCTTCAGTCTCACCATGTGCAAACAGGCGTCCGTGATCGTACCACATTTTCGAAGCGTGCATACACCCAAAGATACTCTCTTCTCATGCAGGAACGCGTACGCTCTTCCATAAGACTTTCTCCAGCATACGAGGCCTACCTCAAGGCAACAGCATACCAACTCAGGTTGGACCCGATTCCCGGTTCGAGAATGCGAAGAATGAGGTATGGCGTGCAACATCAACGACGCAGATCGACAGGAACGGGACGCCGTTCCACGTAGGCGGTCAAATTCCATGCCAATGGTACCTAGGGTACCGCGGTAAGCCACCATCGGGCTCTCGGTGTATCTTAACAAGGGGTCAACAAACAACGGCCCAAGGGAGCAGAATGGCAAAATCTAGCCTGTGAGAGACCAAACCGTAGGTAACTCGCGTATGCGATGTGGAATGCCACATGCGTCATGCATCGGATGAGGCAGGTAGAACAGCACACCAGGCGACGAGATCGTGCATCATGCAGCGGACAAGGTGGCAGATCAGGTAATCCTCCCTACCTTAGCCACACATGGCACTAGCTTGCATGCATGTGGTGTATTGATGCGCTGCTGCAACGGCTCAGGCTGTCTTCAAGGCAGAGAAAAATAACGTGGCCGCGCATCCTTGATTCGTGATAGTGGAGACGCCGACGTGACTCGACTACAGATCCTGTCTTTTCTTCTTTTTTTCCCCGTGGAAGCGCACTTGACTGGGATGGGCAAGGAGCGAAGTTGACTTAACGCGGTGGGTGCGCGAGGCGTCCAACCTTTACTCGGGGTTGAGGCTGTGTTGCACTCAGGCAACCAATCAGGGGTCCTGGATGCCGAGAAAGTCACGTGGTTAGGCTTATTGCGTCTGGAGAACGTGCAGCATCGGCACCCAGGTCTGCAAGGAACTTGTTGAAACACGAGTTAGCCTCCGTGAAACAGACCATCGCAAGGGATTTCAGGCGGATAATTATCTCTATTGCCTATTATGACGAAACCGTCTAGAGCCAACCTATCAACACTTCCCGAATCCAACCTATTGAGTAACTGACCGCCAAGTCTTACACTATAACATACATGTTGCACAGCCTCAAGAGCGATAGTAGGGATGTTGTGAATGTCTAGGGTCACGGTACATTGCCGATGCGCTCGGATCGTAGACCTGCTGACTTGATGCAGTAGGCGGCGAGCGATTCGGCAGCGTGGCATATGCTGCTCGGTCCGTGGAGGCTGTGTAAGCAATGTTGTGGGGTGCTATTGGTTGCTGGGCAACCTGATATGGACTGTAGCCATAGAGTGGTGGGTTTGTCGGTGCACCCGTGTGCAGCAATGGTGCCGGGTGGTGTGCGTAGGGCGATGTTTGATCCCATGTGGAAGGCATGTTCGAGCCCAGTGGTGGCTGAGTATACAGATATTGAGACGGGTGGACCGATTGATGATGTGCGTTTTGGTCGGCTATGGCGGTAGGTGTGGCGTATGTCTGCGGAGATGACCATGTCGAGTATGCATCATTGTCGAAACTTGACCAGGAATGACGGTCTGATCCATGAGAGGGTGTTGGCAATAATGTATTGTACACGTGTGAACTCTGGGAAAGATAGTCGTCGTCATCAGGATAGCTTGACAAGCCCGCCGGTGTACCACAATCGGATGGAGAGCTTGGAGCATTGGGCAGAGTAATACCCTGATTCTGATATCTCCGCACGAGGACAGTGTATCTTGAGATCATCAACAACAAGTCCCAAAGGTAACGGTAAGTGACATACCGATTCTTGATATCATTCTTCGACCTGCCTGGGAAATGCTCGCGTTGGATGTCCTTCCAGTGTCGTCCGAGTTTCTGGACCGCGTCGATAAGTGCGGCATCCTGCGAAGCGCTTGTCAGCTCACTGAAGCGTAAGATATCCTAGAATAATATTCACTGACATCTGAGTCACGCCACTCGCTCCGGTCTAGATCAGGATCAAGGGACTGCTGCCACCGCTTCGCGCACTCTAACCATCGATCAGCAATGAACACAGCTATCATCCACTGAACTTACGATCTGCACTGCGTGTTCCGACGCAGCTTGCAACCACCGTCCATCTGACAATAATACAATCAGCTTCAGTACTTTCCCATAAATTTTCTTTCACTGAACCATACTTTTGGCCGTGCTGCTGCACCCCTCTTGAAAGCAACTGATCTTCACTCTTTGACCATTGTCCTTTCTTCAGGCCTCCTGCTACTGAGTTGTGCCATCGTTTTCTACAGTCTTTGTTTGTTCGTCCGGGAAGGCTGTCGGCAATCTTGCACCTGAGCATCTTGTTAGTTGCGGAATCAACTAGCATGATACATGACCTACCAATCCTTGACTTCTCCTTCCATTACTGATGACATCCAGTTAGCTAAATTGAAGAAAGGTAAATAACAATGAACACAGCTTACGTTGTGCTTCCACTTCTTCCCGGAGTTTCTGGTCTTCTGCCAAAGACCATTTTCGAGGTTGGCGAATCGAGTGGTCCATTAGACTCAGGATAAAATGGATTATTGACTTTTGGATGTACGTGTATGAACGACAAAGAGACGTTCTAGCAACCGATAAAGAGTGCAGTAGAAAAGAGGGAAGATATCTGAGAGTCTCAAGGATTACAAGAAGCTTGTCTTGTATTGGTCAAGCAGGAGTGCTGAATGACGAGTAAAGAGTACAAGACAATCAGATCTGTAGACATCGTGAAGAGACAATTACAATCTTAAGCGGAAAGCTAGCACAGCAGTAGTTCGTCGTCTTGGCAAGCCAGGGACTTGGGTATAGTGGAGGTTAGCCGGTAGGGAACAGTACGCCAAGCTGTATTGTTTAAGGTCGATACTCGGTTTGGCTAGTGGGTGCGCCGACCTACAGCGTTTTCGAAACAACCGAGTAACGAACATGTTCCATGCATATCAACGGGGCTTCGCAGCCATGACGCGTGCGCATAGGGCTAGTGCATCGTTTGACGGGCCGTTGACCAGGTGGTGTGTACAGCCCCCAAAGGATTCCCGCATGGCTAAGACCCTGTAGGTAAGGCTGCATGGGCCATACACCGCTAACCCCCTAGGAACACCAGAACTTTGCAACCGGTGGGAATAAGCTTATTGCTCCACAGGATAAGCCATGTAGTTGCCAGGAACAGCGAGTTACACACATGCATGCCTGACGTAACAGCCGTTCATTGTTGGTGTATTTTTCTCCACCCTCTGGGGCTAACACCCCACTTCCCAATGGCAGAAAGTATGCTGGAACCGGTTCGATGGGAAGAAATGATGGTCGATGTGTACACCCTGCTTCTAGAAAAACCGGATGATATAATCGCTCCATGAGGAAGTATATCCATGCCCGGTTTCGAGTTGATTTCAGAGAGGTTGCATAGTGGCTGAGCTGTAGGCCAATATCGGTCCACGCTGGTCATATTAACAAGACCGCCGAAGGAATCTCCGAGATGAACCAGACCAGTCGATAACTACATGTAACTAACGAGGTGGAATGCGCGATGTGCGTGGTACATTTTGTAGGTACACGCATAACAACCACCACTTAGCGAGAAGCGAACTGTAGTATCGCTCACGTCTAGGGACAGTTTTCGCACTCGTCTTGCAGATTTTCAGCAAGATCTGGAAGAGCGAGCGGCTTGTATGATACCCTAGTGCTGGGATGAGCTCATTTCGTTGCAGGCGCTCATTACTACCGGCGATGTACTTTTGCTGGCACGACAGACGGATAGCGCAGCGGTCGCGAATGTGGGGATCCAAAGTCAGATAGAATGAATACTTCCCGGTGAAAGGATTATTATTCGTGTCGCAAGTTCACGTGGAGAGTTGTAAGATGTAAGACAGGAAGTGAGCGAGGGTGCGAGGGTGCGAGGATCACTGGGGCTTAATGCTTGTAATTCGGCCCATCGGCAAGTCCCGTCGGTCGTTTCTACCCAGGTGGCCGCCGCCGATCACCCTGCCTCTCCCGTTGTATACAGGAGCAACGATATGGATTCACGTAGCCGCCTGTATGTGCCGGAGTCGACATTGTCGGTTAACTTCTAACACCGTACCAAGCTGAAGTGCACCCTGACCCACCGCTCGTTTTCTCAGAGCTGAAGGTAAGGCTGGATATGTAACATCACACAACATTGATCCAAGGTGATCTCGAATGTCCTGAGTAACAGAACCGAATGAACAAATGAGTTGATTCGCTCAGATGTTTCGTAGAGGTATACCCATTGAGTCGTACACCCGGCCTAGTCTGATTGTGGGCCTTCTGATTCCTAAGGAAGCGCCGTCTGTTATTCGCTGGATGGTGGACTGCTTCCCCAATTGAGCGCGCACGTCAAAACCTAGCAGATGTCGTGGTTGCCCAGCATGCGTTCGATTACATTGGTCGACATGACTTTTCACCCGCCAAAAAGGCAGCAGCAGCTCCAGAGTAAATGGGTCAATACCGTCGTTGTTGTAAGTCGCAGTGATGTCTTTAGCGCTGATTGACATGCGTGATGATGAGAATAGCGTGGGCAGAGCGATGGCTTTGGCTGATGCGGGTACACCTATCGGCATGAAGCGTAGATGATAGCGTACCCATCATGTCATGCTGATGCCTCAGGTCTTGCCCATAAGCCTCTGGGCTTTAGCAAGCAGAACTGTGCTCTCTCGCCCCAGTTTCCTCTGTCCATTTGGCCCCCTCGCTTTAGCCATGGTTTTCCTGAAGCGCTCGCGCTCAGCAATCTTCCTCGCGCGCTCCTTGTCCGCTTCTTCCCTCGCTTTTTGCTTCGCCTCGATCTCCTCCCTCTTCTTTTGTGCCACTTCGGTCTCCTTCAAAAAGGGTTGCGGGCGTGGTCGGCGTTGCCGTCTCTCAAAGTTCTGCCTGGGTTCTGGTTCGGGTGACTTCTCTTCTAGCATCGCAATGCGATCAGGATGTGGCTCCAAAGTGGGCTCTGGCGCAGACTCGGTAGACTCCTCTTTCTCACCCGCGTTCCCGTCTTCATCGTCGTGGGCCGATTCGCGATCGTAAACGGACTTGCGCGGTGTCGTTGCTTCGTTTTCCTCGCGAGCCTTGAGCTTTGCATACTGCTTCTTTAGCTTTGCCTTGCTGATGAGGCTTTTCTTGATTTTTTCGACTGGGCGCAGAGTTAGCAAGTGAACTGTATGATGCGGCGCGAGCAGATGTGGGTAATCGCGTAGTTTCCGGCTGAACCATAACACTACAATACCCTCATCCGAGTGTCCACTGCCACGAAAGCCTGTGCATAAAAATCTAGTCGAGGAGACATACTTTTCCGTCTATGGGTACCGTCGGGGAGGTTGGCGGGGCCGATGGCAAATCGACTTTTCTGCTTCTTGACAGAAGACTTTTCGTCTCCTTCATGCGGTCGTTTGGTTCCCATGTTGGAGGCTGTAGAAGATTGAAAAAGTTGAGAGTCGCGGTACCAAGACGATCGCGGAGGACGCGAGCCGATTTGATCCAGCCTTGGCAGAGTGGGGCGCGATGCAGAGCCGGTCACGAGTCCTTGGACCACCGTGACGGGCGATGAACTCATGCCTCAGCTTTGAGCGCCGTCGCATCTATGCACCCAGTATTCACGCCTCCCGTGGGGTCGTGCAGGCGCACCCGGGAGAGTTGTTCTTTTTCGTCGTGTGACATGTCACGTCGGCCAATACCGGTTCGGTGGCACGAGCGACTTTATCAGCAGCGATTAGGAAACTTCCGTCGTGCAACAAAGCTCACAGCGCGTCATCCGTTCCGGTCCCTGCGTTCCTCCTCTCCGCACCTCGAATTGGGGCGCTCCACGGTGTTTCGTCTTAAAACTGGGCAGTATGACTGTGCAATGAAGCGGCCACTGGAGCCAACGCACCCGATTTAAACTGGAAACTCTTACTCATACCATTCGCCGGGCCAGCAGCTGCTCCAACCGCTTGACTTGACTGTCTCCGCCATCCTACGACCTGTCATCTCTGTGCTCTACGGTCTTCACGCTCGCCAGCACGCCACTATTCTCTGGTTCTCGTTAGATCTCTGTACTCATGCTGTCTATTGCTACAATTTGTTACAACCATGCCCATATTTCATGATCCCCATGATAGTCCGCCGACATCGTCATTCTTGCCTCAGGCATCGGTCACGGGCTTCCAGAAAGCAGACACTCTGGGATTCGCTGTAGAGAGAAACCTGGAAACCGACATGCAATCCGAATCACCGAAAACAGACATGTCCCTGGAGAGGGACCCTGAGTCCCCTAGCCAAACGCGCAAGCCATCCATGTTTGGACGGAAGGAGTGGATCGAGCGGATCAAGAGGACGAATAGCCCATCGTGGCTGCAGCGGCAGGGTGTGAGTACCCGGAGATCTAGGAAGCACCCACAAGTAGTTTGTTTGTCGATATAGGGAATACTGATAGTGTAATACAGGGCGAAGTTATGACTGAGCGCGATGCCTCCACCCGACCGACATCGCAAGACTGCCCGGAGACGCCTCCAGCTTCATCCACCGAGCCACAAACCTCACGAATCTCTACCCCGGAGCACCTTCGAGACCCTGCAGCCATTGGCTTGGACATTGCACGCCCACGATCGGCATTACACTCCGGAGACTTCAGGGAGAAGAGAGCAGGCGCAACATCTGAGAATGACCATTCGTCTTCAGACTTCCTGGCCACTTCGCCAGTCGTCCCTTGGAATCGCTCGTTCCCAGCCTCAGCCTTTGCTCCACAACACAAAGACGTCTCGTACCCGGGATCGCGCACCAATGACAATCGTACAGCTGCACGAGCACGGGCGATATCGCAGTCATCACAGTCACCCTTTAGTTCATTCGCTTTCCTACCGCCCACGAGTCCGCTTGTCCAGCAAGCAAACAATACAGACTTGGATTTCTCCTCAAGACCAAGCTCGCGCCAGGGATCGCGAAGTCCTGACAGAAATCATCGCCGACAAACATACTCTCCTGCGTCTTTTGATGATTACCAGCCCACACAGATGGCCCGATCTGCGACCGGCACTCCAGCGGCTCGACATCTACGCCATAGCAGTTCGATACCATACCAAGCGCATCAGCCTCGACGATCGATGACGTTCAATCAGTCTGAGCCTCATTCTCATTCGCAAACGCTATTCCTCCATGCACGTCGGCCCTCTTTCTCGTCGGAGGCATCTCCATTGCAGCACGCTCCCATGGTTGGGTCTTATGAGGAGTCGATACTACGGGGGCGCATGTCCACTACACCATCACGGCCTCTCGACTTTGTCGCTAAGATTGGAGTATTAGGCAGGGGACCGTGTAAATCAAGCCTCAAATGTCCGCCTCACGTTACAGTACCCTTTCCAGCAGTGTTTTACAGCTACAACACAGGCAATGGTAGGATCTCGGATAATGAGCCGAGTCCTTATGTTGGGCATATTGATCTAGAGAATTCATTGCCACCGCCAGATGAAAGCAGTGAGACTGGTAAACGCAAGCGACGACATGTTGTACCTGCGCATGATCAAGAAGATCTCGACTTCAGGATAAATCTTGGGGAAGAAGAAAATGGTCAAAGTGCAAGAGGAGACCTTCGCCGGAAAGAGAAGAAGAAGCGACGATCGACATCACCCAAGGCGCCTCCTGGGGGCTCCTATCGTATTCCGCCACAAGGCCAGCTCCAGATCGTATTGAAGAATCCAAACAAGACGGCAGTCAAGTTATTCCTAGTTCCGTATGATTTGTCGGATATGGAGGCTGGTCAGAAAACGTTTATTAGACAGCGCAGCTATTCCGCAGGGCCTATCATTGATATGCCCACATCATCACGGAAGAATTTGGGCACCGATCGCCCAGAAGCTGCTCTCAGCAATTCAGACGACCCAAACGACCGACCGATCTTGCGTTACCTAATTCACCTACACATATGCTGTCCTTCCAAGGGTCGCTACTATCTGTACAAAAGCATACGAGTCGTCTTTGCGAATCGAGTACCGGACGGCAAAGAAAAACTCCGGAACGAGATCCAGCAGCCAGAGCCTAGATATAGCACGTACAAACCGACGCGAGAAGTACCGTCGTTGCAAAAGTCACAGTCAGTCGGAGGCCAGCTTACCGCAGACAGGGCTTTCCGTCGGCGCAGCGCTGGATGGCCACTCTCGCAGTCTCAGCAAGCATACGAACAGCTGGATGGCGTGAAGCAACACACACCAGTACCTCCCCCAGCCGTCAAGTTCACGGGTGGTACCACCAACTCGTCAGCATCGAGCGGCTTCAGCTCGCCTATGCCAGAATTGCAACCCATACCCTTTAGCCTTGGTCGCTTGGCTGCAATCGATTCACGGCCTGTTTCCCGTGACCGCATGGACGTTGATCCCAAGAGCCCGTTTAGAACACCCATAGCATCACCGCGAGCTGGTGTGAGTAGCGTGGATAGTCAAAGCGAGGGTACGTTTGAGAAGCTGAGCAAAGGCGATGTCGGCTATGGCGGGAATGCATTCTCGCCGGTTAGCAGCCCGTCCGGTCCGCCCAATGCAGGTCTCTTGTCGCAGCGACTCCGCGGTCTGGATGTTCAGCGTAACGAGGAAGAGTAAGCTGTCTCACCATCCATGGGTCTTTGTACTATTTCTCGTGCGTTATGTCTTTCGTTAGAATACCCCATGACTTGTTGTTTTCTTGCACAGGCGTTGGTTGTTGGCACTGTTTGGTACGGCATCGGATGGCATAGTCTCCCCTATATACGTTTTTGCACACATGAAATGAAAGAATCTGTTCACCAAGAAGCACCTTTTTTCTTTTTCACTCCAAAATAGAACCACCAAAGATTGCATAGCGTATAGCGTCAGGATTGGCTTCCAACGGGCCCCGTCGTGCCATGGGGTCGGGATGCTGCAGCCGATTCGCGCGTGGTGCATTACGGTGCTTGCCGAACTGAAATGTTAGCGTGATTATGCTCCCGCGTTCGCGAAGAGTGACGTCGGCAATAATTTCACTTGTGACTTGAACATTGCCTGTCATAACCCGCCGAACAAACATCTTCAGCACTGCTAACGTAGACGTCGCCGAGTCCGTTCCAACTGCATCATCCCAAGTATTGCTGTGTTCATTGCGAAACAATGGCCACCCAGCGCGCCGCCCAACTGTTTGCCGCTCGCTCCACTGCCTCCGTCATCGGCCAACGGACTACACGGTTGGCCTTCACCACTGCACGCACTTTTAGCATTGCGCCTAATTCACAGCGCGTGAATGCTTCGAAGAGCAGAGCCGTGGGTGTAGAAAGCGCAGCCAGACTACAGGCAACGCCGGTGCAGAAGAGATGGCACTCACAAGCACCAAATGATTTGAAGCAGAACAAACTTTACCAGTTTGACGACGTACGTCTACGCTTTGTGTACCCGAGCTTCTCATTCCGAAACTCTTGCTAACCCACTCAGGTCCTCCACATCCTCGAAACTCCATCAGACTCACGTCTCCTCATCGATGTCCGCGAACCCCATGAATTCGAGAAAGACACCATCCCCACCTCCATAAATATCCCTGTCACATCGCAGCCCGATGCGCTGCTGTTGGACGAAGAGGAATTCCAGGATAGGTTTGGCTTCCAGAAGCCACCAAAAGGGAAGGAGGTTGTCTTTTTCTGCAAAGCCGGAGTGAGGAGCTCGGCAGCTGCGGGGATTGCAAGGCAGGCTGGGTAAGTTCACGTCTCATGCGAGAACACACACCTAAATCCAGCGGTGAAAGGCAGTATTTTTCAAAACAAAAGAACACTTACTGATTCGTACGGCAGATATACAAACGTTGGCGAGTACCGCGGATCATGGCTCGACTGGCAGAAGCGCGGCGGGCCAGGCACAAAGTCTCCGCCGAAGCCTGACGGAATGGGAGAGCCCAAAGCCCCTATAACTGAAACCAAGCCTACGGCTAGGACGGGCGACAGTGGAGAAGAGGACCTTGGACCTCAGGGACAGCCACCGTATCCACCAGGACCTATGGGCCGGCAGTAGATTTCCAATGTGATACATGGCTAGAGGATCAACAAATGAACTCAAAATATCGCACGGAGGCTGTACATATGAAGATCAAGACTGTACATATGATCACCTGGAGATCGCCACGCAAGCATATCAATGTAATGACATTGTGGTATTACAAAGGTAGAGTGACGCTGTCTGCAATTACAAAGCTGATCGCAAAAAAGAAAGATATATCTTGAAGAGAAGGCAATTAATACATTCACTAGGTACCACAATCAAGACCGTCCGGTATCATCGGTCTAGAGCCTGAGCCTGACACTGTTTGATAGTTAGCATATCTTAACCTGCGTATGTAGGTCAGTCGGAAACTCACCATTTGCCAATACACTCCCCTCTTCCTCAGCAGTTCCTGATGATCCCCCCTCTCCAACACTTTCCCGCTGCCCAAGACGAAGATAACATCCGCCTTCTGGATAGTAGCAAGTCGATGCGCGACAGCAATCACAGTTCGTCCACCCTCGCCAGCGGCGCGCTCAATCGCCTCTTGGACCAGTTTCTCGGATGCAGAGTCAAGAGATGACGTTGCTTCGTCCAGCAAGAGTAATTTTGGTTTCCGCAGCAATGCCCGAGCAAGACTGAGACGTTGTTTCTGACCACCAGATAGAGACATGCCTTTTGGTCCGAGACGCTGTGCGTATCCATCTGGCAACGAGGTGATGAAGTCGTGGATCTGGGCGTCGCGGCATGCTTGCTCAATGTCTTCGTTCGTGGCGGCATCAACAGACAAGGCGATATTCTCTCGGATTGTGCCTTCATAGAGTGTGGGTTCTTGACTGACGAGACTGATCTGCTTGCGGTACTCTGAGGGATCGAGGGAAGTGATGTCTTGCCCATTGTAGAGAATATGACCAGATGATGCGTCGTAGAAGCGCTCAAGAAGCGAGATGGTGGTTGATTTTCCGCAACCGGATGCACCTACTAGTGCAATGAACTGGCCTGGCTGGACTTGCATGTTGAGATTTGACAATACGGGCACTTCTCGATTTTTGTAGGTAAAGTTCACGTTTTGAAACTCGATTCCTACACCTTCTTCTGTTTCATTCAGTGGTGGGTATGTTGGCGACGAAGCGGTTTTCTGTGGACGCATGCTGAGGATACGGTTTGCAGCACCCGTTGCTTGTGCCATGTTTGGAGCGAAGGAAAAGAATTGGCCTGCTGCGATGGCGCCTTGGACGATGGCTTGGTAGATGACGAAGAAGTCGACGGTGTTGTACTCGCGAGAGGCCAAGAGAGTGCCACCATACCAAAAGGTGAGCGCCATACAAGCAAGCTCAATACTGTCACTCGCCGCAAAAATTAGGGTGCCGTACTTTGCACTCGAAAAGGCTGACGCGACGTGGCCCTTGAGCAGCGTCTCGTAGCGCTGGCCGATCATGTCTTCCATGATGAGACTGGATACGGTACGGAATGCACCGACAGCTTCAGCCGCGAACTGGCTGCTGTTCTCAAATACCTTTGCGTTGGTCTTGTCGAATTCAAGCTCTAGACGCACGCGAAGATACCCAGCAGCCAGGATGAGTGGCAGTGCGGCAAAAAGAGCAACCAGTGAGAGTTTCCAGCCGTAAATGAAAGAGATGATGACACATCCTACAACATTGACAACGGCAATGCCCGCCAAGGACATTTCGGTTGCCATCAGCTGCTGGATCTGCGTCGTGTCCGAACTCAGCCTCGCTGTCAGAGATCCGGGGCTATGTCCTTGGTCGTCGAAAAACGCAATGCGTTTGCGTATCAGGTTATCAAGATACTCTTGTCGATACTGCTTCGTCACCATGACAGCGATGAGATGACAAGCCGATCCCATGAAGAAGTAGGATAGGAATGTACTGGCAGCTAGCACACCGAACATGCCAGCCCAGAAGTTTCCCTGGCTCACGAGCTCGTCCATTGGAAGGATGAAGACGTTGACGACACTTGCAAAGATGTAAGCTTGTAGCGGGTAGACAGCACCGCTCGCTAACACACCGAGAACGGCGACCGTGTACAAGATCCAATGGTGGCGTTGCTCGTAGATGAGACGTCCAAAGCTACCGAGAAGACCTTTCTGTTTGTATTCCGGACCCGCCGCTGATTCGGATACCTGACTGTTGTTTTTGTGCTCCTCGATGATGGTGGTGTCTGTGCTCTTTACCTTCTCGAGTGGGTCAACACCGGCGTCCTGTTCGGCCTCCATTGTGATTTCTTGTGCATGTACCAAGCCGTAATAGACACCCGCTTCTATCTTCAACAGCTCGTCGTGGGTACCTTGCTCTACCAGTTGGCCTCGGCGTAACACAACGATCTTGTCCGCTCTCCTGATAGTGGAGAGGCGATGTGCGATGACGACGGTCGTTCGATTCTTCGATACACGATCGAGAGCTTGTTGAACAATACGTTCTGTCCTTACATCTATAGCGCTAGTTGCCTCGTCTAGAATCAGTATCGTAGGCTGCTTGATGATACTTCGCGCGATGGCAACCCGTTGTCGTTGACCGCCCGACAGCTTGATGCCGCTCTCTCCCACCAAGGTCTCATAACCTTCTGGTAGTTTGGCGACAAATTCTTCGGCATAGGCTTCGCGACATGCGTTTTCTACCATTTTCATCTTCTCTTCTTTTGGCAAATCTTCGTATTGAGTACCTGTCAGACCGAATGCGACGTTGTTGTATAGGGTATCATTGAAGAGAAAGGGCTCTTGCTGGACCAGACCAATCTGAGAGCGCCACCATCTTAGGTCGACATCCATTAGATTAGTGTTCCCAAGCATGATGTTACCAGTGCAAGTATTTGGACCCAGCTCTGGCTCCTCGTCCTTGCTCTTGTCATGTTCGACTTTTCCCGTTGATGCTTGTTTGTCTTCGGTCTTTGGTTTACCTCGTTTCTTGAACCAGCCAGACTCCTTATTGGCACCATCCTCGGCTTTAGAGTCGTCTTCGGGGGACGATGAGTGGCCGTGGTGTGCAGCAGATGATACTGTGGCTGTCGTTCCCGATAGGTCATACCATCTCTGCACCAACCCTACAATAGTAGACTTACCTGAAAGCAAGAGCACAGTGTCAGTAACGATTCGATGGTATAGGATAGTTGAGATCACTTACCACTTCCAGAAGGACCAACAATAGCAGTGACCTTACCTGCCTCAAGTTCAAGATTAAGACCCTCAAGGATCTGAACATTTGGTCGGCTTGGGTACGAGAAGGCAACATTCTGGAAAGTAATGTTTGCGTTTGCCGTTATATCAGGCTCCTTTATTCCAGCAGTATCAGGAACGGGGGCGTCGATTGTGATGAACAGTTCCGTAGCAGCAGACGCTGCCTTCGCAATGGCGATGATTGGGCTCACAACCCTGCTAATGTTCATGATCGCCATCATGACCGAGAATAGGACCACAACTATGACTCCGATGTCGGTACTCTTGCCCTCTGAGTACTGCTTGATGCCAAACCAGAACGCGATAGCAAAAGTGCCATACTGTCCAATCATCAAGGGCGACATCATGAGACCCATCAAAGGCGCAGCTCTTCGCTCGTTCTTCGCGGCCTTGTCCAGTAGAGTTTCATGTTGCCTTGCCAGTTTCGCCTCTGCTCCGAAGGCAGCAACGATGCGAATTGACGAGAACATCTCGAAAGCCATAGCAGAAGCATCTTCATGATGCTTCTCAGTGACCTTGTGTATCCGGATAAAAGGGGGTACTAGAGCGCCAGAAATGATGAGGATGAACGGCAGCGAAGCAGAGGCGACTACGGTAAGCAGCGGGCCTTTGACAAATGCTACCACATAGGCTCCAATAACGAATGCGAGAGATTGGAAGAGCATAGCGAAATGCTGCGATATGGCCAGTTGAACCGTGTTGGAAGAGGTCGTGATTCGGGTGGAGACTTTGCCGGGGCTTATAGTGTCTATCACACTGACGGGTTGCGCAAACAAGGCTCGCAGGTAAGCTAGGCGAAGTGCAGCCGAGATTCGAAGACCGCTAATTCGGATAGTGAGCTGTATCTGCGTTAACATGCTGATAGTATATTTGAGACATATGTCTGTACCATTGCTATGTATGACAACACGAACTTTGCGATGAAGAGGTAGAGGAGAAACAAGGTAAGTCTGTTGATCTCCGCTTGGAATTCGCCAGCCGTCATTGTCGTTCCCGGAATGAAGTAGTCTGTAAACGAGCCGACCAATTGACCTGATCACAGTCAGTGTTTCTTGAATGCATCTCACATACAGTGGCGTCAGATCATACCGAAGACAACATTCATCAGAGGAAACGTGACGCCAGAGGCTATTGATGTAACACAACACAAAACAATAAGCCAGAAGTCGGACATGGATCCGTAAGAGAAGACCCGCTGATCATGTTAGCGATGAATCACGTCCTAGGCGGAATGCCTACGAAGTAATTCTTCAGACCCGCCTGGGGCACTTTCTTTGCTTTTGTGGGGGTTTCTCCATCTTTCTCTGTAGCTTCAACATCGCCTTGCTTTTCTTTGGCTCCCGTCTCAAGGACTTGGGTAGCGAGCGTCGCATTTTCTGCTTCAGCATTGGTTGTTGGTCGAGGTGGCGATCGACTATCGGTGATACTGGAATCCATGACTGGATTCAAAAGGGTGAGAACAAAGTTGTAAAGGACAGGAGGAGAAGAGAGGAGTAAGCATGGGTAGCCGAGGAGGTTGTGTAAACGAAGGAACAAAAGTAGTTGCCTGGTGATGCGGCTGCCGTATAGATCGTATTCTTGTCTACATCGGTAGAAGTCGACCTACATGTTCCGATTTGGCACGCACATCGCAAGAAGACGGAGTAAAAGTGCGCGGTAAGGATTCACAGGCAGAATAATCTCTGAGCCATTCTTCGCCTGGGCGCCTGGGGGGCTGAGTTTGTACAGACTTGGCGCAATGAGCACTCGCGGCGCTAACTGGCATCCATCTCGCTTCACCACACATCTTCCCAATCGAGCGAAAACCTGCGAGCTCAAAGGGGCAACGCGCGTCTCTCATGTTTCATTGTCCAGGGTCCTGAAGTCCTGCTTGATGCGAATAGGAATCTCGGTTCAAAGGAAACGCTGCGTAGACTTGGCTCATCGCGAATCAAGACGAAAGGAATCAGTGATTGGTGGATGAAACCTTGATGGTTTCCTGGAAAGTCGGATGATAATTGCTCTCATCTTGCCCTTGAGCGGACGTCGGTGCCCGCGAGTCCGACGATACATCGAAAGGTCATGTGCACAACCTACAACACCCGACATCAACCTACACCCTTTCTGGCAATAGTTATGGCCAAGACATGTATTTGAGCGTGTCTGCAGAAATGACGTACTGACAAAGTGGTCCTACGTAAACAGATCTCAGGCAATATACAGACTGTCGTAAGTGTAAGGATCAGGTCAATAAAATGGGAGCAATCACATCCATGGTTAGGTTCGAGAGTTTATCCAAATAGCGTTAAGGTTCGCCGCAGATTGGTGAGGCAGGCGCGCATGGCCAGAGAGACGCAACACGGCCATTCCTCTTCTCAGTGGATGCCAATGCGACCTTGGGATATAGCCGTGTCTTGAGATGTCAATAAACAAAATCCTACATTCACGCTAGCATCCTAGTACGTCGGCTTCATCTCTACCACAATACTCCCTTTCCATCTCCCTTATAGCTTCCATATCAGAATTTCCCCTCGCAATCTCCTTCCTCCTCTCTAACCTCACCAAACTCTCAATCAGACGTTTCATAAGCCACTCACTTTCACTGATCCCAGACACCATGGGACTATCATCTCCGATCCAATCCCAGTTCACTAAGCCTTCTTCGTTTTCCTCATCAAACGGCATTGCATCACTTCCGAGATCGCGGTCCAGACGCTCTGGGCTGGTCAAGCGAATAAGTCGCGTAAATTCAACCCACTCCTCGTACGTATAGCGTTTGTTATCGGTTTTCAGATCGAGAGAAACCTTTTGGATGGAAAGAGCGAGACGGCGGGTGAGAGAGGCGCGGGTTGGGGGGTTTGTGATGTCAGCCTCGGCTTCATCTGCAAGAGCAAGAATATTGGGGTGGCGAGTTAGTTCTATGTCGGTCGCTGCTTCGCGGCGTTCAGGGTCAGTCAGAGTATCTTCTTGGTCCCGAGGGTCAGAGGAGTCCACAGAACTGTCCTCTGATCTCGGATCCGCGATGCTGAAGCCCCTTTTTAGTCTGTTCTTTCTCGCTCGGTATTCTGACCACTGCTGCAGCCATCGCAGCAGCCAGGGATGCTTGTTCAGGAACGAACGCCAAATACCTGCTTTAGGCAGTACCGTAAAGTCAGCGAGTTCATCGCTCCATCTTTTGAAGTTGGCAACAACCGTGTCCCCAAGATTCGAGACCAAAATGGTCATGGTCGGCACAGCTATCAGGCTCCAGATGACGAAGAAGCAGCGCCCAGAATTAGATCTCGGTGCCAAGTCTCCATAACCAATAGTCAAAAGACTGACATAGCAGAAATAGAGTGACTGAAAGTACGTCAAATTCAGCGTCTCCTCTTCGGTGACCCAGAAGACAACTGCGCCAACACACCAAAGAATTGAGAAAGTGGTGACGGACCAGAACAGTGCCATCCAACGCTTGAACTTCTGTGAATCGGCCTGAATCCTGCGCATAGCCTCAAAGCGATCCTTCTCTTCTTTCAAGAGCATGATCTTCGGTTGAGAAGAGGCGATGCCAAAAGCATGGGCAACACGGGGCACAGTTGATCCATGCTGAACTGACTCTCCCACAAGCGTCCTAAGAGGCCGTGGCTCAGTAGGTGCTGATATCCGTGGGAAGCCAAGTTTACGTTTCCGGACAAGGTGGTGAGCTTCGCGCTCGCGATGTCGGAGGTCGAACGAATTGGTAACTGTACGTTCTGCGACACGCTCGCGCATGCGATCAACGTGCTTCTGGACGATTTTCTCATCCCCGAGCTCGCGCATCGCCGTGTATAGTGACGAGACGATGAGGGCTAGCGTTATTGTACCGCCCACAGAGTAGGGGAACACAATACCCCTAGTGACGTTGGTCGTGGGTACCAGGTCGCCGAAACCAACAGTCAAAATAGTTACGTCGCAAAAGTAAAGAGCGTCGGCAAACCTCCAGCTATCTTGGCCAGCATCTTGCTCAAGCTTCGCAAAGACCGCTGCGCCGCCACCTAGCCAGATGAAGAAGGTCATGGTCTGTAATATGAGCGTCCTCTGACTGTCGCTCAGTGCAAAATTCTCTGGATAGTGACCGAGAAAGAAACCAAGCATGTTGACCATGAGAATCATAGAACATATGGTGTAGAATGCAGCAGCTGCAATCGCGTACCAGAATCCTTGCGTATACCCTTGTTCCGGTCGAACGGGTGGTTCGTAAGTGTTCATGCATATCGTTATTGCTATCAGAAACGCGGACGAAAGATACCACAGAATGACGGTTGCGGGTAAAGCAATAATGTAGCGAATCCTCTGTGTGAAGTTGAGGAGCAGGAAGAGGTTTCCGAGAAAACCGCAAATGAGTGAAGCTACATTGATCCAGTAGCACCATCTCGGGTCGCCAAAAGGTACGCCTTCGAAGTCTGAGACTTGAACGCCGTTGATGATGTTTTGTTGTCTCCAGGGGGTGACGAGAGCAGCTATCGAGCTCACGTTTGCCACTGGACCGAGAGTCGCAGCGAGCAACGGAATCCCAGTGCTGGCAAACCACCAGTCGCTATCCTGACCTTCCCACTTCTTCCACACGTTCCACCATCTCTTCCGAGTGCCGTCTTCCACTGGTGAAGGATCTTTTCTTTTCTCCTCCTCTGATCGAGGTGTATGCTGCCTTAAGTCGTTTACTTGCTCCGGTCCTTCATGTTCATGCGCCATTATCGGTACGATGCAAGGACATCGTCAACCCGGTATGCTGTATATCTTTAGCGAATCCAGGTATGTCAGAAACCGTCGAGACCTCGAGATAAGCCTGTATTTCTTAACAACACCCGGATCCAAGGTTTGTGGGACGCCGGTCAATATGTCCGGTGAGGATGTGCGCGGATGACCAGATGCTGAGAAAGCGGCGCTAGGGCACATTGACACAAGTATTGGAAGCAGCGTCCACGGTTAGGGGGCAGATACGGAAGAAGACGTGAAAGCGAAAGAACGATGACTGTCTTCCGCAACGAAATCATGGTTGCGCATCTGACCCAGGTCTCAGAAAGGTTGCGCGATTGACTGCTCGGCTATCGCGGCGTGGTGGAGACGAATCGTGGGCGCGTGGGTGCGGGTGCCGATCAGCCGTTGACGCACGCCAAGCAGTCGTTGACTGGGGATACTTGAAGATCCAAAATTAAGAACTTACACGCTGTCGCGGACTTTTCAGAAAGTGCAGGAAGTGCTGTATATTTTGCGTCACAACTCACAATGAGGTGTACAGGATTTCTCAGCATGATACCCGGGCCTGAAAGCTCACACAGTCCATGTTCTTCATCTTATTGGTTTATTCTTAAGCTATATACAACCTCTAGGTAGGACGCGCTCCGTGCTTACTGCGACTTGAGCTTCTCGGTCAACTCTGGGACCTTCTCGAAGAGATCACCAACGAGACCGACGTCTGCGACCTGGAAGATGGGTGCCTCGGCGTCCTTGTTGATGGCTGCAATGACCTTGCTGTCCTTCATGCCCGCCAAATGCTGAATAGCACCGGAGATACCAGCACAAAGGTACAATTGTGGCGCAACGTTCTTCCCGGTCTGACCCACTTGTAAGCTGTTGTCCGCAAAGCCGCTGTCGACTGCTGCTCTTGATGCGCCAATAGCCGCACCGAGCGCGTCTGCTAGCGGTGGCATGAGCCTGTCGAAGTCCTCCTTGGACTTGAGACCACGACCTCCCGAGACAACCTTCTCTGCTGAGCCAAGGTCTGGACGATCAGACTTCTGGAGGTCTTCAGATATCCACTCTGTTGGGCATTCGGCCTTGGGGTCGACGCCCTCCTCTACTGTTGCGTTTCCACCTTCGGTCTCGGGCGCGGGGAATGCGGTGCCTCGGACGGTGATGACCTTTGTGCTGTCCGACGACTGCACTGTCATGATGGCGTTACCGGCGTAGATTGGGCGGACAAATGCTGTGATGTGGTTAGCAACTCTTCATGCACGATACAGCATGCTCACTTACTGTCTTCGCCCTCAATGCCGGTGATATCTGATATTTGCTGTGTGTCCAGTAGCGCTGAGACACGCGGCATTATGTTCTTTCCAAACGCCGAGTGACCAGCAACGACGTGTGTGTATCCGCCCTTCTTGATGTTCTCAACCAGGAGTGGCGCATAGTTCTCGGGAAGACACTGCAAGATGCCGTCAGCCCTGTGACACGCAATGTCTCTTTGGACGACCGACCCTATCATATGCTCCATTCTCAACGTAGATGACCTTCTCCACGCCCTTTGACTTGGCTGCCTCCTCTGCGGCCGACTTGACCCCACTTCCAGCAACAAAAGCTGTTATTGATCCTCCGAGTTTTGTTCCTGCCGTGATGGCGGCCAATGACTGTGATACAATTTTCCCCTCCTTTTGCTCGAGAATGGCAAACGTTGACGCGAACCGTGCAAAGGCCGAGTATTGGGGTACGACGGTGGGTTGCGACTGGCGAAGCTGTGTTCGCGCTGTGCGAAAGGCGGACTGACGGGCGGCGGCGAACATGGTGGGCGAGAACAGTGCAACGCGCCTAGAATTGAACAAGACGCACAGTTGGAAAAGGTGGGATAGAAGGCCTCGTCCAACAATGGTGAAAGTAGCCCAAACGGCGCGGAGAACTATGACCTCGGTTTGACCAGGTTGGTTATCCGGCACTAGCCCTCGTATGCGGAGCGGCAGATGGGTCACGTGAAGAGGCTGCTTGCTCCTTAGTGCTCTTTTTGCTTAGGCGTTCGAGAGCATCGCGAACTTCAGACGCGACATCAACCCACCCATTGCAGCGCCCCCATCCCCACCTTCATTCAACAACGCCCGCGCTGCGACACATTTATCACGACACGCTGCGGTCGCGTAATTCATCCCACCACCGGCGCCCCGCGATTTCCCCTTTTGCAGTGCCGCATAGCGCCTTACAGCTCCCGTCGCATCGCAACTGTTGCATAGCACTGCCCAAGCCATGGCCGACGACGCGACAGCAGGCGCAACTGCCCGGGACCCAAGTCTTACAGGAGAGGGCGCTGCAGACATGAATGCGCTCGATCAAGGTAGGTCGAATCCCCATTCCTAGTACCACGACACCAATCCCCAGTCGCGTCGGCAACATGGACGACTGGCTCAACGATGATTATCTTTCCGGCGTTCCTGACGTCCCTGAACTGGAAGAAATGATGCGAACGCCCGAAGCAATGACTTCCGGAGATATCAGTCCACTAAGTTCCATAGATACCAACATGCTCGAAGACGTACCCACCAAGGAGTCTTCCAACGAGCCCACGACTGCTACGCCCGCACAAGCATCAGACAACCCTCTAGACGCACCCGATGGCCCACGACCGGAAGCTGAAGATGCCGATGGTCAGGACGACGAGGAGATGGGCGGCGTCGAAGATGCCAAAAAGGAGAATGGCGAGGGCGCTGAGCCTGCGGATCCAGAAGCACAGGCAAAGGCTGACCTACAATCGGCGGCACGCTCACATTTTGTCACCCAGACATATGCGACCATCATCCCCAGCTACGCAACCTGGTTCGACATGCGCTACATTGACTACCGTGAGCGCAAAGCCTTGCCCGAGTTCTTCAACGGTCGCAACCGCAGCAAGACGCCTGCCGTATACCGCGATTACCGTGACTTCATGATCAACACATACCGCCTGAACCCGTCCGAATACCTCACAGTTACTGCGTGCCGAAGGAATCTGGCAGGTGATGTTTGTGCTATTATGCGCGTACATGCTTTCCTCGAGCAGTGGGGATTGATCAACTACCAAGTAAACTTTGCCCCTCTAGCACGACTCTGAAGCCATGGTTAACATTCCCTCTAGGTTGACCCTCAGGAACGCCCATCAAACATTGGCCCTCCCTTTACCGGCCATTTCCGTGTTACCGTCGACACGCCTCGCGGACTGCAGCCTTTCCAACCCGCACCAGGCTCCAAAGTCACAGATGGAAAGCAGCTCACAGCCACCGACCGCGCTGCCAGCGCGCAACCTACCGCAAAGAGCGAGACCAAGTCTCTGGCCGGACGAAACATCTACGAGGCCAACGGCAAAGAGGCATCTGCAGAGCCAAAGGCTGCTAACGGTGAAGGCGCTGCGAATGGTCCCGTGGACGTCAAAGACCTTGAGGCCGCTGCCAAGGAGCCAATGAAGGTCATCAACTGCTTCAGTTGCGGTGTCGAATGTACCCGCGTACATTTCCACGAGACGAAACCTTCCGAGCAGCCTGGACAGCTGAAGGCCGCAGGTGGTCTGAAGCGCGATCTCTGCCCCAGGTGTTTCGTTGAGGGCAACTTCCCGTCTGGCACATCCTCGGCAGACTTCACAAAGATCTCCAACCCAGACAACTCGGCAGCGGCCGAGACAGAAGAGAAGTGGACAGAAGAGGAGACTCTTCTGCTACTTGAAGGCCTCGAGGAGTTTGATGATGACTGGAACCGTGTTGCGGACCACGTTCAGACCAAGACCCGCGAGCAGTGCGTGATGAAGTTCCTGCAGCTCGAAATCGAAGACAAGTACATCGAGGCAGATCTACCAGAGTCACAGTCTGCGGCCCCTTCAACCAAGTTCCTGCGCGATTTGGAGTATCTCAGCGAAGGTCGTGTGCCCATGCACCACGCCGACAACCCAATTCTCAGCGTAGTCAGTTTCTTGGCTGGTCTTGCACCTGCAAACGTCACCGAGGCAGCTGTAGCGTCAGAGCGCAGCGTTGGCGAAATGAAGCGCATCTTGCAAGAGAAGATCAACAAAGCACCAACTGCACCATCGGAGAAGGGCAAGGAGAAGGAAGGCGAACAATCTACACCCGCAGCGGCCGCTTCAGACATGAAGCCGGAGGGCGGCGATGCCATGGATGTTGACACTTCCGCCGAGTCGACCGCTGTAGCCACGAGGGAATCAGACTCCTCGAACTCCAACCCCCTGGCAACGCTCCCCTTCGCTCTTTCTGCGGCCCGGTCCTCAGCACTGGCATCGCACGAAGAACGTCACATCACTCGCCTCGTCTCAGGCGCAGTGAATCTCCAACTCCAAAAGCTCCAGCTCAAGCTCGCACACTTCAACGACTTTGAGAAACTGCTTTCCGCCGAGCGTCGCGACCTGCAACGCCGTCGCCAGCAACTCTTCATGGACCGCCTCAACTTCCAGAGGAGAGTCCGCGCATTGGAAGATGCTACCAAGCGCATCAGCAGCTCCATGGGCGGCCAGGGTCTACCTGGTAGCATGAGTAACGAAGAAGCTGTCCAGGCTCTGACTGAGGCTATGAGGATGTTTGGCGTTGGCAAGGGCGAGGATAGCATGGGTGTCAAGCGCGATAGCGTAGATGCTGATGTTGCTCAGCCTATTGCAGAGGGTGCAGAGGGCTACAGCAAGGTGGAGATCTAGAAATGTCTCAGCGCAGATGATGGGTATGAGACGGGGTGTCTATGAGCAAGCCAGAGGCATACAAGCGTCAGGACAGTGTGATGCCTCGACTTTGGATTGACGCTTGTTTGGGTTCGTTGGAAGGTGTTTTCTGGCGTATACACGAGTGAGTGTCTGCAAAGAGTCATGCTACATGGCCTGATATGTTGAATCTTTCTGTTTCTTCTTTTTTTTTGGGCAGAGTCAAAGTCCTGCTGTACAGTAGTTTCTATTATCAAAGACGATGCAAATTGTTCTCGAGCCCCACAGAACGCATGATTGTGAAAGTGCTTGGGTGTTTGGTGAGAACTATATACTATACATGAATTTTTCCTAGTCGTTAGTAGCAGGGAACGTAAGGTCCTTACTCTCCAAACGTGCTGTACAAGTAGTATAATACAACGCCATCTCTTTCATATCACATCTCCATCCACACACACCCTACAAGTACTCTACTTGCTCTCTAGCTTTGTGGTTCCCTTCTCGTTCTCGTCATGGCTGGCCTTGGGTACCATGCTCTCGCTCTCACTTACAGGTTCCTGGTTTTTGACCTGGCTCTTTGCCTTATTCGCCCTCTCGGTATCGCTATCACCCTTTGGCTTTTGCTTGTTCTTCTCCTTCTCCTTCTCACTGTCCAGACTGCTCATGTCTCCCCTTGCGTCGTAGACGGGGTTGTGCTTGGCATTTGGCTTGTATTCCTCTGGGACTAGGCTGTTTTCGTGCGGCGTGTGTGGCTTCGAGTTACGTTCACCAGAGAACTTGCCCTTGGCTGAGGCGGCATGGTCATTGCTGGCAGGTTGTAATGCGGAGTCGAACTGCGCGTTGGAAGAGGAGGCGTCTGAGGGCGGGGTAGAAGCAGGCGAAGAATGGGATGGTGTTTCCGTGGAGGCTGTCATGTCGTCCTCCTCGTCGGCATCAGAGTCTAGCTCTGAACCGTAAACTTCAGGGTATTCGCGGAAGCAGTTTTGCATGTCCCTGTGACGCGTAAGCAATTCATTCCATCATAATTCCGGCAACCTGTCGAGGCTCTCTTGTCATGGGGTGGACGTACTTGAACTTGTCGATGCAGTCCATGCCCTTGGGCTCTTCGGTGGAGTACACAAAGCAGCTGAAAGCAGCCTTGAACTGCTCACCACAAGGCCCATGAGCCATACCGCCCAAACATGGGCAATCCCAATTGATCTCGCCGGTTTCTGGGTTGAATGCGCCTTGTTGATCCGCCTCTTCTTCAAGCCCTTCTATGCCGCCCTGGCCGTCCTCTGAAGGCTTAGCATTCTGTTGTGCGCTCGCAGCCTCCTTCTGCTGTTGAGCATCTAATTGCGCCTGTACCGCTTGTCTCCGCCTGCGCTCTTCGGAGATAGATTCAATGGTTGGGAGGTGTTCGGATTCGACTTCGGTCTCGGGGAGCGCTTGAGCAAGTTCTGAAGACATGATTAGTTTCTTTCGTCCGTTTACACCACCCATTGAGATGCAAACATACGTCTTGGCTCTTCGGCGAAAACATCGGTAGTATTGTAGTAGTATATTATAGCTCCTGCAATACCAACTCTTGCGACTAAACTCTTGAAACTTCTCGACTTTTGTGATGGCGGAGCGGTGCTGAGGTACCGCCTGGCCGGCGCGGCCGACCGTAATGGCGCGGTTCGCAGCGCTGGACGCACAATTAATCGTGGGGCTGCACGAAACATGATGCCAAAGGATGTGACACAAAAAGAAGATGCAAGGAGAAGGTCGTGGCGGATGTCAACGGTCCATGCAAGTGTCGTCACTACGTAAAGTTATGGGACCTGCATTTCTAAGCGGATGGAGCAGGGATCTGCGTGGCTGGAGATCCCAGGTCACGTGGAAGAATCTAGAAGAATTCTTGCAACCTGCAACACGTTCGCCATGATGCTTAAGATCTGATCGTATCTTTTTCTGTGCTAATGTACAGAAGAACATATACTCTCAAGATGGTGTAATCAACGTGATGTTCGAACGGGTATATTGAACGTGAACCTCATATATACAGAAGTGGGCTGATGGAAACATCTTGGCTTATGACCGAAACCGAGTAAAGATCCTCTCGCTTGCTGTATGATACCGTAACAAAGCAAAAACATAGCCAAATTGGTACAGTCCAGATGATCATGATCTCAGTACGAATTTGTTGCATGAAGATGCCATTGAAGTGAAGTGCAAATTTGAAAAAGACGATCGGAAGATGTCTATTTCGGGGGGTTGCGCTTGAAGAAGTATCTGTTGACAGGATCAGCACACATGTCCGAAAAGCGGTTCTCGTAAGGGCAACGTACTGGCTGACATAGTAGTCGCCAACACCAAACAGTCCAATGACAGCAGCCCATGCTGCGACGACCTTGCCAGTCAACTCGCCGCGGACATACTGCCTGTATGCGCCAAATCCAACGATGCCACCAATGACGGCAAGACCGACCGCATTGCTCAGCACAACTGGGTTATCAGCGTTCTTCTTCACCTTCTCCTTCGCAGCGTCCTTCTTTGCAGCAGCCCGGTCTTTAATGTTCTTGGCTTCTTCCTTGATTTCCTCCTCGCGCTCGATGCGCTCGGCCTGGGTGTCGGTCTTGATTTCTTGCGACTCGTAATCGGAGGGAACAGAAGAGATGTGCGGGCTGTCTACGTCGACAAGGGAGTGAACGCTGTCGTCGGAGGCGTGCTCGACCTGTGGTTGAGGTGGGGCGCGACTATGAGTATATGTTAGAACAGCTCTTACAGCTCAATGCCTTGAAGCTCATTGCGCGTGTTTTGAAGCATCGTGGGGCAAGCACGGCGTGCCGCGAAGTACCCTGAACAGTCGCCGTCGCAGAGCAATGACCTCAACAAGATGAAAGGTATGACTTACGCCTGTCTTTGAGTTAGCACTGGCCCAGATTACGCAACGCTCTTGACAAACTTACCTCCTCGGGGCTCTGCTTGGGGCCCTTGGCGGCCATCTCTGCGTAAGACATGATGTATGTAGGGTGGTGGTAGTAGTTCTGTAGAGGATACAAGAAGTGAGGCCGAGTGTGTGGTTTGCAGATCAGTCAAGGAGCACCGGGGAACTATGGGAAGTTAATGGATGATCGTGTGAGACCGGAAACAGGCTCCCTCACATGCTTGTTCGCTTAGTGGGCGGTGACCGACGTCATCCTGAGCGCGTTAGCGGCGACGTAGCGAAACCGCCAAGCACAGGAACAGCACATCCTTGTGGAGCATGTGAATGACCTTGAAGTCTGCGTGCAGAAACTACCATCTCGACTATTCATTATGTACTGCAGCCTACGCTCAATCGACCAAGTAGAAAAGGCCCAAGGGTATAATAACAATTTCCATCATTGCCCTCAATATACACCTCACGGCCCTTGATACACATAGGTTCCAAAACTGTGCAGGTTCGTATGGTACACGAAGACAAGGACAAAACAACTCTTGGAGATCAGGCCCATAACGCCCGCTGTAGATACACATGCTGAAGATGGAAACGATATAACAGAAGGATAGGAAGTCTTTGACTACCCTAGCAGAGTGTTATGAGCAACCTGCTCATCTTATTCATCACCAAAAACTGTCTTGTAGTTTTCCAGTAGCGCTTGTACGGCGACGCGCTGCTGCTGCACGTCGGTGAGTTCGCGCTGGATGTCCATGGGCCGCATGATGGTTGGCGCGAAGACGACGGCGACATTTAGTGGTGTCATCTGTCAAGTGTTGGTCATTGCGCATTTCGAACAAAATCTGTGTATACATACCAAGTTGTCACTGGCATGTTGTATAACACGCGACAAGTGGAACACAAGGAATTGGAGTGTATCACGGTGAGCCTTGGGAATCTCGTTCACGGCGGCCGATAAAGCCTTGGCTTGCGCACTCGGCTCCTCAAGTTCTGTAGATGCGTTAGTGCTTGCCTGTGTTTCAAAGGCTATGTACTTACGGCCCGCTTCCAGGAACTGATCGTAAACATCATACGTGATCAACGGTACAGGAAGCCTGCGGAAGTAGTTCTTCAGCGCAGAAGTGACGGAGTGAATGTCCAAATCAGGGTCTGAGATGTCATGCTCCGTGTCAGTCTCGAAGCCACTGCGAACTTGGTTCACCTGAGAAGTTCCTCCACTCTTGCGATATATGCCTTCCACATCCATACCGCGGAGCTCAACCTCTTCAATGCATCGACTGACAATGCGTGGAATCATCTGCCGTTCAAACTCACAACGGGCAGTCAGATCAGATCCGAAGAGCACGGTACTGGCGTCGGCAGCAGCCAGGTTAGCAGTACTGTTGTTGTTGTTCTGCATGGGCTTGAAGCAAGCTTGAGGTGGCCCGCCGGGTCTGACGTTTCCGGGCTTTCCACCAAACCAGCCTCGCGGAGTACCTTGATCCATGGTGTCTCGACTCTTGATGGAACTAGACATGGACATGGATGCGATGTCAGGTCCGGAGTGCACAGAGCCGTACGGGGTACCAATGACCTTGACGTTGTAGTCCTCCTGCTTCTGCTCGGAACCGAAAGCGCCCTTGAAGCCCTTGGTGACGTTCTTTGTAATGGCCTGCCCACCCTTCTTCCATGTTGAAAATTTGGTAGGTTTTCCCGTCTTCCTAATGTTGACGACCTGTGGCTGGGCGACGGTTGCCTCGGTGTCGTCGTGGAGATTGGCATACGTGTGCTCATGGGGTATCGGCTGTGCGTCTACAGATACTTCTGACTTGCCACCCTTTTGCTGCGCGTTGTATATGCCTAGGCCATTCGCAGCTACGTCAAGGTTCTGTCCAGGCTTCTTGTTGTTCTTCAGATTCGTCTGTATGTTGTCTACCAGATCCCTGTTCATGGCGGAGAGTCTGGCATTAGCGGCTGTAAGCGATTCGTACTCCTGGAAACCTTTGTCTTTCATCTGTATGAGATTTGAGATCTCCTCTGTCAAATCCGATCTTTTTGTGATGAGGTCTTCTATTTGATTCCCCAGATTGTCTTTCAGTTTCTGCAACGAGCCTGCAAACTCTTTGAGAATGTCTGACTTGAGTTGATTGATCTCAATGTTGCCCTGATTGCTCTTGGCTTTCCTGAGGTGTTCAGTCATGATCTCTAGTTCGCGGATCACCATCTCGCGTTGCGTATCCAAGACAGCCATTGTGTTTCGCTTCTCTCTCAGCACCGTGTTCGCTTGCTTGATGTCGGCTGCGCTGTGCATCGATTCTTGTAGTCCATTCTTTTCGGCTTCGAGCTCTGCGATCCGCTGCTGAGCGCGGCGCAGCTCGTTTCGCAGGTTGACGCCCTCTTCTTTGGTATCCGGCGACGCAACCGTCGGGCTGCTAATGTCGATCGAGCCGTTTGTGGGCCATTTCTTGTGACCTCGCGACGTGACAGAGCCACGATCACTAAAACTGCGTCCATGCTTAGAAACAGCGTTCGAAACCCTCCTGAAGACTCCCGTCTCTTTATCGTCTCTGCCGTCCTGGCTTCCAAGCAAGCGCGCGAAGTCCTCGTCCATGGAGAAATCGCCCTGGTGGCTATACCGGGGCAGGCCACCAGCGCCGTATGCCTCTCGAGATGCCTCGCTCTGGGCACTGCTGACAGATTCATTCGTCTTGTGATTTTGTATCGTGGGCGGTTGTGGGGGTGCGCGTGGAGATGTGAATGTGTCGGCCGAAAGCTGTGCAGGACGCCCACCTGAACGTGCGGGAAGCGCAGGTGGATCGGATGGAGTTTTAGAGGACGGCGAATCCGCAGCACTGAGTATGCCAAGCCCCGCGTTGAGATTGGCACTTGCTATGTTCGTGGACGATGTTCGCTCGGGATGGCTGAGGGTCGGTGTGGTAGGTGACGGGCTTGGTCTCTCGTTGTGTGAAATGGGAGCTGACGGTTTCAGAGTTGAGGATTTGAGCGAATCCCCACGCGCAGGTCGTTCAACTACAAGATTAGATCCGAACGATGATTCCGAGGTTTGTGGTGAGTCCTGCGAGCCAAGTGGTGGAGAAGATGTGAACGTAGGCTCGATGAGCGGACGACTCAGCCGCGCAGACATGGTGTCGTTCCTGGAGGGAGTATGTAACTGCATTCGTTCCTGGGGCTGTGGCGACGGTGTCTCGTCAGAGTCCTTGCGTTTGGCCTCGGCCTTCTTATTCTTCGGGACATCCTGTAGCTTGAAGGGCTCCGCAGCTGAAGGAGCGGGAGAAGCGTGCTGACTTCTCGACCGAGACTCAGCTGAAGGAGATTCGTTGGAGCCGTCCTTCTTCTTCTTCTTCAGCGTCTCGACTAGTGTGTCTGAAGGCTGTCTTCCTTTCTCCTGGAAAACGATGTGCGGGCTCTGTGTGGTTTGTGTCTGGCGTCTCTCTTTGGAGGCTTCTCGGGAGCTGTTTTCCTTCAACTTCTCGCGATGATCGCCAGCCGGCCTGCTGAAGTAGTCGCGCCCATTCTTAGCGGCGCCGTTTCCACTGGGCTTAGCTCCCAGGGCTTGATCGTTGAATCGACTAATGGGTCGGCCAAGCGGTGACGGGCCTGGCGCAGGGTTGGGGTCTAGAGCGAAGGGGAGGAGAATACTGTCGTCGCCGTTGTCAACTGGTTCTGAACGTGTGCTGCTGTCCTTGTTGTATGTTGTCGCAGGGAGTGTTGTGTTGTCTGTGGATGAAAGTGTTAGCTAGGCATGGGAATCAGCGTAGACGGAAGGATGTTTACGTACCCCTTCGTGAAACATCACCAATTGGCGAGGCATCCCGTCTGAAGTTGGAGGATGAGTCGCCCCGTCGTGGCTGGGGAGGCCTGGGAGAGACGTCGGTCGTGGTGGGTTCCGAGAAGACATCAGATGGCGTGTCGAGGTCTGGGGTAAAGGTAGATGTCGGCTGCTCCTGGGGAGGCAGAGCAGGCAAGGACTTGTCCACCTTGGGAGCGACTGAGGGTGGCTTTTTGGATTTCTTGCGCCGTCGAGCCATGAGCGACTCATGGCAGGACATGCAGAAGATGCCCTGGGAAGTGCGGGCATAGCGCAGGTTCTCAATCTTGCGCTTGCAATTCCGGCACCTGAAGCAGTTGGCACAGAAGGCCTGGTCGCCGGTCAAGATGGCCAGATCCTCGATTTTGTTGCCGCAATGGTTGCAGCTGTATGTGCAGTTGTTGCATATCAGAGAGCCGTCGCCGAGCAGCAGCAGGTTCGCATCCGAGTCGAGGAGGGTGCCGCACGTGTTGCAGCGGAAGCAGTCGATGTGCCATCGGTTCCCGGCTGGGCAATGTTAGCACACGACATGCTCGGAAGGTGGTCTGGGGTGAGTGGTGGTGATGGTGGTGGTGGTGGGGAACACATACCCAGTTCAAAGGCCTTGCCTTCCTCGAGTATCTAGACTTGGTATGAGCGATTGAAGCGAGACTGGCGTGGCGGCGGGTCATACCTCTCCGCATCCCTTGCACGGATATACGACCTCGTCGTCGATGGGAGACTCTGGGTAGGCCCCGGGGCTCTCCATGGTGTGCTAGCAATAGATGTGTGTCGGTGAAGGGACAATGGTGGCGGGCAGCGCGAGTGCTGGCGCGTGGTGGTCGGCGGGCGTGTGCAGGAGTGCAAGGGGCAATTCGCAGACGGGCACAGGTCGTCGTGGCCGTGGTGTGGTTCCGTCGGTCGTCTGGGCGATGCCAAAAGTTCGCTCCACGACAGCGGTACCAGGCCGGGCGAGAGACAGGTCAAGAGTGGAAACGGCGCAAAAGCAAAAGTCAGCAGCCGGAAGGAGCGTCGGTGCACTCGCGAACGGCTTCTGTGCGCGACGAGGGCTGGTCGGTCGACGAGACAGGTGCACCTCGCAGGCGTCGGTCCTCTCAGGCGTGTGGTGGTGTGGAGGTGAATAGCCAATGGGCGGGTTAGTGCGCCTTCAGGGTCCTGGGAGGAAGATACGCGGCAGACGAATCCATGCAGCAGGGGACCGCATGCGATATCGAGTGAAAGCGTATATCAGCCTCTGCGAGATTGGGCCCTGCCTCGCATCGACTGCTGCTTCAGCGATCAACTTGCCGGCTGTGCTTGAGGCGCTTAGCATGTGCCGCACACGGGAGCACGACCATGGAAACTCCAAAACACGTCCCAAGGCGAAGACGCAAAGTGGTCAGCTTTCGAGACCGGGCTGCGACTCCAGCTCCACCAACGCTATTACGACGTGCGCAGAGGCCCTGCCAAGCACGCGCCATCGCAGATCGTGGGCTCCTTCCTACACCAAAGGCCCGTTAATTACTCCTGCTGCGCCTATAATTTGCAAAATGCGCCGCCAGCATTGCTCGGTCTGGATTCATCTCTAGCCCTCTGTCGTCTGGCAGTCGGTAGCGTGTAGACTGGCTGACCGTGTGGCGTGGCGCGTGTCATGGCACGGCACGGCATGGCATAGCATGGCATGGCATATACTTTGACTCCCCATCTCTCTGACCACCCTTCAGCAAGGCGACATCATCGTCAGCATCACGGGCCTGATTAATAACACCAATTCTCCCCGCAGTGGACTAATCAAACCATGGCCCTCTCGAGTCTTTCCCGGCTTCCCAGAATAGCTGACGCAATCAGAGAGGCCTTTCCCCTGGCGTGCCCCCATCAGCGTCGACATGTCCGTCATCTGCGCTGCACACATGTCTGGCATTAGATCATGCAGGAACGCGGCCGCTTTAGTGGCCTACCACCAACTTCAACCACTTGGTGCCTGACAAACATGTGCGCACCCGACAGTGTCAACTGCGTGTTTCAGCACTGGATATCAGGTGAGCGCACCCTGCCTGGCGGAAAGTGTTGGCGGCCTCGAGAGATTAAGGACGCGTTCATTCCCCGCAAAACACCCGTGTCTCTATTTCGAACAGCTCCGACGTCAACGACGCTAACAAGGCCCTGCCATCAGTCCCAAAATGCTGTCCATCGCACCGCGCTGTCGAGGTTCCGTCTCTTGGAGTTCTCGGCATCCGCGCACAACCAACCATGATCCTCGCATGCAGTCGATATCTGTGTGAACAGTTCCTCATCATTCTGCACACGTCGGAAGAATACTTACCAATCGGCACTTGTTCATTCCCTCGGTATCCCTCTGCCACGATCCTGAAACAAACGGGAATAACGAGGCGTACACAGACGCGTTTCATCCAGCCGGACGGTCCCTGCTGATCTGCCTGCCGCCTCCAGAGTCAGCGCCCAAACACGATTCGTGCTCTCCCAAATACCAACACCTTGCCTTCCCATACGAGGCATATCGTCGGACGAAAACAAGTGCCACGTACCACATATCCCAAGACAGTCGCCGCACGTCTGTCTCAGCTACACTTGTCGCGACACCGAGGCTCTCCTGGGCATATGTCCCTGTCGTTACCTGACGGCCTGACATTCGGATGCCCTTTGTCGCTCTCTGCCGTCCGCCACCACATCCAGTATGATCAGCACGTTAAACTGCTGGCAATCAGTATCTGACATGCCTCTGTCCTGACTCAAACTCCGTCGTCGCCGTCCCTGTCAACCTTATCTGCTGGTCAGATCGCGATCAACCTTATTGAGTCAAGCAGAGTACCCTGCCTCTGGTACACGATTAAGTTTGCCAGCCTATATGAAGACATGGGCAACCAAGTGACTGGATTCTTTCTCTTTGAGCCCCGCTAACTGGAAATTCTGCTGCGTAGTTTCAATTGCATTTGATGCATTCTACTAGTGTAAGTCTCTGGCTACGGAACAGATATGCATTTGGTCCCTCGCATACAATATTGAGCCTAGAAAACCTGCGTTCAAACATTGGTATTTCTTCAGTTATCAAAGATGACCGCCGTAGTGCAACGCCGAATCTCCCATACAGTTGTAGTAGTAATGTCGCTTCTCGGACAAAGTTGCAATGCCAAGGTAGCTCGTCTGAAGCAATTTTTACGCCATCACACAAGAACAACAACATTGATCAATTCTCTCCTCGAATCACGATCGAAGTTACGGCTACTGCATCCATTGCACAGGCATGTGTGCTCTTCATTTTCCCGCGTTGTGTGGGTCGGTCCTTCTCGACGTTGATCTATTGCTCAGAGCTGCGTCCGATTTTAGGCTACTAATGCGGGACCCTGTCACCACATACCATTTACGCTAATCAGATACTCCGCGGCGCTGAACTCGTGGATCCAGACGCGGTACGATATAGTGGGTCCTTGTGTATTCGAGCAATTCATACGCACATAGCTACAGCTACCCCACCTCAACGGATGACTGAGGATATTCATGGCCGGGACGGCGGGGTACCTTGAGATATTTAAACCTCTCGTTCAGTCTGCCCCTCGTAGTTTCCTTTGCCTTCCAACAGTCCAACTGTCTTTGCAGAGTTCAATTCAATCAAATCAGTATCCGTACTCATCCACTGCTTCAACATCTGAGACTATAGGCTGACCGTGGTACAGATACCTCTACCAAGTATGGCAACCACGATGCAGAACATGTTCCGCACGTGGGCGTTGTCCTCAAGTCACCTAGGTACTTTCACAGCTAAGTATACTGCATGAACCGGTGTTCGTTCCCAGCAGCGTTTGTCTACCAAACTGTCGTGGTTAATCTACGTCAGCGTGGTGGACTGGCACTGCTGGGTTCGTTCTGAGATTATACGGTTTCGAACTTGATCAGGATAATACCTGCGAAAAGGATCATGCTCTGCGCTGTCTCCCCCTGGGTGGAACAGACTTAACATTTCACAGGTTTCGACCCTTGAACATCTTTCAGCATGTCTCCCCCCGCCGCCATCTACGAAGCCCCAGTTGCTATCAACGACATGGGCAACAAGAAGGACCTCGCTGTCAAAGCTGCGGCCAACAGCCAGGCCAAGACTGTCGCCGAACTGGAGAACAACTGGGAGAAGTTTACCTTTGCTCCCATTCGCGAATCGCAGGTGTCTCGTGCGATGACCCGCCGTTACTTCAACGATCTCGATACCTACGCCGAGTCGGACATTGTCATCGTCGGCGCTGGTTCATGCGGCTTGTCTGCCGCATTCACGCTTGCGACCAAGCGGCCTGACCTGAAGATTGCTATTGTTGAAGCTGGCGTTGCTCCTGGTGGTGGCGCCTGGCTCGGCGGCCAGCTCTTCAGCGCCATGGTCATGCGCAAGCCTGCTGAGCTCTTCTTGAACGAGATTGGCGTGCCGTATGAGGACGAAGGTGACTTTGTCGTCGTAAAGCATGCAGCACTCTTTACATCGACCTTGCTGTCCAAGGTGTTGCAGTTCCCCAACGTCAAGCTGTTCAACGCTACAGCTGTTGAGGACCTCATCACTCGCCCAGCTCCTACCTCGAGCGACCCCAATGCAGTCCGCATCGCCGGTGTTGTCACCAACTGGACTCTTGTCTCGATGCATCACGATGGTATGTTGTACCATTTACTTTTGTCGGCTCTTGCTTATTTTTCGCAGATCAATCTTGCATGGACCCCAACACCATCAATGCACCGCTCGTCATCTCGACCACCGGCCATGATGGTCCTTTCGGTGCCTTCTCCGTCAAGCGCCTCGTGTCCATGCAGCAGATTGAGAAGCTCGGTGGGATGCGTGGCCTCGACATGCGTACCGCTGAAGATGCCATCGTCAAGCGGACTCGCGAGATTGTGCCCGGTCTGATTGTTGGCGGCATGGAACTCAGTGAGGTCGATGGCGCCAACCGCATGGGACCTACCTTTGGCGCCATGGCGCTCAGCGGTGTCAAGGCTGCTGAGGAAGCTGTCGGTGTCTGGGACGAGAGGAATGCCCAGAACAAGGAGTCGTAGATGTCATGATAGGCTTGTATGGACACAGAGAAGGCCTCTGCCATTTACACAGGGTCAATGCTAGCCAATAGCTCACAATGAAACCACTTATTCGCTTAAAATCCTTTGTTGTTGTTTGTTCCCATTCGGCTCTTTTCGAAACGTTGTTCCCCTTATGCAGCCCGCGCATCCGGCGTAAAGACCTATCACTTTCAGTTGCCACGGCCCCGCTTGAGTGATTTGCCGTAGTGTTGCTGTCTTGGTCACTGACGTGGCAAGGAAGAAAGTCTCAGTCAGGTCGTGTCATCTGCAACCTGACGTGAAGCGCAAAGCAGACTCGAAGGCAGCCCCGCGTTCATTGACCAGCTGTTCGCATCGTCTTGCGAAGCTTCGCAGGAGGGTGGATCATTGAGCGTGCCTGGGGTAAGCGGCGGTGCGCACGGACGGTTGCTCGGCGACGTACCAGTAGCGTGAACCCAGGGCAGTTGCGTCCCATAAACATTGCAGGTCACAACAAACCCCGCCTCCAGCATCGCAGAATTCTCGTGAACACAGGGCCAATTTGCGCCCACAATGGAGAAAGAGACGTCGGATCTGCTCAAGGCACTCCAGAAACCGTCGACGGACGTCCAGTCTCGACTTGCCCTGTTTGGCACGCTCAAGTCGAGCATCAAGCACAACCGGGTCCCTGAAAGCTGTCAGGCTCCCATCTTCGAATGCATCCGCATCGCCTGCACTGCCGCCACCTCGGCCGCCCTCGTCTCCACGGGCTTCTCGACACTGAGCCACTTTATCAAGCGCCTGCAACTGCAGAAGGAGACGTCGATTCTTACGTCACAGTCGCCGATACTATGTTCCATTCTCGCCGACAAGTTGGGCGATGCGCGCGAAAGCCATCGCAGCGCCGCCTCGCAGATTCTGGCTGATCTGCACTATCTATGCCCTACCGAAATCGACGAGCTGATGCACGAGGCAGCCAAGAGCACCAATCCTCGCGCCAAAGAATCTGCCATGTTGTGGGTGGTCAAGGTTTGTTTACCCCCGTTGCGCATCGGGAATGGGGGGCAATGTGCTAACGCTTCGCTCATGACAGATGAACAAGACTGAAGGCCTCCCTTTCAAGAGCTACTCCAACCAATTCGTGGCCAACCTCGAAGACGCGGACGCTGGCGTGCGCGACACCGCGAAGAAGGCCGTGGTGGATCTCTTTGGGTAGGTCAATTGGCGGCCATACTGCGCCATGGTAGCGACTGACATCACAATAGTCACGCACCAGAACACGCCAAAGCAAATCTCAAGAAGCAACTTGTCGCCCTGAACGTCCGAAAAGCCATCGCTACCTACATCACAACCCACCTCGACGACGACGCCATGTCCAAAGGTACAGATGCCGCCCCCGTGCAACCGCCCGTCCCCATCGCCCGGCCCATTCCAACCAAACGCGCCGAGACAATACATCCCGATGCCGGATTGGCAGACAGCTTTGCAGGCGAGCAGCCTCCTCCGGCTGAAGTTGTAGTCATGGACCCCATACACATCTACACACAGCGCGAGCTGGACGATGTCTTCCGCGACATGGCGCCTTGCTACGAAGGAAAAGAAAGCGAGGGAAACTGGCTCGCCAGAGACAAGAACTGCACCAAGTTGAGACGCATATTGAAGGGCAACGCACCCCATGAGTTCCACGCTACATTCGTCGCAGGCATCAAGTCGCTTCTGGACGGTATACTCAAGGTCGCCAACTCTCTCCGAACGACCATGTCCACCAATGGCTGTCTGCTGGTTCAGGAGCTCGGGAAAACACTCGGATCCGCCATCGACCCCTGGGCTGAAATCCTCCTGCAATCCTTCATCAAGATGTGTGGAGCCACGAAGAATATTGCAGCGCAAAACGGAGCCGTCACAGTAGATACCATATTCCAGAGCGTATCATACAACAGTCGTGTATTGCAGCATGTAGCCATGGCCTCCCAAGACAAGAACGTACAACCACGAACTCACTCGGCAACTTGGGCGAAGACTTTGATTAAGAGACACACTTCGCATATTGAACACTCTGGAGGCCTGGAGACATTGGACACGTTGATCCGCAGAGGCGTCACTGACGCTAATCCCAAGGTGCGTGAGGCATACCGAAGCGCCTATTGGACATACGCTTTGGTATGGCCTCAGAGAGCCGAGAAGTAAGCTTGCTCATAGAGAACCAACGATGTAGAAGTCACTAACACGATTCTCAGGATGTTCGATACGCTTGACAAACGAGAGAAAACCGCACTCGAAAAGGATCCGAACAACCCGAATGGCGGCGCCGTCTCGTCGTCCACCAGCACAGCTTCCTTCTCGAAATCGATAGGTCCAGGTGCTTCGCGGAACGCCCTGAAGGAGAAGATTGCTGAACAAAGGAGAGCCAAACTGGCGGCCGCGAAGGGTGTCCCCGAACGCCCCAACTCTGCTGCTGCCAGTTATTCACCAGTACCAACATCACAATCAGCCAAGTCGCTAGGCGCGAGAACAACATCGAACCTGTCTACGGCTTCCTCAGGTCCAGCACGACCACCCTCGGCGATGTCTGGAGAGTCAACGAAATCAGCACTGAAGAATTCTACGGGTACCGGTTCGTTGATGTCGGGCACCGTTCGTCGTCCTGTCCGACGACCAGAATTGAACAGGCCAGCGACAGCCGATCCATACGCTGTTCGACGACCAGGAAAAGTGACGCCTTCAATGACCCCAGAGAAGACGCCTGCTGCACCAACAGCTAAGAAGCCTGCTGTGCCGAAGAACAATGTGAGGCCACGAGCGCAAACGCAGAACAGCCCGAATGTCAGTCCGGCGCGTCCAAAGTCTAGAATCGGCCAACCCGCTGCCCATGGCAAATCCCCCAGCATGAGCTCTCGTCGCGAGAGCCCGGCTGTAAGCCCTGCCAAAGAAGAAGATTTGACAATGGTGAAGCCTTGGGTCCGATCGCAAAGCCACCACGATGGTGGTACTATTCCATTCCGAGCAAGAAATGGGCTGGGTGGAAGCGTATCTGTGGACGATGAAGCTGTGGATGTTGGGGATGAAGACAATTTTACTATGGTCATTCCTAATCTTGCGCGACCGACAACACAATCCACACACGACACGCCTCCAAAGCCGAGAAAGTCAGTCGGTCGATTACCAATACCCAGCCCTCGTGCCGCAGCGCTGAGAAGTCCGAAGTCCATGGGTCACTTAGAGAGCGCAAGTCTACGCTCTTCAACGCGCAGCCCACGCATAAGGTCCCCAGATCGACCAAGCACTCGTGGTACCGACGCCGGAGATGAAGTTCAAGTGTTTGAAGATCCATTTGTTGGCGAGGAACACACACCCGTCAAGAATGGGTCAGAGAAGCAGGTCCTCGAAGAGCTTCCCATCAACGAGAAGGCCAACGAGCGCCGCCAAAGCACCGGAAGCATGTCAAGCGATATCATGATGGGTAACGGGAACGAAGAGCGCCCACGTGGTCACCACAAGACGAACAGCACAGGAAGTGTCTTACACACGGAAAGCTACGACACGAACAATGCTGAAGTGCTTAAGAACCGACAGCTACTCGCAAGCGGCATTAAGAAGATCGAAGGACGTACAGTTGAGGCTCACATGTTCCGACGCATGCAGGACATGGTCAAGTCGAACCAAGAAATTTGGGGACCGAATGACGAGAACTTTGGCAGGCTTTTACTGGCATGCCTTGATTTCCTCGAGGCCCCAGTTCACGAATTGAAGGCACCCCAGATGAAGGCTGTCAACCTAAAGGTACAGGCTCTAGCAACGATTCGTGCGTTGCTCTCTCTCTATCGCAAGGAAACTGCAAAGTATTACTCTCGCGTACTACGTACTATCCTGCGGACAAAGGCGCAGTACGAAAACACATCGCACATGGCTATTGACCTTGAGGCGACCGCAGATGAGATTGTCAAGTATGGCCAGACTTTGGATTGCCTTAATACTGTTCTCGCAATGATTGAGGGCACACCTGCATCGACCCCGACGTCTTCGCCGAACTCCAAGTCTTCCATCTCTTCCCAGCCTGGCCAATCGGCGACCCGCTCCACAACCATGGCGTTGAGCACACTTGCGTCCCTTGTTCAGATGAGCGGCGCTAAGAACATTACACTATCACCTGAGCAGACTGCGCGTCTAGGCAGACTAGCCGTACGTTGCATGGATGATCAGGACGCCGATGTGCGAAAAGCAGACATTGAGTTCTGTGTCGCACTACACGAGCGTATCAACGGATCAGACGGCGCGAAAGAGGATGGAGGTTTCTGGAAAGTCGTTGCTGGTGCAAGGGAACAGCATCTAAACTTGTTGACATACTACCTTGCCAAGAAGGGTAAGGCATAGGTGACTGTCCTTCCGTTGCGACTGAAAGATTTGGATTGATCATTGTGCATTGCCTCGACAGGAGATTGGGATTTCCACATTGGAATTGGTGGTCAGGGATCCACGTTCTCCTTTGTCATTTGGTCTGGCGTTTAGTCATCTTCAGGGTGGTTTGTTGGGCGTTTTGAGAAAAGCGGGATCGCTCCGGTAGTCACTTCCTCGATTTTCTCTCTCTCTTAGTCTTACTTTCTATGATACTAGGGTTTTAGGGATCAGTAGTTGAACATGTAATTTTATGGTCATTTTCTTTTCGAAGACACATTCCCTTTGACCTAGACGGTTGTAAGGAGCGATCATGTGGTTCTTGAGCACTATTTCTCCTTTCTGTGCAGCGCTAAGGTAATGTAAGCAGCTTGACAGAAATCTCAATAGTGTACTTCAGAATCTGCATCACAGATATCCCTTCCATCCCACCGACTCAATAGCCTCCTTCAGCATCACTCCACCTACCCATGACTCTATCACACCCAAAATCCCCACTGAAAACGCCGTTTCCGCCGTCCCCATACTTTCCCAGCCTTTCTTCCCAAATAGACACTGTAAATCAAGAATCACAGGACCATGGACCATAAAAGCCGCATAGCTATACATGGCGACGTCTAACTTCCCTACGATCCAGCGCTTCCCCAAGAATGGCACACGTTTGCTGTAAAAGGCCTTGATGATGAATGAAGCGAGGAAAACGCCAGCGAATTCGTTGAAGAACGCATAGAGCAGGGCGAGCTTGTTTGGACCACCGAAGGCGAGGGGCATGATCTGAGGGGATAACATCCCGGTATGAGTCAAAACCCGGATGTGAAAGAGACCAATGGCGGTTATGAGCGCGGTAATGGTGCCGACCACCCGTAAGGTGGACGAAGAGATGGAGTCCTGGAGTGAACGACCAGAGCGATGTATGTAAATACCAATAACATAGTAGACTACATACTGGGATGCATAAGCCAGTTGGAGGGATATTGGCCACAGAGCTCGGCCTACGGGATAGTAGAGTCGGATGATGAAGGAGGATATTGAAATTGAGGTGACTGCAGCTACAACTTGGGTCGTGCGAAAGGGTTGCGGTTCCTTGCGTGATATGATAGCGTCCGCCGTAGATGAAGCTGCGTCGATGTTGACACCGTCGGAAGGTGTCTTAAAGGCCACTTCTTGACTTGGCGGCTTATCCGCAAAGTGGCTCGGTAGCAGTCCAGCGTACGCTCCATCAAAGATAAAGAGTAAAGCACAATACCATACGGGCCCCGAAACGCCCCGAACAATCTTCAAGCCTTCCAGAACCTCTCTACCAATGTTGGCCCAGTCCTCATCTCTCAATCTCCACGCTAAAATCCCTCTAGCAATCCCCTTCACTATCAGACTAAACACAAGCGTCGGAACACCAAGCCTCTTCCACTTCTCCTTCAGAAACTGATGTCTAGTCTTCTTTCTTGCGGCGATTGATGAAAAGTACGCTGAGATGAGAAAGAACGTCGCCATGAAGAAAGTCTGGTTGACGACGTTGAAAGTGAGTAGAATGGGAGAGCTGTTCGGAACATAAAGAGGTGAGGTATATGGCCATGGACCCGCGCCACCATAGGGCGTCGAAGCATGATGGAGGATAACCAGCGCCGTAAGGCAGGTGCGGAGATTGTCTAGAACGTGTGTGCGTGCGTTGGCCATTCTAGATCAGGGCTCGTCTGGGAGGTAAAGTGTCAGTGCGATTATCTTTGAGAACATGGCGAATGCTTCCTCTTATATCTTGCTGTGTTACGGGTGTACTATTGTCATTGAAGTGGCAGGTGTAAGCAGCGGAATACACACGCGTGTGAATAGTGGGGCTAATGTCTAGCCATGTAAGACGGAGTAAACGGCACGGAATAGCCATGCAGATTGATGATGTACTCCTCGCATACAAAGGATTACTGGCTCTCGTCCTTTTGCAATCAAGCAAAATAACCATTCATTTCCATTGCGACTACTAACCGCTCCATGGAGTTCTCCTCAGCGGTGCCTCTCCCTTTGCCGTAGCCTTGCTTGCCTGTTAAGCCCCGGCACACACTCAAGAACACTCTTATCTTTCCCCTAAGCTTCGCGTAAAGAATTTCGACGCCTTCCCCGCCCTGTTGGGTACTTGAGTTTTGCATCTTGGCAAAGAGGAGGATGTGGTCGAAAATCTCTTCCACAAGAGCCATGATCTTGCGCTGTCGCCTCCGGAGCAAAAGCGCAAACAAGATACTGTCTAGGCATTTTTCATGGGTATCGCGCAGAGAAGCGACGCCTTCTGTGACACGAACTCCTAGCTCGCCTGCGAGGTCTTCCTCGTGTAATCGGGTCTCCACTGTTCGGACAAAATTGTCAAACTCGTCCCACGGCTCTGTGATGCCCGTCTGAAAGACGTAATTTGTGAGCGTTATGACAAAATGGTATGCCTCGGTTCTGAATTGACGAGCGTTGCTGTCTGCATACCTACGTGGCAAATGCGAGACAACAAAGAGCATGCGTAAAAGTCGCAACAAAAACTTGAAGATGTAGTCGTACTTTTCCAGAGACGTGCTTGTAATCACCAAGTTTAGAGGAGCTGGTGCTACGTATTGCAGGCGTAAGAAGTCAAGCGCATGCAACGCGTCAGGGTCCATGACTTTCTCTTGTTCGGCTTCGGTGAGGTTACGAATGGCAAAGTTGAGCTGCCCAGGAAGCTCATCATTATCTCTGTTATTGAGAAGTGTTGTAGGTGCGACGATCGCGTTGGTGCCAAGCGTTGACTGATAGAGCGTGGAGGAATAGTAGCTCTCACTGAGAACGCCTCGTAATGCTAATCGGAGCTCCGAACTCGCTGGTGGCCATGAGGTTCGCGAGCCAAGTTGCAATCCCATGTGCACTCCGCTACGCATCTTGCCTTTATGACGTTCGGCACTCTCGCGGTCAGGGTCGAACAGAGCAGTTGCTAGTAGAGACGAGAATACGCCATCACCAAGGAGGTGATACTGCCGTTGCAGAGATAGGTGAAGCCGTAGCTGATGTGAACGAAAGAACAACCGGATAGTGGCTGCATTAACGAGTTTTGCTTGTGCTGTGATGAGTGGGCGAAACGACAGAGTAGATGCCAGAGACATGGGCGGCGAGAAGGTGTTGGTGGCGGGGTCGCCATCTTCGCGTGCATCTTGGAGCATCCTTTCCATGAGGAGTTGTAGCTCTTCTGGTAGCGCTTGAGAGGACCATTTAGGGGCTTCATCCATACGTCGAATGGATTCCTCAAAGTATTGATCGAGGTATTGGGAGTCGTTTGGAATTTCCGTCGTAGATTCGGGTGCAGAGGGCGTAAAGAGGGAAGGTGCCATGTCAGTCGAATCTGGACTGAAAGCGAGAAGTGCTTGTCTGAGTCTTTCTTCGTATGCTTTTGCTTTTGATGCCAGTATTTCGATGTCTTGCCACTGGAAGCCCCACTCCATATCCGGAGGCTGAACTGCCAGCCCATCCAGGCGAGCCAGTGGATGGTCTGGATGTTGTGATTTCAAGAAGCGAAGACTGTGGCCTGTTTCGAATATTGTGTTGCCATCTTCTGGAGAAATGAATCTTGGCATCATCTCAGATCGATAAGTGTAGTCAAGTGTGAGAGGATCAACGGACGTGTCTTCAACCGTTACAAAGCTGCCGCGTTGCCAGATAGGTATAGACGCTTGCTCTTTCCTTATGCCCATCCATTCACTGAGGAGCTCCAAGCTTGGCCTAGCTACTTGGCTAAGCACTAGACACGATAGCTGACGAAGCTGTTCATCTCCTTCTTCTAGCTCAAGTAGACGGTGGTGCAGTATGGAGGACAGCTGCTCGTTGGTTTTGGCATATTTGACCGCATCTACCATACGAGCGACGTGTATGAGGACTTTGCGAGGTTTGGCAAACTGGTGCTGAAGCTGCATGAGTGAGCGGATCTTGGTAAATTGCTTTCCCAGCGTGTCTTCCAGACTTGCCAGGATGCTCGAGACTGAAGTGGCAAGCGCAACCTTTGCAGGAATAGATGTGGCCGAGGCAAAGGTACGTTCTGCGAAAGATCGTAGATAGAGGAACGTGTTGCCGGTAAGTGTAAAGTGCGTGATCAAGCTCTGGGCTGTTTGCAGACTCAGTCCTGAGGCTCGTCCTTGTGGTATGGCGGATTGGAACGTCTTCAGCTTTGCATTGAACTGGAACAGGATCGATGACCGGCCCAGACCGAGGTTCCAGAGTGATTGCAAGAGTATGTCTGCCTTGAGTACCCGTCCAGCACTGGTGCTGCCGTCATCGCATACTAACGTCGCATCGAAAACCTCGGGCCCCTGCTCGGTTATATATGGTGTTTGGCCTCTGACATGACGGTTCTTGTCAAAGGATTCCCATGTATAGAATAAAACATCTTTGTTTGCAGGACCCAGGCCAAGTGCGATCTCCCAGACGTCTTCCTCGGGCTCTAACGGCGGTGTATCGATGGAAATGCTCGAGTCGTCAAAACTATCAAGCTCTGGCAAAGGTCCGAATTCGAATGTGTCCAGGTCAGGCAGGCGAAGTTCGCGTTCGAGATCATGTTTCGGGGCATATGGATGGTCGAATCTGATGGAGGAGACTGTGGCTGGTCAGCGACGCGTTCACATGTTGGTGGTGAAGAGACGCGACGACCCACTGTCTAGCTCCAAGGGCGCAAAGAGGGAGGATTCGTGCGCATCGGCATCGTCAAAAAAGGACGGCTGCTGCCACAAGCGATCGGTACTGAAGACATTGTGAATCGAATGGCGCGCATCCATGGCGGCAGCGGATGTGGAGTAGTGGACAGTGAGGGGTATGACGCGCCGTGGTTTTGGCGACTCGGCCCTTGCAGCTCGCAGCTCGCAGCTTCCGTCACTGTGCCTGCAGCTTCGCGACTTCGCGTCTCTCGACTTCCCACTCCCTTCTTTTTTACCCACCCCACCATCAACACTCTCCCCAGAATGCCGCCGCGGAAAAAGGCAAAAGCAAGTGCAGCTTCAACACCGCTGCGCGACACCCAGCCCAGGACGCCGCAAGAGTCTGGCCTGGCGCAGTCGCAAGATGAGCTGCTCAGCGATCCATGGGCCGATGAGCAGGAGACGCAGCTGCTGAAGAGCATGATGAAGTGGAAGCCGACAGGTACAAGACAACACGGCCCTCTTTCCACGAATCGCCCCCATTGACATGACAGGCATGCACAAGCACTTCCGCATGATATCCATCCACACCGACATGCGCTCGCACGGTTTTGCTAGCGACGATGCACCTCACACGCGCATTCCGGGTGTGTGGAAGAAGCTGTCGCAACTGTACGACCTGGACGCCCTCGATACGCGCGAAAACGAGTTCGCTTTCTCCGAAGACCCCGACCCCTTCGACCCCGAAGAAGCGAACAACATACCCGACTTTGAATTGCCAGAGGACGAGTACGGCGAGCTGATGTGGCAGCAGCGCTTCCATCGCGACTCCTCTGCCACGGCCTCGTCACCACCCATGATACCTACCCAAGAATACAAAGACCTCTACGCGCCAGGCATTGGCCTGCTCAAAGACCTGCCCGATGGCAAACGCTCGCAAAAGGCCGAAAGCGTAGCCGAAGCTACGCCCGCACCCAAGAATGCAAAAGGCACAAGAGCAGGCAGAGCGGCAAAGGGCGCCAAGGGCACCAAGGCTGGAGCCAACACTGCGAAGAACAGTAAGGCTCAAAGCACCGTGTCCGAGTCTGCAGAAGAAGAAGAAGACGAAGATGATGACGAAGAAGAATCTAGTGTCGAGTCCGAAGAAGACAGTGCGCCTACCACTCGCCGAACGAATCGTGCGAAACCAAAACCTGCGCCCAAGAGAACTAGGAAAAGGTAGACAACTGGAGTCCCCATTGGGACAAGGCGTTTGGTCATTATTAATACCCACATTTGTGCTGTGTCACCATGGTATGTTCACATGCACACCTCTCTAGTCCCGATACATGTCCGTCATGTATGCATCGTTTGCACCGTCACGGCCTGCACTTTGGCGGACGCGCGACTTGTTGCTCCAAAACTCTACATCATCATGACTTGTCCCAAATGACTGTACCCACAAGTGATGGGACAATACTGACTACCGCATGGTCAAGTACGTGCAAGACCATCACGAGCTGGTTGCGGCAGAAGGGGTCCTACTGGTTGACACTGGATCATTGTTGACTGACGAGGGTTATGCGTATCCAGGGTTGACGAGAAATCTCAAATCTCTTGGTTTCGCTACCTTCGAGCAGACCGAAGAAGAGGGCTGGCTGGAATATGACCTGCAAAGCACGTGGAGAAGCTCATATCTGCTAATTTGCGCAACCAACACGAAGACTCTCGTGTCTCCTCAGAACTTTGAGCTGTTGACTATTATTCAAAAAAAGGGGGGGCTAGTTGGTACAAGTTCAAAGGAACGAGTGTAATTACAAGAGTGAAAGAATCCCTGGTCGCGGCGATAAAGTCGTTGAAGTATCCCCAGTAGCAGCTACTTTCGCAGCCGCAGTCCCTGCTCTCCTTCCAAACACTGCTCCAGAAGTCAACCCACTACCTCCAGGGTAGTTGCCATAGAACAGTCCGCCAAGCATCTCGCCGACACAAAACAACCCCGCAACTTCTCTTCCAGAGTTCGAGATGACAGCAGTGGTCTTCGGGTTCACAGCCAATCCACCAAAGGTGAAGGTGACGCCGCAGCATACTTTGACTGCCATGAATGGGCCTTGATCAAGTGGCAAGGCCCAATTCGACTTTGCTAGTGCCAATTTCTTCTCGGATGACTGCGTGTTAAGACCGTCCTTTGTTGCTGGATCCCATTTCCGGCCGGGATTTTCGGTCTGCGATGCATGCACAGCTTCGTTGTACTGCTTCACTGTCTCGACAAACTGATCCGGAGCGTTCAACCCCGATTCTTTGGCTAGCTTCTTCGCCAGTTCTTCGAGCGTCGCACCCCATGTCTTTCGCACGCGCTCATCCCTATACTCTTCATCGCGCAGCCATGGGATCGTGCGCTGATCCCAGACTTGGTATGCCACGCTGGCAGGCTGCTCATGTACAGCACGTCCAAACTTGGCATATGTGTAGTTGCGCAAATCGATGCCTTCATCGACAAAGCGCACTCCATTCGTGTTGATCATGAGGCCGAGAGGGTAGCCGGATTTAGTGAACTCGTTTGAAACTTCACGGTCGCCACTGTTGGCAGGAGCGTTAGCGTCCCAACAGGTAGAATGGCAACCCGACCAATTTCCCGCTTGTCTGGCATTGACGTCTCGTATAGTAAACTCAAGAGCCTCGCCAGTGTTGAATGGGGTCCCACGAACGCGTGCGAGATCCCAATTAGGGCCAAGATATTGTGAGCGCATACGTGGGTTTGCTTCGAAGCCTCCTGCAGCGAGAACAACAGCCTTGGTACTGATGAGTATGTCCTCGCCCAGATGCTCTACCATCACACCAGTAATAGCACCGGTCGGAGAAGTGACGATGCGCTTAGCGGGCGTAGAATAATAGACTTCAACACCACATCGTTGAGCTGAAGCCTGATGGTCTGCGATGAGACCTTTTCCTCCATCTTCCGTCATGAGTGCCATGCCGCCCCAGAACTTGTACTTTCCATCGACCTTGTAAGCCTGACGGTTGAACGACAATTGGAATCTGATCCCATTTCTCGCGAGCCATTTTACAGCTTCATTAGACTCTTCAATTAGCGCTTTGCTCAATTCTGGATCCGAACGCCCCAAACACACACGCTCCATGTCTTTCTGAAAGTCTTCTTTGGTATAAGGCTCCATATCGATGATTTTTTCCGTGTCGGCATCTACGTTATTGACGATGGGTAGGAGGCCGCTTGTACCGTTGTGTACGGTGCGGAACGCGCCTGCCGTGAAGTAGCTGTTGCCTCCTGCCCACTCTTCAGGAGCCTTTTCGATGAGGACCACGCGACGGGCTCCTGATTCTGCTGCGGCAGTGGCGGCGGAGAAGCCTGCATTGCCACTGCCAACCACCAGGACGTCGATGTTCGGGGATGGTGTGAGTTTAGTCATTATTGTTGGGGTATGAAGCAAAGTAGAACGATGCGACGGTTTCCTCTAGTCTATATGGGCGTGTGTCTTGCGTAGAGCGAGACTAAGCGGAACAGAGTGTTATGAGAGTCGATGTGCAGCTGATGAGCGCAGTCCGCATCATACTCTTCAACGGTTGTAGGACGGAAATAAGGGCAGGTTAATCGGTATCGCTTTGGTTACCTAGGTAGGCACGAAGAACCTCGCACTTTCTAAGCTCTACATAGGCCAGTCATTCTAAACATAACCGCTCTTCTCTGTGTTGATATATCATCAAATCAAATGACGGTGCATACCTCGAAGTAAGAATTCAAGCGCAAGGTATCCAAAGCTTAAAAAGAATGCTTGTATCTCGCGACAAGCTCTTCAATCTCATCGACCTTTCGATTGAGAAACAGAAACATGGCACAAAGAAATGAAGTTTGACGTCCGGGGATGGTAAATAGAGCACGTTCAGTAAACATGCGAGTCAGCAATGTTGACGCTGTGCTTCGACATGAGACCCACAAAACCCTCCACTTCTAGGTACCCGCCAGCAGCTCCGATTGGCCAATCCCTCGTCCCCGACGCTACACTACGCCCTACAAGCCCAGTATGGATGTGTGCGCCGAGCCATTCCACAGGAACAGTCACCAGTTCAGCATTGAGTCACATCTCATATGTGTATATAGTCCTGAGGGTCTCACGCAGCTTTTGATGTGCCAAATAACTTCATCTACACAGTTTGAGTCATGACGTCAAACTCAGAGAACGGCGCATCTGCCGCCCTGGAAGTGAAGACAAAAGATGGCATCAGGTTTGGGAAGGAATTGAGGGAAAAGGAGTTCTTATTTGGAAATGGATTCTTGAATCTAAATCACGGTACGTTTACATGTTTTATATCGTTTTTATAATCAGGCATCCATTCCTTTCCATCATCTTGATACTCTTCCTGCTCAGGGCTGGTGTAATTGAGAACTGACGACAACAAGGCTCTTTCGGGACTTTCCCCCGCACAGTTCGCGATGCCATGCGCGCTTTCCAAGACGAATGTGAAGCTCAACCAGACCCTTTCATCATCTACAAGTATCCGCAATACCTCGATGTGGCTCGAGAAAGTATGGCCAAGGTATGCCAGTCCTTCCTGAATTAAGAACATATTCCTTAGTCGTATGCAACCGCATAGAACACCTCTATTTCACATGTATCAGTGCTTCAACTGCTCCAACTAATGATATTGCAGCTGCTCAACACGCCTTCTTCAACGCTGGTGTTTGTCCCCAACGCCACGACTGGAGTAAACACAGTTCTTCGCAACATTGAGTTTCAAACCGGAGATCATATTCTAATCTTCAGCACCATTTATGGAGCTTGCGAGAAGACCGTGTCGCTTATTACCGAGACTACTGCCGCAGAGAGCGTCAAAATCAAGTACACATTCCCGGTGGAAGACGACTGGCTGCTTGAGGAATTTGACAACAAGGTCAAAGAGGTGGAGAGCAAGGGCGGGAAGGTGAAAATCGCAGTTTTCGATACAGTCGTCAGTATGCCTGGAGTTAGGATGCCATTCGAGCGCTTGACGCAGAAATGTAAAGAGCTTGGAGTCATGAGCTGCATCGACGGAGCTCACGGAGTTGGTCATGTCGAGATTGATCTGGGAGCGCTGGACCCAGACTTCTTCGTGAGCAATTGCCACAAGTCAGTCTCACCTTTCTTCTTCTTCCTTGCAAGAACGCTAATTATACGTAGATGGCTACACGTTCCCCGCGGCTGTGCAATCTTCCACGTCGCACACCGGAACCAAGATATCATACGCAGTACCCTTCCCACCTCTCACGGATTCATACCGAAGGGCGAGAAGCCCGTCTCTCCCTTTCCAAAACGGACTTTCGCCCAGTCTCACGCCCAGCCTGGCATTGAACAAAACTCCTCTGAGCAATCAGCTTTCACCAAGTCCGCGTTCGTGAATACGGAGAAACCTGCCTTCATCGCCAACTTCGAGTTTGTGGGCACCATCGACAACAGCCCGTACTTGTGTGTGCCCACAGCTCTAAAGTGGCGAGAGAGTATCGGAGGTGAAGGTGTCATCAGGAACTACTGCCAAACCCTCGTTCGCCAAGCTGCTCGACATGTTGCGCAGGTCCTCGGCACTGAGGTCATGGAAAACAGCACTGGCACACTTGGGCAGTGCTGTTTGTCCAACGTGCGCCTACCAATATCGCTGCCTAAAGTTCAAGATGTCGCCATCAAGCATGGAATTGACAAGGAAGATGTTGGCATCGTGGTGAGGGACTGGATGAAGAGGTTAAGTTGCGAAGAGTACAGCACTTTCATCATGATCTACTGGTATGGCGGTGTTTGGTGGACGAGGCTGAGTGGCCAAGTGTATCTGGAGATGAAGGACTTTGAGTGGGCGGCCGAAACACTCAAGGAGATGTGTGCAAGGGTTGAAAAGGGAGAATGGGCGGTTCCAAAGACCAAGCTGTAGTTTGTAGGCTGGTGCGACGTGAAGGGAAATATTTGTAGTTTTGAAGATAAATGTATTGCCACAGGGAATGATTTATCCATACCCAAGAGGTACTCGGCAAACAGGTGCCCATCAATAGTCCCAACCAGCTTCCTGGCATGTGATCCATCTAAATCCCACACCTTTGTATTTCTCACAGATGAAGATCGCGCGGGCCGGCAGTGGACATATCATATACGACTCCGTCATCTACAAGGCGTAACGCGATTTCTCACGGCATTTGTCGAATACACCGCCACAGTTCTTGCACTAATTGTACCACGTCAGTCGAGTCTACTCTAGTAAGGCGCAATGGTATTCGATAACGTACCTCATGGCCTTGGTAGCGATAAACATGGCAAACATGCTCAATACAGGTCTGCTTGCAACCAGTCTGTCCTGCGGTATGGCCGTTCTACATGCCTGTCAGTATACATTCTGCCCTAGTTTCAAGCTCTTTAATTGCTTACCTTGACACAGAAGTCGAAGCGTTTGAAGCAGAAGTCGCAGTTCGCATCACGAGCTACAAGTTTATCGTCTCCAGTTGTAGTGGGCACAGCGGAGGCCATTATAGCGGCGGCGAGCGCAAAGATAATGGTCATGGCCCTCATGTTGTCCGAGAGTTTGGTGGTGTTGGGAGAGCTTTAGAAATATGCAAAAATGAGTGCCTGTTGAAAGTATATTTCTGATTGAGTCGCAAGTTGAATCGGCGCTGGAGACCAAGGTATTTGATTAATGGTGGAGGTGAAAAGAAAGATTTGTTGTCGCACAAAGAGGCGGAGAGTGTGAGAGAGGTGTCGGAGGCGGTTGCAGCGGTTGATGAGTGGTTTCGGGAGATTGAAGAGTCGAAGAGGTACTTGTTCGCCCAGTGAAGGCGCTTTACCTACGTGCACTGGACCCGAGTGTGTGCGCGCATGGACTATGCAAACGCTACTGTTCGCTGCCGTGAAGAAAGGTTCCTTCAATTTCCAGCCTCAATTTAAACCATAATCGTTCGATACATCGGCAGCGAGGATTGGTGTCACATCTAGAGGATGCAGAACAGCATAGCGTAAAAAGCGGGAGTCGGATTTCTGTGAAGAAATTGTTGGGTGGCAATGGTAATCAACGTACGGTCGGTTCACTGCAGCAAGTTAGCCCTTCCCAAGCTCAATCATCAGCAGACAACGAGGGGGTCCTCGCGGCCACCGAGCAGCGTATTCAAGGCACTAACAGTGTTGTCAAAAGCCACTGCTGTCTTAAGCCAGTCACTTGTCCAAGCATGATGGAACCTGCCAAAACCGAAGAAAATCTCAATTTAGGCTGGGTTGCAAGACTGTGAAAAAAAAGGAAAGGCAGTGATTAAGCCGGCGTAAGCTAGAGGCCAGCTCTGCTGACTTGAACTGAAGCGCGTGCGTACTCTGTATCACCCAACTAGCGGATGAGACGGTGAACTCAACATTGATTGGAAGGAAAGGATTCATCAGTCACGGACAGAGCGAGAGACAAGAAACTTATTCGAGAGTACTGAGTTTTGCATTGTTTTACTTGCTAGATAGGATTTTTCGATCGCAGTGCCGAGAATAGAGATGGATTCATCACCGGGATGCTGCTGGAAAGGCTGTGGGAGGAGCTGACTCCGTCGCCACCAGAATTATGTACAAGGTGTAAAAGGGAAGGGGTATAGCAGCGAACGTAATCTTCGTAGTAGTTCAGATATCCGATGCTAACTCTTGGTAATAGTAGGACGAACGAAAGCACCAAAAATGGGTATTAGATGGTGCGAACACCACGTGCCTGTTCAGCTCGCACGCGCCTCCTGTACTGGTCACGGTATTGAATGCGACCGTATGTGCCGAACCCGACGGCTAGGAAGAAGAAGAGGGCCCACACTGATGTGATGACAAGACCGATCGGGAAGAAAGCCAATGCGGTTCCAGGGATGACGAACGGCGCAGCCGAAGAAACGGCAGCGGATGCGGATGCTGCTGCTTGGGGGTCTGCATTCGTGGGGGCGGTGCCTGCCTTGGAGAAGATGCCATTAACGAAAGATGCTTCCTGAGAAGAGAGGGTGGTTTCGACGTCCTGGCCAGTAGTAGGGTTCCGCGCAGCGAGGTCGATTTGTGGGATGAGAAGGGGCTGTAGGGATTCTCTGGAGACGTGTTAGTTCTGGAGCAGGATCGGAGAAGACGATTACTTACTGGGTCATGGCTGAGCCCATCAAGTTGGCGTTGATCCGCCCAACATACATGAGAACCTTCAGCTCTGTCATGGTGCTGATGTCCTGCCTCTCGACTAGCATACCATCGCTGACCGGCCAGCTGAGGTCGCGCTTCGTGAAGTTTCCTTGCATATTCTGCACAGTTGCGCCAAGGTACGACAGTGTCATACTGACATCGGCCGCGGTAACGCCAACCCATGGATTGATCGGGGCTGATACATTATACATTCGGAGCTCCGCCTGGAAGACACCAGTCTTGTTGTCGAGGAAGGGCAAGTTATAGCATACAGCAATTCCACTCGGGTTGGACGCCTGGCCGTTGAGATTGCTCAGCGTACTCATACATGCTTGCTTTGTTTGTTCCTCCCACCTCGCCAGGTCCGCACCCGACGCATCGCCAGTCGCGGGTGTGAGCGATGCTAGTGGCGCTGTGTCTGCCGCGTTTGCGTCTTGTCTCTGTGTGAGGGTTGCCATGAGTTCAGCATCCCGTCGAAGTACCTCCTCCACGTCCTGGCCTGGTTGAAGAAGAGCGTTCACTTGCGGGCCCTTGAAAGCAATTGCGTGTCCAGCAGCAAGCAGAGCGCCTACAAGAGCTCTCTTGAAAAACATGGTCGAGGTAGTATTAGTCGACGCCGTGGTATTAAAGTCGATAGGACGAAGGTGGCCGTGCTGCCCAGCAGCTTACTAGAAAAAGAGTGGCGGACAAGGAAAGAACGACGATGCAAAGGTTAATCACTGCTCAAAAGAAACGGGCATTAGAAGTGTCATTAGCAGAAGCGAATTAGAAAAGTCGAACACGAGAGCATGAAGAAACGCGGCGTGCGAATCACGGCTATGGGTGGATCGGACGAGGCGGGCTCGCAAATGGCGTGACTCAGGCCGGGCACCAGACTCGAAAAGCAGCACCAAGACTGGCTTGAGGCTCCATCGCAGAGTTGAGACAGGTTCTGCTTGAGGCTGTGACGGGTGGCACAAGACATTTCTATGCGTTGATCCTGGGGCGACTAAGGACAAGCTTAATTTAGCATAGTTGAGCCGCATTCGGTGGGAGCCAACCAAGCTCTGGCCTGGAGATCGAACCGTTCGGGAGTGGAGACGCACTGGGCATGACGATGCCGGACCCCTTGAGACAATTGGTGTTGAGGTCTGGAGTCGAGCAACGATGCTAAAACTAGGGGCGCTTCAGATGTGCGCTAGCTTCGCACGTGATGCTGTACTCCGCGCCAATGAGCGGTGCTCGTGCTGTCTCTCCCGGCTTCTTGGTTTCACCCTCAAGCCGCCTAGAAGCCGATGTCCTCAGTTTCCCACTGCACCAGCCTCTGCGGTGCCATCTGCATATCTTGAGGCCTCTCTCTGGTGTGGCTTCCGGCGCGTGCCTCGTCAGAAACAAGCAATGTTGACACGGGTAGCCGCCGTTGTCACGTTTGCCCTGCGACACTTTGCGCTGACGCAAGCGTGTCGCCGGGTCAGCCAACCACCTGAACAACTGTACAACATCGACCGCATTTTCAATACCGCCTGACGGACCCAGCCGCTTACTGCTGTGGAGGCACGTCACTCCCGAAGCCACACGGAGATAAATTATTCCCTGTTCCGATGCCGAGAAGAGACGGTGAGCTGCGGAACCTCGTGTCCTTTTGAACCTCCACCCGGCAGAGACCTCAGCGGGAAGCTCCTCGGTATCGTCGTCTGCGCCAATAGTTGTTCACTGTGTATCAGAGCACAGAGGTTTTGCGTCCTGCTCCTGTCGCTCCTGGTGTGCTCTTGGCCCTGCAGCGCCTTAGCGGCCTTGTCGCGCAACGCTGCGCATAGTCAGGCACACTGCCGACCACACTTACTGGGTACGGGACGGATCGCGCGCTCCATATCAGACTGCTCGATGATCTGGCACCATACGGGAAAGCATGGGCTGCGAACATATGCACACGCTACGCCTTTGACCATGAAGGCGACTCTGAGGTGGCCACGTTCGCCTGCATACAACTAATCCACATGGGTGCGCTCGTGCCCAGCGTGCATTCGCCCAACACATACACCCACTGTCTAAGGCCATATATTGTCATCCTCCACTAACGTCTGGCGAAATGCGGGCGAGTAAGTGCCAGCACATCAAAAGCCTCTAGACCTTTACTGGCAGCAGCCTTATTTGGGCTCGCTGGAGCGTAAGCGGTCGACCCTGCCCGAAGAGTGCCGCTGTACTTCTTCTGCAGACCAGGGCACCTGGACCCAAGTCGTCCTTCAAGGCTCTCACGTTCCTCGCTCTGTTACGCTGATACTTCTTGTTTGTTTTTCTGCACATTGTCACGAGCCCACACGAGGCAGACCTCCAGTCGCTGCAAACATCCTTCTCTATTCTACGGTCCTCCTCGTTGGTGACGCTTTTCGCCTGACTTGGGCTCCATCCACTCTACGCCATGCAACACGCATCGAACTCCCCGTGGCGGACGCCTGCGATGCAATACCCCAAACCCCAATACAGCTTACAACATACCATATCCATGGTCAATCTCCGCGACGATGACCAGTCGTGGTACAAAGGCCGTGAGACTGAATCTCCTGCTACTTCGTCGGTCTCTTCTGCCACCAGTCGAAGCACAACACCGACGACCACGAACAACAACCCGTGGTCAAACGTCATGATTAGCCCAGCTTCAACGTTTTCCAACAAGTCGACCGACTCCTCGTCGCCGCAAGGTAGCCCCAAACATACTCCGCCTCACACGAGCCGATCGACAACACCTATTGCTCCTCAGCCAATAAGGGTGATCAATCCGGTAGCAGGATTTGCGCCCATGTCTCCACCTCCTCAGACTCCTGGGGAGTCGTTCAGGAATGGTGACTACCCGGGTTCACCAATGAATCCATATCGACAGTCTGTTGCTCCGTTAGTACCATTGGTAAACGGATATATCAATACCTCTATTCTATCATCTCAGGGCCAGTCTCTTTCTGGATGGTTCTACGAGCTCGTACGAAAGCAGGGATGGGACGCTGGTCTCGTAAAGAAAATATGGCAGTGGACATTGTCTAACCCTAGGCTCGCAATTCTGTTGTTCGTTTGCGACGATGTTGCGTCGTGGCGTCAGGCCTCCTTCTTTGATCTTCGAGATGAGAGCCTGCCGTTTCCGGAGGACCGTCTCCAAGGCATTGTGGGAAATGCACGCAAGGTCGTCGAGGAGCAATGGCGCGCAACTTCCAAGGAACTGCCGCTGACGGGAGCACATGTCGACTTCACTGCACGAGAAACAGTACCCCTACAGCATGTCAGCCTTGTTCGGTCATCACGCAATTCTGAAAAGAGCGTCGACTTGGTTCGCATGCAAGGTAGCAGTGACGATCGCGTGCTCGTGCGAAAGCGCTTTGTTACTGCTCGTTCCTCTCAGAAAGCTACTCTCTTGGATCAGATAAACAAGTTCAAGCAACATGAACACAAGAACATAGCAAAGTTGCTTTGCTCATACTCTCAGCCAAGCCACGTTGGTATCGTGACGGAGAAAGCACAGTACACTCTGGACGACTACCTTGCGCTTCCTGGAAGCGACCCAAACCGCTCCAAGCTGCTGGTGGACTGGATGCATGACCTGTCCTCTGCCCTTGAATATCTCCATTCGCAATCGATTTGCCATCGGAGCATTCGGCCTCGCAAGATTCTTATAGACGGTGCTCGCATTCTTCTCGCTCCTTTCGACATTGGACAGAGTATCGACACATTCAGTCCGACTATGGCGAACTCTCAACGCCTAGATCAGCTGCACACGTACTTCCAAGACCAGTCTTACGTTTACGCAGCGCCCGAGGCGATTGTCTCACGAGGTAAAAGAATGTCGGATGTGTTCTCGCTTGGCTGCGTATTCCTATCAATGATGACGGTAGCACAAGGCCAATCACTATCTGTGTTTGCGCAATACCGGGCAGCATCCACCCAGGATGCCTCATACCATGCACATCTCGACCGAGTTGCAAGCTGGCGAAACAGACTGCATGCAGCGACCACTTCGAACCTTAGAAACGGACTGGTCGGGTCCGGCCGAAAGCTAAGACAGTTGAAGGCAGAGTCCGAGTGGCTGACGATTATTGAGAAGATGCTCCTACCAGGACCAAAGGATAGAATAAAGATGAGGTTTGTTCTGGCGAGTTTGAGTGGCGGTAAAGCTACTGGAGGAAGGCGACGTAGCTTAGATGGTGGTGGTTACAGCGGGCAAGCAGCAGCATCTCTCGGCGCAAATGGTGCGTCAACAGCGACGTTGGTCGATATTTCGGAGCACCACGCGCCCCGCAAACCAGAACTAAGCGTTTTCGATGGTTATTTCCAGACCCAGACTCGCAGATTGGAACCGGCAGGCGGCTGGTAAAGAAACTGTCAAACGTCGAACAACATGTCAAACGTGAGGCTACGCCACGGTGATACTTGGCGAAACATGTTAGACATCGACTTTTCGAAGTTTCCGGTCAATCGGCACGCCGAAGCCGGATGGCTGGTATGAAACTTGACAGCTCGGAAAGAGACGGAAACGAATCTCAACGAGAATGAGTCGGAGATGCATCTCCTAGCGATGGGCCAAGAACCCATTTTTACCTTCTTCTTATCTTGTCCGTTCTGAATTTAGGTCGGACCATTGATACCCCTTCTTGCGACCCCGTTTTTGGAGGATCTTCTTGTTGGTTGTTTCTTCCCTTGTGTTTTCACTTTGCTTGGTAGTACGTTAGTCAGTGAGGTAGTATCCAGCGTGCATTTTAGAAGAATGATTATGAGCTGCGATCACATCAGGAGAAGGACGTTCCACAAACTTTAATGTTGAGTCGCATGTATAGCGCTATGCTAGTGTCTGACTTGATCACACGCGTTTATATACCAGGTACTCTCAATGAAATAGTCTCATTAGTAAAGACTTTGAGAGCGCGGCAGGTTGTGGGAAACTTTAACGGTTCGCCAGCATGATCTTGTTCGGAGAGGACGTTTTGGTGACGACTGAGCATAGAGCCCCATTTGTGCACTACGATATCATTGATGCATAGTGAGGGTAACAGCTGTCTTTTGTAGATATTTACTGAGAAGGCCCTAGACTGCGAATATTCTTTGAGGAACATTATCATCGACGATGTGAATGTGAACAAATTGCTTGTATGAAGACATTGGTATTGTACTGCCATGTTTATTAGCCTTCCCGCTTCCCCAGTCTCTCACAGTACCCCCTCGTGCTCTCCTCTTGGTTTTCTCCAAACTGGATGGAAGCCACTCAACCACGCAGCATTCGCAGCAGCATCTTCATCTCCCTCATCAGTCTCTTCTTCATCTTCCTACTCCTCTTCCGTCTCTGTCAGATCTTCTTCGCTTGTCAACGAGGCATGAACCAGAAGACTCAGAAGCTCCCTCCGCTTCCTTGCGGATCTGGAGAATGTTGGCTTTGGGGAATTCGTCGTCCGGGTCATGACTACTGCTTTCTCAATTTCGACTCCATGGTACAATATCAGAGCCATGAGCCATCTCTGCTTACACCCTGTTTCCCAAAAGTCTCACTGCCGTCACTATGAAATAACAGTGCATCAAGAAGGGCGTAGAGTCACAGGTACTGGGTATTGTGATGCAACATTTCGTCTTATACTGTACACATAGCGGATCATCGTGGTATCCTCATGTCACATATGATACATGCGCACTGCTGCTGGGTGCGCCGGTCTTGAACCCTCCATGTGGCATAACGTGGCGTAAATCTTCCCCTCCTCTCCGGCCTTGTCCCGACACCGTTCTTTTTCTTCCCTCCCCCGCTCGGCCATTCTTAATCTGTACAAGCGAAGAGTATGCCGTGCATCCATGCCATCCATGCCCAAAATAAATCCCCTACAACTCCAAAGTGCGGTTCATGTCGCCTGTCTTAGACAATAACCTCGCCGTGGTCGATGTAGTTCGGCCGCCACTTGCTCGTGTCCAACTCGCCCTCCATGCTGCTTGGGACGGTGACTTGGACTGGCTTGTAGAGGTACCATGCCTTTAATGCCGCTGTGGCTGCCCTTGTCACTCCCTCGTCTAGTGAGCTGCCTGACCCCTCCCCTAGCTTGTCCTTTCCACTGTATACGCCAACGACGAAGACGGGATGTCTGCTCAGACGACCGGTTTCTGAGATCAATCGGGCGACAGGCTGTTCGAAACCTTCTCGTGCGCATAATCGTGAAAGGTCGCGGGTGGGCACGCGGAAGTCGAAGATTGTGCTGATGTCGAGATGTCGGCTGAGGAAGTGGTCGCGGAAAAATCGCTTGACGAGCGGAGAGCCAAGGTGTACGTGCATGGCGCCGATGAGTGCTCGGACAAAGGATGAAGCGGCCTCTTCCAGTGGCACTGGTATGCTCTGCAGCGCGTGTGGACCGGGTGCGGCGTTGTCGGAGCCAAATTCGTCGGTTTTCATGATCTTGTGGGTGGCAGTGATATTCCACTTCCAGGGCGCTTGTCGTCTCAGCTCGGGCGGCAGATCATCGCCCGATGGTATCCTCTTGAATTGCAGTAGACCAGGATCGACCTCACCACCGGGTTCCGCCGCCGCCTCGATGCCCCATTCGCTTGCAATGGTGGTGAGGGCCCTCGGCCCAATGTATGCTTCTACGGCAGCGAAGACGACGTCTGTTGGAAGACGGGGGTAGTTGCACAGAAGCCACTCGGACGTGTAGTAGCCCAGCAGCTGGCGTCCGAGTATGGAGAGTGAGGCATTATTGAAGGCGGGGTTGGGGTCGGCGGAGGGGTGGACGAGGGTTCGTGCAAGGGCTGGGAGGGGGAATCGAGGCGGGAGGGACAATCGACTCCGTAGGGCGTGCAGTTTGGTCGAACGCTCGGCAGCTTTTGGGTGTGGGGAGGGAAGGCTCTCGAGCGGCCGTGGCTTTCGTGACTTGCGTGTCGATGGGGTGCCGGCGTTGGCTGCTATCTCGAGTTCCAATGCCCCGTCGTCGGGCAGTGCTGCTGTGGTGCTCTGGAACCGGGCCTGTATCCGGTGACTATGAGGTATGACGCTGCTTCTCCGTGCATTCTTCGCTGCAGTATATGGACACGAGGGCCGGCGTGGCGAGGGTGCAGCCAGCAGTTGCGAGGCGCATCTTTGTATGGGTATCCGCTTCATTAAGACAGACTCTGGGACAAGACGGCAGAAGGATCAGGACGGCGGAGTGGGCGGCAGCACAGCAGCAGCAGCAATTGGCCCGGTCGTGTGTTCACACAGGGCATGATCGCGACTGCCAAAGAATTTCCGCCAAGCTCGGGGCCCGTGCGAGCCCTACCTCATGCGACTGCGACCTCACGGCAGCTCCGCAGACCGCATACTACCCCACGAACCCGCACAACCACTCTCACCATGGGCGGAGGAGGAAAGATCCCGTACGCCCCGACTGCCAATTGCCTGGCCCTGCAGCGTTGACGCCCAACAGATACCCCAAGCACGTCTGGTCGCCCGCTGGTGGTTGGTACGCCCAACCCGCCAACTGGAAGGCCAACACGGCCGCCGTCGGCCTCGCCTTTGGCAGCATCGTCGGCCTGGCCTGGATGCTCAGCGCAAACCGCGAATACCGCGACAAGATGCCCGAGCGCCACCGTTTCTTCCCCAGCCGATAGTACGACGTGCCCCTGCACCCTGAGCCTAGGCCTGCATGCTAACAATCCCACAGCTGGAGCAAGCAGATCAGGGAGCACGAGCGGAAACAAGACCAGAGCATCATCGAGAGGACAATTGAGGGTTAGATTGGACATGAATGGAGGCGGGTTGTAGGGAGCAGCGAACGCGACTAAGGCTGTACATAACTAGCCAGCCGCTGCTTGAAATCTGAAAGCCTGTCTTGGACACCAACACCGTTCCACGTTTCCCCGTCCCCTGAGTGTGAGAGAACGGGCATGCCGATCTGCTCAATGGCAAAGCTCGCCGAGATGGACCCCCAAACCGCGGCTTCCTCGAGATTGTCTAGTGCGCACATGGAGCCACTGCGGAGTAGGCCAACTGCCAGACCTCCCAGAAAACTGTTGCCTCCTCCAGTTGGATCGGCTACTTTCTCGGCCGACTGATGATATGCAGGCATCCATTTACGCAGCCCTCTGCGCATCACCAGACAGCCGTCTTTCCCGCAACGCACGACAACCCCGCCATTGCCGTCACCAACTCCACTGTCCAGCCACTGACTACACAGCTTCTCGATGGTTCGGAATTCCACAGAATTTTTTCCGTCCGTGTTCCTGCCGAAGAAGCCGCCAAGTTCCCCGTGGTTCGGACTGACCACGTCTACATACTTGAGCGCCTTCAGGCAGTTCTCGTACTCCGCGGGTGTGCATAGATCAGGAACAGGCTCCCAGATGAACACGGGACGCCGAACATCCGCCGAATTGGAACTCTTTTTGCGTAGTGCAAGGATGCTCTCAATCAGATCGATGCAGCGTAACGGCGAACAGATCAGGTGGAATGACTTGGACCACAGTAGGTCGGTGTCAATCAGAGTTTCGTGGTCCACACGCAGCTTCGGCGTCAAGTATCGAAATGCTTTACGGGATTCATCAGCCTTGGAACTACTGATTGGGTGACACATAGACACTTACCTCGATGCTCATTCTCGCCAGTGTAGCCATTCCAGCCTCGCGTCGTCAGCCGATCAGGTGTTTCGCGTACCAGCACACCAGTCTCCCATTGCGCAATGAAGTCGCGCAGCTCAGGTGGGAAATCAGACCCACAGTCTACGATCCAGCCCACAGATTTCGACTGTGGTGGTGGAGAGAAGATACGCGCGCCCAAGGCCGAGTATGACCCTGCTCCTCCGACAATGTCTTTGACTGGAGGCTTTGGTGGGGGAAATTCGATCTCATCTTGACAGCTTCAGCGGCTCGAATGCATTTAGAATTATTGCATGCCTACCTATTATGAACATGCCCAGCGTGCAGAAATCAATCTTGTCACGGTCGCCAGCATGTTGACCGGCCATGTTGGATGTTTGCATGTTGCCGTGTGTCGAGCGCGAGGTTGATAGCATGCCGCTGACGTGCATGTCTCGAACGGACCAGGCTTGGCTGCAGACGGCTAGCGCCATGTGGGCAGCCGTGGCCATGCGTCTGGAGAGCTGACCCTCTGAAGTTCTGCCTGCAATTGTGCTTTTTACACCGAAAGAGACATCCCGCTGTGTTGGTAGCCTAGACACGGTGAACTCTCCTTGTCTGCTTGTAGCCTGCCCTCCCCACAGCACGACCCAGAGGCGTCGCACAAGCTGCAGCGTGCCGCGGCTGCCCCTTCCCCGAGCATTCAAGATACCTGTCCGAATACAGGTGCCTTCCCTACAAACGCGGAGACGCGCCTTCCCCACATGGCGAACAATATGAATAATCTCACGACGCTGATCAAGCGGTAAGTGTCTTCTCTTTGTAATCACGACCTATCACCACCTGAACCTACCGTCCTACAACACTCTGCGCATCCCGCTACTCTGTGAGAGCCGCCCCACGATGGCACCCGAGCCCGACCAAGCACACATCCTTGGTCGACATGGCCAGATTCGCGTCACAACGGATAGCGTACTAACGTCCATGGTCCGTAGACTCGAAGCTGCTACCTCGCGCCTCGAAGACATCGCCAGCACTGCGCTGCCCAACAACGGAGATGGCGCCGCAAGCCTCAATGGAGCCTCGACCGATGCCACTCCCAGCGTGACGGCGGCGAACACGAGCGCCAACACGCCCAAACTCGTCGCGGAAAGCGCACCACCCGCGATTGAAGCCTTCGACGAGCTGGTCAACTCGGACCTGAAGAACTGGCTAGGGCTGAGCGGAAAGCTGGGAAGCGTCATCGAAGGCCAGTCAAAAGCAGTCGAGGGAGCCTTTGCCGCCCAGCGCCAATTCCTCTTCATTGCGAACAAGGCCAAGAAGCCCGACGACCGCACCCTGATGGAGCTTCTCAAGGACCTCCAGGCGAGCATGGAGAAGACAGACGAGTTCCGACAGAGCAACCGAGACCCCGCGCTCAAGGACTCCGTCTCCATGGTTGCCGATGGTGTTGGCTCCCTCGGATGGGTTACAATTGGCCAAGGCGGAGGTATGAAGCCCCACGAGCACATCAACGAGCTGTTTGGTGGAGCTCAGATGTATGGCAACAAGGTCCTTAAGGAGTACCGTGACAAGTATGGTTGTCCACCTCCCCCCTACTGGAGGCAGTGCTGACAGATTCAGGCCCGACGGCGATGCGCATGTCAAGTGGGTTCAGGCTTACTACAAGCTGTTCAAAGCTCTCGCCGAGTATGCGAAGAAACACCACGCTACAGGCGTAGCCTGGAACAGCAACGGAATCGACGCAAAAGACGCTGCAAAGGAAATCTCCTCTGCACCTCTTTCAGGCGCGTCCAACATTCCTCCTCCACCACCAGCTCCCCCAGCAGGAGGTGTACCACCACCGCCTGGTCCCCCACCGCCGCCAGGCCCACCGCCGCCACCGGGTGCTGCGCCCGTTGCTAAGAAGGCCGCGCCCGATATGAACGCCGTCTTTGGCGATCTCAACAAGGGCTCAGATGTCACAAAGGGGCTCAAGAAGGTCGACCCAAGCCAAATGACACACAAGAACCCGTCGTTGCGAGCGAATGCGACAGTTCCTACACGAAGCGATAGCACCGGCAGCCTGAGGAGTAAGAGTCCCGCGCCGCCCAAGGCTAAGAAGCCGGAGAGCATGCGGACAAAGAAGCCACCGAAGAAGGAACTGGATGGAAACAAGTGGATAATAGTATGTGTTGCTCAGACAATGTGTAGTAAGACTTGCCGCTAACTCGTGCCTAGGACAACTTCGACTCACCATCTGAGACAATCGAGATCGACGCCGAAATCAACCACTCCATCCTCATCTCCCGCTGCAAGAACACAACCATCCGCATCAATGGCAAGGCAAACGCTCTTTCGCTTGACAACTCCTCCCGCACATCGCTCATCATCGACTCACTGGTGAGCTCCGTGGACGTGATCAAGTGCCCCAACTTTGCGCTACAAGTCCTCGGCACTCTCCCCACCATCCTCCTCGACCAAGTTGACGGCGCTACCGTGTACCTCTCCAAGGAGTCGCTGGCGACTGAGGTTTTCACAAGCAAGTGCAGTAGCATAAACATCAATCTGCCCGTCGAAGACGACTACGCCGAGAATCCGTTGCCTGAGCAGATCAGGAGCTATATCAAGGACGGCAAGCTCGTCAGCGAGATTGTAGAACACGCTGGTTAGACCATGTTGTCCAGCGTGCGTTCTTGAAGAGCAATCTTGGATATTCGCTGCATTGTCTGGAGACGACTGCAGCTTGGGACACGTCGAAGTGCGTAGCTAGCACGACCGATGTCGACGAAGTAGGCAGTCTTGTGTCTGTAGGATAGATCTGTATAGACCATCTTTACTATACGCGGAAATGGATCTTCCTCGTGACGTCTTTGGTTGCCAACATCCTTTGTTCGGTGCTGCTCAGTGAGATCCTTGGGTTTTTATCATGTTTAGCACGGATGGTGTAGAGTCCCACGACACGATCTTACCAAATACGAACATGGCGAGCAATTGACATGATGAATAAGCAGGCAATAGATTATGCTGCCTTCCAAGGTGAGAGAAGCAAGTGGGGCTATGGCGACGCACACAAAGACCCGCCTGCCGTCGGCTCCCGGTAAAGGTAGTCGGCAGCAGATAATGATCTGCCTCGTAGCTTCCTACTCCACACATCAATCTCTCTAACCCAACATCGGCATCACTACACTATAGCGACCATCGGGATCGATTCGGTTGCAGAGTTCTATTGCGAAGTTCCTCCGTCTACGCTCTATTCGGAGCTCCCGGAACAGGCTGAGGTGTAAGATCGAACCAAGATGCTGTGACACTTCAGTATTGGTCCCTGGTCCCCATTAGAGTGCCCTCGAGTATTGAAAACTATACCTCCACGAGCATCCAAGCTTAGGACAAGCACGTCATACACACTTATGGAGCCAGATGCAATGGTTTGATTCTGATCATTGATCAGTTTATTGTCGTCTATATCTACATTACAAATCGTTCGCGTCAACAGAGGAACACGTCAATGAAAGTCAAAACATATACCAAGGGAACCATCCCGTCAAAACGCTCCACCAGCTCTTCCCTATCCGGCACTTTTCGTGGTTCTGCAGAGCTTGCTAGCGTTTTAGTTGTCGCCAGTGTGAAGGTCGGCCCAGTGAGCATCGTCTTCAGCCTGCGTCATCTCTTGGGGGTCTCGACCAAACAACTTGGCCAATCCTCCCGCTCCTCCAGCTCCTCCCGCTCCAGCAGCACCTCCCTTGCCCTTATGATGGGGGTCTCGACCGAACAACTTGGCAAGACCTCCAGCTCCTCCGGCAGCACCGGCAGCACCTCCTTTTCCTTTATGGTGTGGTGAGCGAGTGTGGAGATCAGCCCAGTGCGCGTCGTCTTCCTCTTGTGTCATCTCTTGAGCCTCACGGCCAAAGAGCTGAGCTAGACCACCAGCGCCACCAGCGCCACCAGCACCACCCGCCCCACCCTTGCCCTTGTGGTGGCGAGCCTCAACGTCACGGCCGAAAAGCTGAGCTAGGCCGCCAGCACCGCCAGCGCCACCCGCTCCACCCTTGCCCTTATGATGGCGAGCTTCAACTCCACGATCTACGAGCGCAGCAACGAGGTTGGCTGCGTGGACAGGTCCACTTCCCTGGAGGGCTGTAAGTATACATCATGTCAAGAAGCAATGGCCAACTTACTGGCATGCGTGTTTCGACGGCATTATCGACGGCTTGCTTGTTGTTTGGCACAACGTAGGCTGAGGTTGAGGCACCCAGGGCCAATAGAGTAAATGCGGTAAATCTCATTATGAAGAAAGTTTAGATGAGTCTGGAATTGAAAGAAAGAATGAATCTGCCAGCAGGGAAGCGTAGATGAAACAGGTCTGAGTAGGTTGGGAGAAGGAATGAGCACGTTCAACGCTTGATGCCTTTTCTTCTGGAACTTCGAGGTGCTTTATAAGTGAGGTATACTCCCGGGAAGCATAGCGGGTACCTGCTTGCTTTCTCCTCCAGCTCCTGAGACATGTTGCATTGCTTACAGCACAGAAGCGGAGTTGACACCCCAGTCAGTCATCGAGTCTCCCCCGATGTCACAGCAGTGAAAGGCGTTTGTACAGGAAGCCAAACACGCAAGGTCTTGATGGGCTTCCGTCTCCACCAATGACAAGGCCTGTCAGTGTTTGAAGAATACGGTCGTGTCCAAATCGAGCCGCCGCGCAACCGTGTCTAACCTCAGGTTCCGTGACCTTTACCGATAGCTCCTTGCCTATCGGCAATGCTATCCGTATAGCTTGCTTTGACCGGATGATGTTGAAATTGTGGGACTCGTATCTCACTGGATAGGTCGACTGTAACCGACCAGTTTACCCATGGAACTAGTGCGGTGAAGCCGCGGTTCGCTTCTAGCACAGGCGTCTTGTCAACATTATTTCCGTTGTTCTCTCGTCATGCTGCTGGGACGTTTGTTCCATGTGCGTGTCATGTCAGTAAAGGATCCTCGTTTTGGCTGGCGCGCCAAGCTGAAACGATGGTGCCGAAGTATGAACATCCAGTCTTGGCTAAGTGTCCACCTCGAAACCCAAGCAGTGGCTGAACCAACGGAGATACTGGAACGTCCCCACTTTCTGCGTCTCGGAAGGCTTGGTAAAAGCTTGTTGCCTTAAAGCCTTGTTGCAGGTGGGTGCGCAAGGCTATTGTTGCCTTACGCCACCGGAAAGAGATGCCTTGTAAGAGAGATATGCACGGCATGGCGGCACCGTTTGAGATGTCCCGTGTTTCGGTGACCTGCCTCGAGCGATACTCAAAACGTATCGGAGGATGCTGTTCCAAAACTAAGCTTCTTTCCTCGGGCTATCAATTCCCACTTGCTACGTTGTGTGGTCCATCTTTGTTTTCCTTCTTCTTAATCGAAAGTTGAGCGACTATCATTTTTTTTTCTACATCGCGGGTCGACTAATATTTCTTCTCTCAACGTCACAAGGACAAACACCTCTTTATATCTGTTGTATAGTTCCCGCTGCAAGGGTCGCGATGGAGAAATATACAGACTCCGGCTCCTCTCAAGGCGACCCTGAAAACACCGCCTTAATCACCACACAATACCAGAGAGATGAGAGGCAACGAAGGAAAAGCTACACCTATCTTACACTCTTCAACCTTTTCGTCTTTGCACTATCAATGCTCTCATTGATATGTTCGGTCATGTCGCAAAAAGACTTTTCAGGTCACTCAGCGGCGAAATTGATGGATCAATTCGGCGTCTTTTGTATGTTCAAGGGTCTTGATTACTCCTGATCGCGAGCTGACATGATTCAGCGCCTGCAAAGCATCTTGTCGAGTACAGCCAAACAAAATTTGAGTTGGCGAACCCATTGAACTCTTCCAAGTACGTTGGCATTACCGACGATGTAGAGAATGCATGGATGGACATCGCATACCGTAGGTTACCATTTCTCTTCGTTGAACACCCATACTATACCCACCCACGTTCTGTCACTAACACTTCACAGTTCCCGATCAGATGGTCTCCATGGACGACTTTCCCAAGCTACAAAAGCCCGCCGATGCCCTCCAAGTCGTAGACCCGAGAACAGGCGAAACAGGATACCGGGTTGGCCTAGAAGTCTTCCACCAGCTTCACTGCCTCAACCTTCTTCGCATGTCAACGTACCCAGATTACTACTCCAAGGTCTGGTGGAGTGACATAAACGACAAGCCTGAAAAGGTCAGGGCACATCTCGGTAAGCTCGTGTTGAACCTTGTTGACTCGTGATCACAACTAACAGGATCGTCAAGATCATTGTATCGAGATGCTTCGTATGAACCTCATGTGCCAATCTGACGTCAACGTTTTCACATTCCACCCGCAAGAGGGCAAAAAGGGGTACTGGCCTGACTACGAGAGCAACCATGTGTGCAGGAACTTTGAGAAGATCAAAGATTGGGCCAATGATAATGCGATGCCTGACCTTGATGTGTGAGCTTCCCTTCGTGCATAGTTCGGGTCGCGATGTATATAGTGTAATGATGTTCGCGGTATAGTTGCGCCGACGAAACGGAAGATAATTTGATGGCATCCCTCTTCTTCTCTTGCAAAGTGCAGCATAGTCCTTTTTTCTCCAATCGTTCCTTGTATGCAGTTGATTCAAGTTTCTCGTTTATACATGAAACAAGCCGTTTCAGTTTCGCAAAACAAACTATATGCCGGGCTCGACTCATCCATATTGGTCACATGATACATTGTCACGTTATGCTTCTTGACCTACTTGGGCAATGTCAGGATAGTGGCGTGTAGAGATATTGGTGGATGTGCAACTAGCCAGAAACTACCTGATATCCCAGCATACTTCACGAGACTGTGAGATAGAGGCTATTGTTGTTCTCAAAGTGCTATGTATCGATTGAAGTGATGTGAAAGAACAGTGAGTTGTCAAGGTGTTGCGGGTGTTCCGAAAATGGATTGCGACAACATCGCAGGTAACATATGGCATCTAGCAATGCCAAGGGTAGGGTATACTATAATGACAAGCAAATGTACAGTTAGGGAGATCTATCATTCTCTAAACGCCAAAAGTGAAGCCTGCCTTCATGCCCTCTTCTATCACATATGGACATCTGGCATTTGCAGATCGTCGCCCGGTTCCATCATATTCAGGAGATAGCGTGATCCCGAAAACCATTCCTGCATGGGGTTCTGATTTCCCTGGGGTGTTCCGAAGCCTGGTCCTCCACCTTCGTTCGCATTGTGAATTGCCTGAGCTTCTCCGAAGGGGTTTATGTTCGCCGAAGTAGGAGCGGTCGAGTATGTAGTCGCAGGCCATACGGTTTCAGGCAGTAGGCCGAGGGCGGTGAGATATGGATCGAACTGAGACATAGTGCTGAGATCAAGCCGTGTGCCGTCGACAGTTGTATAGTATCCGGAATGTTCGTTTTGTGGAATTCCACGCAGCCGTGAAGCGGCATCTTGTCTCTTAGCCGCTACGTAAAGCTTGGTGACACGCAAGAAAAGATTACACATCTTATAAAGTTTGTCTGCGCCTTCAGAGATTGTGCGACAGGATTCGAGGCTGGTGACAAATTCTGAGAGGGAGTCTAGATCAGAATCGACGTCGGATGCATCTGCCTTCTGAATGGCATTGCAAAATAACACGATGAAGCTATAGTTTTGAGTCAGCTGAGCGGTCTGTAGATTGCTGGAGCAACTTACGGCGTGAAGGGTGCCTGGAGAATTGACCAGTGTACATATCCAGACCATAAATCTTCTTGGCCCTTTTTATTGAATTTTGCACTAGCTCTCATGTGCGCTACAAGAGCCGCTCTTGAAGACTTGAGACATTCCTGGTTAAAGGACATGTTGCTTGGACTCACCGCTCTTTGAATTAGGGCGACGGTCGAATAGTGCATAACAACATCAGAGTAGAAAAATATGTCTTGGATACGCTCAAAAGAACCTTTACCCAGACCAGTCAGCCGGGTTCGATTGTGAGAATGGGGAGAGCTTGCCTTGGATGTATTCGCTAATACCCGGGTCACGTCCCATGTGAGGTGACTTGTGTACATAACGCTTGTATTGAGACGGGAGCGGTGTCTCATTTGGAGCGTGGCCTATCACACTTGCCCGTTCCGAAGCCAAAGTAAATGTACTGCCTGGCTGGCTGAAATCCATACGTGAAGCATCGCCTCGTTCGTACCAGATTTGGTTGAGAGTATTAACAAGCTCGATGGCAGTGCGTGTGCGCTCCTCGGTAGATTTCAAAAAGGCAGCAGGGCAGAACAATTTCTCGTAGGTCAAGCCCTGTACACGCGCTACCTTGATCCAGTACGAGAGCATGTCGCTTGATTCAGGATTCTGGTCGTTGGGATCTCTCGATACAACGAATGGCAGAGATATGTCCCAGTCCTGGAGGATGCTTGAGCGACCCAAGCGTAAAGAAAGAGTTTTGTCGAGCATGTAAATCATCCAAAAGATATGGATTTTTGTTTGCCGGTCTTTCGGATTGTCGTCGACCATTGTGTAGATACGATGATAACCTAAGCTCTGGCACAAGGCTGCCGCGCTCGATACCATAGTCCAGCATAGAGAAGGTCTGCACTTCTCAACCGCTTGTGCTGCACCAAGTAACAAGGCCATGATGTTCTCAAAGGTTGCTGGCAAGCATATAGGCAATTGCGACAAGGCCACCTCTGTCTGCCTCCTGCATACGGTGGCGTATGTGTAGTACTTGGTAGTGTCCATGTTGACTAGTGGAAAGACCCGAAATTCGTTGAACACATTTTCCAAAACACCAAAAGTGAGCACGCGTCGAGCGGCGCTACAAGTTTCCGGGTTGTGATATGCTTCGTGAAAAATGTCCTTGAGATTAGCCATCCGTAAGAACGGAAACAATACCGCGAATGCCATGGTTGGATATTCTAATCCCATTAGCTCTGAACGAGATATGCAATGTGTGGCGTCCTACCGGTAGCCTTTTCCAAAGCATAACACGCTATATCCCACGGTGGGCGCTCTAGATTTGCAGGGTCAATGTCGGCGAGAGAGTGGTTAATCGTGTGGTTAGAATGCGTATTGTTTTGGCCCTGTTGAGAAACCATCTCCGCAAGAGCAGTAAATGCCATCTTGACTTCTTCGTTCTGGCCGATAGAGGGTGTACTCCCAATAGCTTGCGCCAACATCGCTCGAGCATAATCGGACTGGCTGTTGATGGAGCTCTCGCCCTCAAATGGCGCAGGTGTATGGCTATCGACGAGACCACTTCCTGGACTTCTGGAAGGACCAATCCTACTCGACCGCGACTGGCTGCTGGTATCAGGAGTGTCTTTGTGGAGATCTAGACTGCCAAGCTTCTAGATGGCCGATGTACAAAGTTAGTGTATGCTTCACGTGATGTTCGTCCATGGGAGCCTTTACCGTTGCAAGACTAGCAAGAGCATTTTCAATGCCTGCCAAACGGTCTTCGATTCGATCAATCTTCTTCTCGCTAAGGGAAGTCAGTTCTGATCAGATTACTCCACACCAGATGCGCCCAACTTGGTTGATTGGCTGTGGTCGACTTGACATGCCGCAGTATATGACAGGAGAGCATCGCGAAGTCGTTAGGTTCATGCGAACGCATGTTTACCGAGAACATGGGTATGTTCCCCAAAGCACAACCCAATAACCACCATTGCCATACAAACCAGGCCTCCTCGAGACCCAAAGGCAACTCTACACACTCGTGGCAGTGTGGGTACGCCTGGGGCCACAAACGATGATGACTGCGCCACAAGTGGGTTATACGTACTATTCTTCGGAGATGTGGACCCTTTGTCGCTGGGCCTTTTGCTGGGGAGGAGTTGTCTTGCAAGCTGCACGAATCAGCAGCGATTCCTAGAGTATGCCAAGTAAACATACCCAATTTGCTTGCCTTGCAGTTGGAACATGGCACGCCTCTATCGCAACGTATCTTGCGCGTTCGGCAACTGTCGCACTAGATGTGGATCGTCAACGTGTGTGCCGCCCTTGGTATGCCATATGCGACTTACCGCACGCCTAGACATAGCTCCGTCAAGCGATCCATCCATGTCGTCGTCTTCCATCGTAGCGGTTACGCAATCGGTGCCGCGGTTGTTCTACACATGAAGTGCCAGACTGGCATGTAATGTGGATGTGTGCGGAGGACGGAGTTTTCGGGATCCGCGGCTTTGGAAATTATCGACGATGTCATTACTCACAAGCAGAATCAGGACAGCATAGGCAGCAGCCTACTATTGCGTAACAGATCCTGTTCGAGTGAGTCAAAACTATAATCCTGTCAAGCCGGAAGCTGCCAGGAAGTCTCACGAGCAGTAGTGCGAGGAACGCGCAACCCCGTGACTATGCCAAGAATTAGAAAGTGTGCCGATTGGCTCGCATTACTCGTATACCGACCCGTAAAGGAGGTGTCCAGCCGCTTGCGACGCCCTTTCTGGACGCTTGTTCACCGCGGGCCCGCGCTTTGCAAAGTCCGGACGCAATGCTCAACCTCATTGAGATGGCTTTAGGTATCGGCGTGGTCCCTTGCTGTTTGCCTGCCCACCGCATGTAACGTTCGCCTCCAATATGTCGCCGGACAAAGACTTGCTTAATACCCCTGGGCGCAGCACAAGCGATGACGTCAAGAGAAGTACAACACCGACAGACAACACCGATGGCGCAGTTGAGGAGCCCAAGGGTGGTATGGGCAGCTACGTGGTAAGCATGCTTGGTAGGATTGGAGAAACGCCGAAAATAACGTTGTCAGGGCATCTTCAAGTATGCAGATCGCACCAGTTGGACGCTCAACATCATTGCGTTCGTCGCCGCAATCGCCGCTGGAACCCTACTTCCGTTGATGTAAGTATGTGTGCATAACACGACATGTTGTGTTTGGTATGACCTGCGAGGCTGCGCATGACCATCATCGCGCTTGTGTCTTGCAACGGCGGTATAGAGTCATCTGGGTTTGCTTTGCAGTAGAATTAACAGCTATGGAATCTTACAGCGCCTAGCGTCGGCCACTTTATGAACATACACTAACCTACTCTTCTCATTCTACAGGGATCTGGTCTTTGGAAAATTCGTGTCAACATTTACTCAATTCGCGACAGGCTCGATTACGCCGGCCCGATACCGCTCAGAGGTGGACAAGTTCAGCCTATACTTTGTGTATCTCTTCATTGCAAAGTTTGGTCTGGTCTACATACACTCGGTGAGTGGTAAACGATTTGTGTCGCTAAAATGTATGCTCATATTCCAAGGCTTTCGTCTCCATCGCGGCAATACGGACTACCAAGGCGCTAAGACTGGACTTCATAAGACACGTTCTTCGGCAAAACATTGCGTACTTTGACTCAGATGAGGCAGCCTCAGTCACAACTCAGGCTACGACGAACGGAAACAATGTCAACAACGGTATATCCGAGAAGCTTACGTTGATCATTCAAGGTGTATCGACCTTCGTCTCTGCATTCATCATCGCCTTTGTCGTACAATGGAAGCTTACTCTAATAACGATAAGCATCGTTCCGACAATCATCGTCGTCGTCGGTATCTCCGTAGGTATCGACACCAAGAACGAGAACCAACTGCTACCAATCTACTCCAAAGCTGGGCAACTTGCGGAAGAAGTCTTCTCGACAGTGCGGACGGTCCATGCGTTCTGGATCCATCCATTGCTGTCTCACAAATACGACAAGCTTCTTGGTGATGCTCAAGAAGTGGGTATGAAGAAATGCCCGAACTATGCCGTGATGTTTTCTACCGAATTCTTTTGCATCTACGCAGGCTATGGATTGGCCTTCTGGCAAGGCATTCGGATGTTTGCTAGGGGTGAAATCACAGAGAGTGGTACGTAATGCATCAGATGGGACTGAGATGAAGCTGGAAAGGACAGACCCACCAAGTCATATGACACACGATACTGACCGATCAACAGGCGACGTTTTTACCGTTATACTCGCTGTCATCGTCGCGGCAACTGCAATGACGACCATCGCACCTCAAATCATTGCTTTGACGAAAGCGGCTTCCTCAGCCGACGAGTTATTCAAGACCATCAACCGAAAGTCCGAGATCGACCCCCTGAGTGATGAGGGCGAGATACCAGATGTGTGTACAGGTGTCGTCGAGATTAGGGGTCTCAGTTTTGCCTATCCGGCCAGACCCGACATCACAGTCTTGAAGAGCTTGACTCTATTGGCACCTGCTGGCAAGACTACAGCCCTGGTAGGAGCTTCTGGCAGCGGAAAATCCACGATCATTGGCTTGATAGAACGTTGGTACGACCAGGCTAGCGGCACCATATGTCTAGATGGTACAGATATCCGAAAGCTCAACCTGACTTGGCTGCGTACAAACATCCGGTTGGTACAGCAAGAGCCAGTACTATTCTCCGGTACCGTATACGAAAATGTCGCGTTCGGATTGCTCGGCACCGAGAAGGCCAGTCTATCCGAAAGCGAGCAACGAGCGCTTGTAGAGAAAGCCTGCAAGGATGCTTATGCTGAAGAGTTCATCGAGCGACTACCGAAGGTGTGTCATGTTGCTTCTCGCATTCTCATGGAAAAACCTCTAATGTCAGACAGGGTTACGATACACAACTTGGCGAGCGCGCTATGAATCTTTCAGGTGGTCAAAAACAGCGCTTAGCGATCGCACGATCTATCGTTTCGGAACCAACTGTACTCTTGCTAGACGAAGCCACTAGCGCTCTCGACCCAAAGGCAGAGAAGATCGTACAACAAGCGCTGGAGCGCGTCTCTCAAGGCCGCACTACAATTGTCATCGCTCATAAGCTGTCGACTGTTCGAAATGCCGACAATATCGCAGTCATGGCCCATGGAGTTGTGGTTGAACAAGGTTCGCACGACGAGCTCCTTGCTGAAAATGGTGCCTACGCTCGTCTTGTAAAGGCTCAAGATCTTGGACAAACGAAGGGCGAGGAACAGCCAGACGAGGATCACATTGCAGAAAGGGTGGATCTAGTCCGAACACAAACTCGAGCATCGGCTATTGGTCAAGAAGCGCAGAAGTCAGACAAGGATAGCATCAACTACAATCTGGTGAAGTGTACATTCATAGTCCTCAAGGAACAAGGCGATCTCTGGAAATGTTTCCTCATCTTGGCTGTCGCAACCCTAGCCGGAGGTATGTTAGCAAATCACTCAGACCCGCCAGTTACTAAAGTACGACAGGAGCAACGTATCCAGCCCAGGCTATCCTCTTTTCTCGCGTTGTCGAAGCCTTTCAGCTTTCCCCGAGTGAAGCGGTAGATCAGGGTGACTTCTACTCCTTGATGTTTTTCATTGTGGCACTGGGCAACTTCGCCGTCTACAGCGTCGTTGGCTGGACTAGCAACATCGTAGCGCAGGTCGTCGCGAGAAAGTTTAGACGCGACATTTTCGACCTCGTGCTCAAGCAGGACATGGCGTTCTTCGACGACCAGGAAAACGCGAGTGGCGCGTTAGCATCAAAGCTCGATGCCTATCCTGACAGCTTGCGGGATTTGATGGGCTTCAACTTGATGCTTATATGCATTAATGTCGTCAACATCGTCTCTAGCTCTATCCTTGCCATTGTGGTTGGTTGGAAGCTGGGCCTCGTTGTGGTATTTGGGGCCATGCCGTTAATCGTGTTCTCTGGATACCTCCGGATCCGACTTGAATTCAAGCTAGAAGATCTTACCGGCAAACGTTTCGCTAGCAGTGCTGCTCTCGCTGCTGAAGCAGTCTCTGCCATCCGCACAGTTTCTAGTCTCGCGCTCGAAAGACACATCCTCGCACGCTACGAGGATCGATTACGCGGCGTCGCAAGAGACGGCATCAAAGCTCTAGTTTGGACTATGTTCTGGTATGCACTCACACAATCCATCTCGTTCCTGGCAATGGGTCTTGGCTTCTGGTACGGCGGCCGGCTGATCAGCACGGGAGAGTACACGACTGTCCAGTTCTTCACAGTCTTCATCGGTGTCATTTTCTCGGGAGAGGCAGCTGCGGCCTTTTTCTCGTACACCACGAGCCTGACTAAGTCGGCGACTGCTGCAAATTACGTCTTCTGGCTGCGTAGGTTGAAGCCTGCTGTACAGGAAGACGCGTCAAAACCGCCATTCGATGACGAGAAGGATAAGGGTCCAACACATATCCAGATGCAGGGCATTGACTTTGCCTATGAGTCTCGGCCACACGCTAAAGTCCTGGAAGGCATCGACATTGATGTGCAACCAGGTCAATTTATTGCCCTTGTCGGCGCTTCGGGCTGTGGAAAGTCGACGATGGTCTCGCTCCTCGAGAGATTCTACGATCCCGTAACGGGACGTATCACATGCGATGGCGTCCCATTGACAGGCCTTTGTCCGCGCAAGTACCGCCGAAGTGTTTCTTTGGTCCAGCAAGAGCCGGTTCTATATCAGGGATCAATCCGAGATAATATCGCCATGGGTGTGGAGGGCGATGCGACTGACACTCAGGTTGAAGTCGCAGCTAAACAGTCTAATATTTCAGATTTCGTTGCGTCTTTGCCGAACGGTTTTGCAACGATGTGTGGCAGCAGAGGCACGCAGCTATCAGGTGGGCAGCGTCAGCGCATCGCTATCGCTAGGGCGCTGGTCCGCGAACCGCGTCTGCTTCTCCTCGACGAGGCCACTTCGGCGCTTGACACCGAGTCCGAGAGGATTGTTCAGGCGGCGCTCGAAGAAGCGCAAAATGGGCGAACAACAATAGCGGTAGCGCATCGTCTCAGCACGATCAAGGATGCAGATGTGATTATTGTCTTTGCGAAGGGAGCGATTGTGGAAAGCGGCACGCACCAAGATTTGCTCGCTAAGAAGGGTGTATACTACGAGATGTGCTTGGGCCAAAGTATGGACCGGGCAATTCCCACGTGACAGCTGAACAGACACGATTGAGTGCTTTCTTTCCGTCTGAACTGGACCCAAAATTAGAACCTTTCATAGACTGCGATATGTAATATAATGTACTCGGCCCCGCTTCTCAAGTTTGGTAATTGCAAATAATGAATGATCGCCTCGGCAGGATAGTTCGGCTTGTGGACATGTGGCGCCGTCCTTAATCAGAACATGACATAGTCTCAGTTTTGGCCTAGCTCCCAGAAGGCAAGAGAGCACTCGACAGTAGATGATTGGCGATGCTGCCTGAGGAGACGAACGTTGTTGATGCGGAAGGCCGGTGGCCCGCGACTGCGTCATGCTAATGCCTCGCTTATCGACTGGGGTTTGCTCCACTTTTGACTTCCTTCTGCTCTGTAATCTGACCCTTCAAACCTTTCATCGCGACAGTCGATTTTCGTACCTATCCTTGAAATGCCAAACGTGGCCATTCTTGCCCTTCTTCGTCAAACAATCTAGATGCGCCCTGCCGCCGGACTGAACTCCGCTGCTCACGTCTTTGGATAGGTCTGGGCCTACGCGGCGCGTCATGCCTTTAATCTTTCGAACCACCGCCTTGATCTGCAAATTGACACAAAATGGCCGGTGTGTGGCTCTAACAACTGACATGCCGCTGCCGCGCATGCGGAGGTGCTGAAGCACAACGCGATCCATCATCGTCAGGTCAAACTGCCAAGACGTCTCACAAAATCGCCGCAACCAACCACGAACTCGAACAAGCAATACTCCCTGGCACAAGCGCGTCTTAGCATCGCTCACGTTAACACTTTCATGCCTTTTCTTGACGATCGCACACTATATGCTGTGGCTGTTGGTGAGCCTTAGTTTCAAGGACGCACTCGACAGCCCAATAGCAGATGAGCCGTTTCACGGGTATGCTCCGCACAGCGCTAGGGATCAAGGCAGCTCCGAGCTTACCCACTGATTCACACTTTAGAGACGTTATGCGACTGAGACTAGAGACCCTGACGGCAAACTCCCAAGCCGTCATCCCACATTGATAGCATTGGCGTCTCCATCTTTCACTGCTTCACTTTCCTTTCCACTTCTTGATTGATGTAGATTGTCGTTCTTTCAGGAAATCAGGCCCTATCTTCATACCTCCGTCGACCGGATACATTCATTTTGGTTCTTAGTCCTGGGGACATTCGCTACCCCGTTGTAGTTTGTTGATACTAATTGCGCGAGCGCATCTCAGTTTATTACTACCTAATCCCTTTTATTACATCAGTCATGGCCCGCTATCAACTCCGAAGGCCGTCTCCGGTCAAGGTCTTCCCAAAGCGCATTCGTCAGATCGATCCTGTTGCAAGTACGATGCCTGCTACCGGAGCCGAGGAGGAAGAAGGCCCAGAGAGCCCAGATTCACTATTCAGCAGCCCATCAACGGTCGGTGACATATCTGAGAGCGAGGATTCGGAATCCGAAGACGAGGCCGAGGCACCGCCACCAGTTGAGAATGGTGCCACAGCCGCATCTACTGCGACTCTGGATCCTACTTCAGCTGCCGCTACATCGATGCCAACATCTGTATCGGAGCGTGATAGTTCGGCTACGACTGTGCCTTCCCTCAACTTGGGCAGACCATCTTCAGGAAAGGATGCACCACAACCCCAGATTACCGGCTCCACCCTTTCAACCGCCGTTCGTCCTACCATAACATCAACCATCATCGAGGAGGTCAGACCAACAGACCCTCCGGAGCTGTCTTCCGTCATGGCTTCAATATCTGTAGCTCCGCCACCTACGAACACTGCTGAGCCTGAACTTTCTGGCGAGAGTAGTGCCCCTCAGAGGCTCCCACAACGAGAACAAGAGCCCACCATGACAAAAGACGCCATGATTGCCGCAATAGTGTTAGGCGTACTTGGTTTGTCACCACCGTTGTGGTAGCTACTATCTCGTTGCTAACAACTGAGTAGGTGCATTAGTGCTGCTGGTCGCTGTGGTCGTTTTCATCAAGCGCCGCAAACGTAAGCAGAGTTATATCGACGCGGATCCACCATTCGAATCCTCCAACCCATACGCACCCGCCTCAATCATACCTCCAGAGACCGCACACGTGGGCACCGCATCTTCGATCTTCGCGCGTCTCAACGGCGGAGACGGTGTCGGTGCAAACGCTCATTTGACCCGCTCCACCGACCGCAGCAACACACTGTTCGGTCCAGGCTCATACTCTCGTCCCGAAACCGTTTCTACCGAGCGCTCAACCCGTGTACCACCAACGCCAAATCCGTTTGCTGATCCACCCCTCAACAAAGCGTACGACGTACTAAATAACAGACCCAGAAGTACAACGCTTACGGATCGAGGAAGTTGGCAGCAAAATCCCTTCAAGAATCCAGAGAGCGAGCGATTTGATCCTTTCGGGGAGTTGAAGGAGAAGGCTAGGAGGGAAAGGATGCGGTATGTGGAGGACGCGAGACGAGAAGCCGAGTTGAGGAAGCAGATGGAGCAGAAAGAGGCGATGGGGCTCAGGCCAGATGGTATACCGTGGGATGGTGGATATCGGTGATGAATGGGACGAGTAGGTGTGTTTTTTCAACATGTTCGAAGGCTCGGCATGAGCAGGAGCTCTGTGCCTCCGCGGCGATTCAGTCGCCAGCGACTCGCCTCACTCGCGTGCACTTGGGATACCCGTGTAAAGCTTACCAATAATAATGCAAGAAAATGCTTGTGATTTCGCTTCGCCGTTGTCATTCAGTACTAGCACCGGTAAAAGTGGAAGCCCGCCACACGCCAATCGGTCACAAGTGAGAATCGCACTGAAGTGAGGTCGCATAAGACTCAAGAGCATGACACCGATGAAGCTAGGTGAACCAAGGCTAGAGCCACTAGGAATACCCCGAAAGCACGCGACAAGACACTCGTCAGCCACTATGGCTATTTACTCGCCTAAACTCCGCCATCGAACTTTGGATCCCTCGCATTCAAATCTGCGTCATATTGAAGCTCCTCTTCGCGCTCAACGCCGTCCTCGTCCACCATAAGCGCGCAGTTCCTCTTGATCAGGTGCCATTCCTTTTTATCATATGTCGTGGGCTCAGACGCAATGATGGTATGTTTACCCATTGTCCCTGCTTCCCCAACTTCCGTGCCCGCATCTGCGCTCCCACCATCCTTACTGTCCGGGTTGCCAGGGAACTTTGTATTGAGAGTGCGGCCCGCGAGCTCTGACCAGTACAGACTCGGTGGCTGCTGTGAGGCGTGGTTCCGGAAACGAATAGCGAGCATCTTCGTACCATCGGTGGTACAAAAGTTGAGGGAATTGGGCGTATTAGCTTCGCCAAGTGTCTTCTTTTGGAGTGTGAGAATCTGAGTGACGGTCTTCTGCATGGCTTCAAGCATTTTCTTGAGGGGGTATGGTTTCTCCCAGCTTTCTTTGCCACTGCTGTTTGTCAGGTTTGTCATGTAGAGAGCGGCGGCGTGCTCAGAGTCTGTGCTGCCTAGCACATTGCAGTATGCATCGAAGGAGAGGAGGGACGCCATTTCTCGGCGGATAGAAGAGAAGTTTGAGATGACACCATTGTGCATGAAGACATGGCGACCGAAGACGAAGGGGTGGCTGTTCACTTGCGCTACGACGGAGCCGCTTGTAGCACGGATGTGGGCGAAGACACATTGTGACTCGGTGTTGTAGCAGAGAGACTTGAAGTTGAAGTCGTTGATTGGCGGCGATTGAGATTTATAGAGGGCGGGGCGAGGACCTGTAACGTTCTTAACGTAAGATGAGGTCGCTGTCGTGTACCCTGGATGTGTGAGCATATTTTCAGGACTTGGGTGTTTTTGTGTCGCTGTCTTTCTGCGATTATAGGCTTTGGACTTTGTGGGAATGCCTCAGCTACAGTCTTATGACTACCAGGTACATCAAGAAAGCCATATAGTGATAACGGAATACGGTATGACCTACAAGCGATTCCAAGACCGTCCATGTTCAGTAAGGAGTTGCGCATTCGCATTAACTCATCAGGTGAATCATCCAGGTCTTTCTCTTCGTTATGGGGGAGTAAATGCGGAAGATAGTGCTCGGAGCATTGCTTGCTGATGCTGTTGTCTGGCGTAATGAGAACGTCTGATAGCAGACATGGCTCTGTGGGAGAAATGTATGCGAACCCTTGGTGTAGGTGTGCGGTTTCAGCATATGTCTCACATACAATTTGTACAGAGGCACTTACAACGACACATGATGCTTTGATGCTTTTGCGTTGAATGAGCCTGTTGATATTTGCGATATGACTAAATTTGCAGCATCAAGAACGGGCATCAATAAATGCACCGATTGAGGGCAGTGTTCTCTTTAAATGCCCACAATGTATGTCAGTACAAGATGGGTCGTACAAAAGTCCTGATGCGGTCTTTGTGACGTGGAGCTTTTTGGTAGGTGGGATATGTTACGAGTATACCAGAAGGCGTGAGGGCACGTATGATGGATAAAGGACAGGAACCTGTGAGGATGCTGAAGTGAGGAGATGCCAGGCACAAGAGGAAAACGAGGACGCGGAGATGACGACGATGAGAGCGCGCGTGATGTTTGTAGAAAGTAAGACACGACTTGTTCAGGCTGCAAGAAGGACTTGAGTGGCTGAGCTCGTGAGGCTGAGACGGCTTACGGAAAGCGTCTGGGGGCTAAGTGCAGGAGCTGCCAACATACAAAGCTTATACGAGGAAAGCACGATGGTTGTGGCGCGGGGCAGGCAGCAAGAGTGGGGCATATTGCTACGAACCTCCTGTTAAGCACCAACGCAGGCTCTGCATCATGGCAGGCAAAGCTGCTCTTCATTAATTCGCTCATTGGTCCTGTGGAAAAAAAAAGAGAAAAAAGAAAAAAAGGGCGTAAAGCTTGGGTTTGAGGGTGAAGTCAAGACTACGAGATCTGTAACAATACCTGGGTCATACAGCCGATGACGACATGTTCTCTGAGTGGTACGAGTAGAGAAGGCCGTCATAATCGTCCATCATTGCATATTCAGAGCGATCGCATGCGCCTGTGTCGGATCAAAGAAAGAGTGTGCGTTGGCTGCATCGCGAGCTGTCCGTGGCGAACAGTGATCGCCGCGCAAATACGATTTCCCTCGCCCGTGGACTCAGGGTCCATGCAGAAGTGTCTCGGAACAGCGGGAGAAGGAGAGTGGGCCGTGAATGGAGAACTCCACCAGCCACTATCTGCGAGCTGATAAGGAATGACTGAGATTGAAGAGAGCTAACATAGAAGCGCGACTCGCTTCCATGTTGCTCAAGTGAAAGCAGCGACCAGCGCGGTGGTCGAGACCAGAGTGCAGCGGTGCCGCGGAAAAGCCGTGAGGGTTGCCATGGTGTTGTACTAACGCGCTTGCGGGCGGCGATGGTGACCTACACGAAGAACAACGCGATTCCGACAGTAACACCTGGTAGAGTCGATGAGTTGCATTTCTTTGCTCAGTGACTATCAATTTTCACCTCGCCTGTTGCCCTCTGAGAACGTACTCAAAAAGGCCTCCTCCTACGATACGACGAACAGTCAGGACTCCAGTGCAGACACAACGAACGTGACTGCCACCCAGCCCATAATGGGGCCATGCCCGGGGCCCAGTGCTCTTAGGCAAACAACAGCCGGACGCTGAGGTAAGAGGCTGAACGCTACTCATTTGAACTGACCAGTATGAGCATTCCGTAGATTCGGCTCCTCGGATTCGCTACACCTGCTGCGGATCTCCCAAGCCACCCGTGGGTAGCTGATATGCAGGCAGTTTTTCTCGAATGGCAAACAAGCACAAGGCGACGCGAAGGGCTTCGACAATTACTATTCAATGCCGGAGCATATCTCAAGAGACGGCGATCAACTCTGTGTCGCATCAAGCTTTCATAGCAGAAGGAAAAAGGACCGACCCATGGCACATAGTATCGTATAGCACAATATGTCGGCTGCAGGCCGGTACTTCTCACGCGCGATGCCGTCATTTCATTTGTATAAGGCTTGGTCTCCCGCAATGCCAATCTCTCAACGCGCGCAAGACACGAATCAAGCACCGTGGCAGTATTCCTTGCTATCAGCCGAGCCCTGGTCTAGAGGCTCCGTTGTGCGGCTCCCCTAGGCACATGTGGCTCGCGGCATCAGACGACCTCTTTCTCACAAAAGATGCGAGGCTCTATCAGCCGCACAGCGCCACGCGAGAAGCAATGATACCAGACCCCGGATTCCCACGAGCCTGGTGTCACAAATGGCTCGCATCTGAGGATGCGCGCTGCCTTGATGCGCCTCGCATGCAGCCACTCGCCAGCACCGGAGGCCCGCCAACTTAGCAAAGCCCGCCGCGCTGGATTACGTTCCCTCAAGTGTGTTGAAATGGCGGAGGACCTGGGCCCTGGTCGCCCGCCCCAGAACCCGACCCAGGCGCGCCTGCCCATGGGCAAACAAGACGTTTGCGCTGCTTCGCTGAGCCCGTCTTGTCTCCCACCCGAGCTCAGTAGGGTGGCGCCGTCGACGCCGCTAACGAGGGAAGGCGCATCCCCATTCGCGTGCCACAAAACGAGCGGGGTCATGACAGCCGGGGTGAGTTGAAAACTCTGTGCCGTCGAATCCTATGCCCAGAATCGCGGTATGTGCACTAGGCCGCAACCGGCTAGTCGTTGCCGTCCGCCTAGCGCCCTGCCAAACCGCTTTCGAGTCCTAGTTGCATCGCAGCGCTCACCACCGAGAGGATCCACAGGTAGGGCAGACTGGGTGTGCCGCACCCGTCTCTGGCATAAGTACCCTACCTTTCACCCCGAACGTCCTGGTTCCGATAAGAGCAACCTCACCTCCTCTACCACGTTGTAGCCTTCCTTCTGTTCACTGGCATCCAGTGCAACTCATCTTGTTGTGGCTTTAGCTGCTCCCACCCCACGCGACTGATAGTCGATCCCTCCCTCCCTCGGCGGCGACTCCAGAGCGACAACTCCCAATACCTGAAGCGACCTTCCATACGCGACACTATTACTCCCTTGCGACAACTTGCCCTGTGCCTTAAGCAACAACTCCCACTGCGACCATGGCCGAGGACAAGAAGTATTCTGGAGAGTTCGTCCGCGAGACTTATCCTGGTGACGATATCCAACATGGCCAAGTGACCGACAACTCCGACGACTTGCAGCGTCATCTTGGTAACCGTCAGATTCAACTCATCGCCATTGGTGGTTCCATTGGAACTGCTCTTTTTGTGTCCATCGGAGGTGCTCTCAACAAGGGCGGTCCCCTCGGTCTGCTCCTCGCATACGCTGGATACTCTTGCATCATCGCTCTCGTGAATAACGCCATGGCTGAAATGGCCAGTTTCATGCCCGTGTCCGGAGGTTTCATTCGAATGGCTGGACACTGGGTCGACGAGTCCCTAGGCTTCATGGCCGGCTGGAACTTCTTCTTCTACGAAGCTCTGCTGATCCCATTTGAAATCACGGCTCTCAACATTGTGCTGCGGTACTGGAGAGATGACATCCCAGTCGCTGCTGTCTGTGCAGCCGTCATCGTTCTATATGCGTAAGACTTACCGATTTACCCCTGAGGGCCATGTGCCACATACATAGAGGACAGAAACTGATTACTTCTAGTGCTTGCAACATCCTGGCTGTAAAAGCATACGGTGAGGCCGAATTCTGGCTCTCTGGAGGCAAGGTCCTGCTGATCCTGATTCTCTACTGCTTCACCTTCGTCACAATGGTTGGAGGTAACCCTCAGAAGGATGCCTATGGCTTCCGACACTGGCGCGACCCTGGCCCAATGCCCGGCGGCAGCGACCTTGGACGTTTTGAAGGCTTCCTTGGTTCTCTTTGGGCTGCGTCCTTCTGTATCGTCGGTCCCGAGTACATCTCCATGGTCTCCGGTGAGGCCAAGCGTCCCCGCGCCTACATCAAGACCGCGTTCAAGACTGTCTACTTCCGATTCGGTGCCTTCTTCATCCTTGGTGCTCTTTGCGTCGGCATCGTTCTGGCGTACAACGACCCAGAGCTTGTCAGCGTCTTGGCAGCTGGTGAGAGCAGTGCTGCTGCCTCTCCCTATGTCATTGCTATGAAGAACCTCAACATCACCGGCCTTCCTCACGTTGTCAACGCTCTCCTGATCACGAGTATCTTCTCTGCGGGTAACACGTACACGTACTGCGCGACTCGCAGTCTGTACTCGCTTGCTATTGAAGGTCGTGCCCCCAAGATTCTGCGCAAGTGCACCAAGAACGGCGTTCCGATCTACTGCTTCTTGGTAGTCATGATCTTCCCATTCTTGTCTTTCCTGCAATTGTCAGACAACTCGGCCAAGGTCCTGACCTGGCTCACCAACATCATCACTGCTGGTGGTGTCATCAACTACATCGTCATGTGTGGCACCTACCTTGCTTTCTACAAGGCCTGCAAAGTTCAGGGCCTCGACCGAAAGACGCTCCCTTACTGCGGTTACTTCCAGCCATATGGTACCTGGTTTGCGCTCTGCTTCGAGATCTGCGTTGTCTTTGTGTATGGCTACAGCACCTTCAAGCCCGGCAACTTCACCCTTGAGTCTTTCTTCACATACTACACCATGGTCGGCGTTGCTCCGATCCTGTTCATCTTCTGGAAACTCTTCAAGAGGACCAAGTGGCTGAAGCCACATGAGGTTGACCTCGTCTGGGACGCTCCTCTGATTGATGCCTACGAGGCCTCCTTCATCACACCACCTGTCGGCTTCTGGACCGAGATGCTGCAACTTATCGGACTGAAGCGTAATGTCCCAGTAGATAAGCGTGCTGTTTGAAATGCTTTTAGCGAACCAGCGAAACTTGTATAGCAGAGATATTCTGTCATGATCTAACGCCATTGAATAGATTTTCTATCGCCAGAAGCCTATGAACACTGGCTGCGCTCTTACATAAATGCAATACCCATTCATTCTGCAAACGTCGAGATTTGGCAGCTTGCAAATGATGCACGACCTCCGCTATACCAATGCGACAAACAGCGAGGCCAAAAAGACGATACCCGAGCGACAAAACACCGTGGACTCTCATTTGTGATTAATATATTGCAGCATCCTTTCCAAGGGCCTACGCGACACTGCTGAGACGACGATTCGAATGCGACACATTTTCAAAAGATCTCCTATGCGACAAAGCTACTGTGTTTGTAGCAACGCTGGTGATACATCGGTCATCATGCACGAGCTTGCCTCGTGTCGTATGGTTCAAGACACTGATGGCTTTTGACTTGCCAAGGCACGCATAGGACGATCGACATTTCGCGCGCGTGCGTTGATTGGAACAAAACACCTGCAAAATACGGTACATCCGCTTGGCTTTTAGGATGTCGCCCGAACCCCAATGCGGCACCAGAGGGCACTTGTCAGAAGGCTCGGCAATGCGTTCCGCACGACTCACTGTCACTGTTGCGCTACTGCTGCTTCCGCCAGACACAGCTGACCACCGTGTCTGCCTCGACTCGCCTCCCCAGCCCCCCGCCCGCGCCACTATCAAACCATATCAACTCACCCACACTTGTATGTAGCCGCCTGCTCCTCACGTTGAGCCACGGTCTCCGGCTGTTTCTGGATGCTTCGAGCCTACAGGTCGCCGTCGTGGGCATCGCGCCATGCGGGATGTCTTATCTGCCTTGTCATCAGGCTTCCGGTGCTATTACCCAAATCGTTGCCATGGGCTCGTCAGAAATGTTGGGATCTTTGGTGTACGCATCTGCGACCGTGCCACCAACTCTATAGTGTCGCTGCACTTATCTCGGACCTTCTACCAAGCAAAGGCAGCATTTCAGACCATCTCCAGTTTCGCGAGCGTCAGTGCGCAGCACTGTATACCTAATCGCTCTTGACGTCCCGAAACGACCAATTGATCCCGTCGCCAATGTCCCGGTCCCGCTTGTGGCGCACTATAATCCCACGTTTACCACATCTCCGCATGTTTGCATTGGAGCCTCCATCTACCGTCAGCAATGCACTGTTCATGCCGCACCGCGTTGTTTTGGCTAGAGGTCCGTACCTTGCAGGATCTTCTCCGCAATTGATAACGCATGCGCTCGTCGACCAGGATGACAAGACGGCTCCATCTTTCCCCGCATCGTCCACATTGTGGACTGAACATATCAGTATGTTTGCGAGTAGATGGCTGAAGCCCAAGCTCCAGCTCAGACTGTGGAACCAGCATGCAATGCCCCGACACTCCATACCCCAGTATCTACAGCGAAATCGCACTGGGCACATTAGCAGAAAAGGGTAATGCGGAGATTCAGCCTCCCAACAACCAGTTCCGATAAGCTGAACAGTGTGATCTTTTCCGTCGGAAAGGTTCTTTGCCGTGAAACCGCAATACCTGCCTACTCTTCACTTGCAGACAGACGAGTCAATATCGAACTGGCACAAGCGATGGTTTGTTGTTTTCGTGATATGCACTATGTCTGCATAACCATGGTACAGTACACGTTTTTGACACGGCGCTATCTGAGCCAGGCTCCCGTTCTGTGGATGGGTACCACTGAGAAGTCACGGTACGCTACCACAGGCTGCTTTCAGCTCGACATTTCTCCGTGCGCGATTTGACGCATGTCAACTTTCTAGACCCGGCAGTCCTGTCATGCTACCCTCGGAGATGAGTTGAGAGTAGCAGTAACAGCGGTAGTGTATTATCAGTAGGTACAATCTCCCTAGAATGAACGATGTTATGGTACTTTGGCAGAGAGACTTAAGACGAAAGCGCAATTGGGTCGCATTGAATACTTGTCTGTAAGACAATAGGCACTCTGAACTCGCATTAGTTGAAGGGTACATACACTTCAAGAATCTGTTTCCCTATATTTAGGAAACAGGTCCCAGGCAGGTAGAGTTAGGTCATCTCCGCCATTGTCTTATCAACACATATAAGAGACTCGATAGTCAATTGATACAACAACACCTTTCTGCTTACACCCTTCGTTACTTTACATATTCGCCCTGGCACTTGTATACAAATGTTGTTGACAAAACCCACCACCTGTTTGAAAACAAGAACAATGCGAACCCGACGGTCTTGTCTCCACGAACAGACATCACACGACTCCGTGACCACGACCCACATATCCCGTTGCTATTACACCATATTGCATTCGCCTAGGTGTCACAGTACTGTCCTCGCTCTTTCGCACCAAAGACGGCAGCTAGAGCCCTATGCCTAGCCGGTCTTTTTCGCCATTCCCCCACGAAAAGACGGGCCGATTGCTCTTGGGTTCGCATTTTACCCCGTCCAACATTGCCAAGGTGTTGGCTGGGGGCCCAACGAGGAATGTTACCCGTCGTCGCCCAGCAAGGTTGGACGCCGTGCATGTAGAGGTTGAGTCTGGGGTAGGAGAGGAACAAGAGCTGGCATCGAATACGTCATCATGCGGAGAAGGCGGGACCCTAGATTGAATGGATGGGGCCGGAGTTGGGCCGATGAGATCCTGGGGCAAAGACCAGCGCTTTTACGAGTCGTCGCGTCGTCTTTTGCTTGTGTAATGTTGATCGGTTGTGAGGTGCCAGGTTGTCGTTTGAGTAGACTCTTCTTTCAGTCCATGCGTGTCCTTTATATAGCTCGATTCTGGATGTTGTACGTCTTTCCTCCTCTTCCCTACCAGCAACTCTGCCACTTTGAGTTTTTGCTTCAACATACGAGGCATATCATCGAAACCCATACAGCTGCCCGATGGCTTCTTGCATGTCGACTGTATTGAGTGTGATACGTGGTCTCGGATTTTTGATGCGTGTGACAATCTGAAAGACGAAGTGTGAACCCAATGTTAGGAGGAGACAAGGTATGACGATACGACTCAGTACACGACCCCATGAAATCTGTTCCTCTTGCGACTTTTTTTCTCTTACGTAACTCAATCGACCGAGCCATACATGCCAGCCTAGCAGCATGACTGCGGCGAGCGCGATGCTCGTCCATGAGGCCATGGCGTACGGTGATTGTGCTCTTCGATCTAACAGCTCGTATATCTCATCCAAGCCTCGGACGACGCGATGCATCGTAAGTGGAACAAAGAGCATGACTGCCGCGAGCGCAACGACTTCTAGGCATCGCATGCTGAGACGCTTGAGGAATGGCGATTCGGCCTTGTGGACGTGCCAGTGTGAGAGCAGACTTAGGAAGTCATTCGTGTGCGGGTGGGTTGTTGACATTGTTAGCAGCATGGCGGTCGATTCGGCGATATAGCGAAAGTTTGGCCGGCGTAGTGACGATGTTTGGGGAAGAATAATGGTACGGATGCGGCAGCAATGTCGATGCGGTGTTGCCAGTTCCTAGCGACGAGAGGCGCTCGTATAAGAATTTTGATGTAGTGGGTCGATGCTGTCTCCTGGAATTCACGTTGTTGGCTTTGTTGTTGATGTTGTTGCTGTCCTTGGTCAGGGCCACCCTTCCTTCGTTTGCCAACGTGTTGACGGAGCGCAGTGACGCAATCGAAGCAACACGCCTCTCTTCCTTCTGTTCTTGCCCTCCAGCCCAACCGGATGGCTGTTTCGATACCAAACTCAGATGTCTGCGCCTCTCCTCGTCGCGTTTTACGCACGGACTAAGACGATGTCTTCTCTAAGCCCCTAGCTCCACGATCTGCGAATCCGGGCGCGCACCAAACTGGACCAGAATGTGCGACTTGTCTTCGACCTTATCGCTATACCTCCTGGAAGTTCCGTTGTTGGCAGCAAAATCCTCTTGTCGAGATTGCACGTTTGGAAAACTCGTTGGGCAGTCCTACCTCGGCTCCTCGCGTCCGTATCCTCGTAAATCCGACGTACGAAGAACCCTGCCAAGCCCCTCTTCGCACAGGCCTTACCGCTCTCCCAGTACGGGTACCACGATTCGTATGCGGTGCTGAGTGCAACAACGATAGTCGTGTCCAAAGGTGCTCGTACGACAATGACTATTCCGCGTTGAGATGTTGTGTCACAAGAGGGTGAGAAAGGTAGGATGACACTAATGACGATGATGCTTACAACGATGTAGTCTGCGTCTTACGAAGTCTGCGTCCTGATCCGCACTGCGCCGCAGCAAGTAGGATTGCACTGGGTGCCTGAAGAGAGGGGCGCAGTAAGCGTTAAGGGTTGCCCCGCATCTGCAGCCTTGCGACGCTAGCTTTTGTCCTGGAGTTTTGATTGGTGCCCGGGCAGAAAGCGTGTCTGTGGCTGGTTAGAAGCTCACATGTGGAAATTGGAGTTACAAGGAGAGAGGAAGGTGAGTACCTAATGAGATGAGTTGGTGCACGTGATGTGATGCCTCTTAGGGGTAACGGGGCTGGTAAAGCTTCGTTGCACAGGGAGAAGATGCAATGGAATGATGGCGGCAGAGTTGCGAACTTTACAACCAAATGTTTCGATCACGTGAAGAATATTGAATCTCAAAGTGACCACCCGTCTATGCTTTCTATTCAAAAACAACCGTGAAGCCGTCCAGACTGCATTGGCCCAGGCATCTTGGCACTGGAGACAAACGTTGTTCAAAAAAAAAAATCAAAACACCGGCAGAATGCACGCTAAGACTCTAGAGCAACCCGCCCAAAATGCGCTACGTATGCTGTGCTTGCAAGCGATCAGACATGATTTCCGTGATCCCCAAAACTAACTGTCCTTGCGCGTGTCGGCTGTTGCAATCCCACATCGCCATATCCTTTACCCTCATAGTCATGTCCATTCATGACACCCAAGCTCTTCCAGCTAGCCTTCTCCTTCAAATTGCTCTTGCTTGGTTTTCCACTCAAGTTCCCGTTCTTGTCGGCATCGCTGTAGAGGCTTGGAGTGCTAGCTCGATGGACCGCAATGTCTATGCCCAGTCCTTGACCCTCAGCCAAAACACTAGTAGGCGTATTCTCATACGAAAAGTCTCCCATGTTCGCTGTGCCTTTGCCTTTGCCTTGTCCATTGTAATTCCCATCGTCTCGAAGAGTGATATCGCTGCTAAAGGCTGAATTAGGGCCACGACTCGGCATCCTAGCCTTGTCATTTGATGGGCCTGCAGCGGAGTCGCGTGGCTGAAGCGGCGAATCCGAGTACAGTGTATATGCGGTGTGAACTCTGCTCAGAGAAGCCGCTGGTGTATGACTTCTGCTACGAGGTGCGCCCTTCGGTATACCACCAGGGCTCGGTGCGCGGCTGGGATACTTGGTCATGAGGCCGCCAGCTTCGTTATCGCTGTCGCTGACCATAGATCTATTACCCCACGAGGTATCGCGGTGATGTGATTGGGGTGGATGGCGACTCGTGTATTGTGCGACAAGTAAGAGCATGTTATCAAGGAACAATACTAGGAAGGAGATTAGCTTGCCACCCCTTCTCTTTGAGCGTGGATGAGAATACTTACCACCAGCAAAGAACAGCACCACTATTGGAATTATCCAATGGCTCCCTTTAAACTTGAAACCACTGGTTGTCCTGTCGGCAATGACAGCAGATACTCCCAATATGATGAGCGTGAAGCCAACGACGACTCTGTTGATGATCTCGCCGAACTCGTATTTAGTCTTGTGTATCTTATTGAACCAATACATGATGGCCAATACCAGCAATACACAGCCAGCACCGATGAAGAACTGCATCGTAGTGGTGTCGAAAACCTCAGATACCGCGTCTAGCTTGATTCGTGGACTGGCCGTGGGTGAGGTCACAGCGTTGAGTTTTGCTAGAGAATCGTCATGTGCTTCGTACACAAAGACTTGCGCCCTGTCGAACATGTGACGAACGACGTCGCCGGTGCGGTTGTTCCATTCCTCCGATTTGAAGCCATATGTTGCGGTATAATTCTCAATGGCAGTGAAGTTAGTATTCCAATTGTATGTCGCATTCCAGTATTGGCTCGTGAATCTACTGTTGATTGCAATCATGCTCTGGTTGAGGTGGTCAATGTAACTAGCGGTGTCGGAATAGCCATCCGCTGGTTTGGAATAGTCGTCTGGCTTCAAGGACCACATCCATTTGAGAGCTTGGACGGCAGAATTCCATACAATCAGCGATGTGTTTCCTTCAACACAGAGGAGAATTGCTGAGTGTAATGGATAGTGTAAGACAGCCCAAACTTGTTGCCGTAGGGTTCCGAAGCGATCGTGAGAAAGCTGGTCAAAGTACAGCATCCATAGAAGATACTACGAGCTTGATTAGCTGCGTTCCCCATATTTCTCACATGTGGCGACATACCAAGAGAATGACAGCTGCGATGACGGTCCCAATCTCACTCATGTTATTGTTCGTCTGTCCGTTCGTAATACATGCTACACTCTTTACCATTCCGATGATCCCTTCTCCGATAATGATGAGGGTGAGTAATTGCAGCCGCTCCGTTAGATGGGTATATTTAAAGCTGATGATTCGCCATATCATTGCGATGAAAAAGATCAGAAGACCTTCGACAATAGATATGATTACCCTGCGCATTTTGTTAGTCTGAAAAAATATGGATTGGGAGAAGCCCACTTACCATGCGAGTTGCTCTTCAAGTCCAACACGGCCCCTAGGAAAGACAACCATGGTGATGGCATAACCTACCGCTGCTGCGGCATGTACGCCAGCGCTCAGACCTAACGGAATCAACGTCTGACGGAACATGCGGCCCTGCCACATCACCACAGCGTATTGTACAGCAATCGCAATTCTACCGATGACGAGTACAATGGCAAAGTTCCGGTATGATTTCTCAACTCCACTAGTGCTGTACTTGTCGAAGACCGGACCGGCATACACAAAGCCAGTGAAGATGCCGAATTGTATGGCCTTATGAAGACGACTCCATACACAGTCAATACTGAACCGCACGTCGAAAAGTGTGACGCTCAGCCAGGTGAACCACATCAGAGTGAAGAGTTTGAGGTAGTTGATTAGTGCTAAAAGAGCGTTAGTTACTGCATTTTAGGGTTGGACAAGCATACGTACACTCTACATCAGTATGTTGATGCATGTCTGTAAAGTATGCTAGATTTGCAACGAAGAAGAGGTCGTAGAACAGCTCTATCGTGCTAGCTTCCGTATGTTGCTTGTAGATGATGATGTTTCCGCGGCTTGTTCTACCGTTTCCGGCAAGTGTTGTCGTATCGTTCGAACTGTCAAATGTGCTGGTGTGCGTATTGGTCTTGCCTAAATCCGTGGAACTGCCCGTTACTACTTCGAGGACATCTTCGTTGATGGGATTTGCGAGGAGAGGCAGATAAGTCCGCCTGTTTCCATGTCCTGTATGAGTACTCCCGTGACTGTCCATAGTCTTCCGCCGTAAACTAAAATAGCGTGCGAGATCCATGACGAAACAAATGAAAAAGATGGAATGAGATTTGTTGACAACGTGGTTGGATTAATGGAGAAACTAGAAAATAGGCAGCCGTTCTACGCAAGATATATATGAAATGCCAGCTGTCGGCGAAGCCGCCCTGGAACAGTGCTATATCTGCCAAGTACGCACCGGTCCATCGCCGACAACGGATCGTAGTAGTCCTACCGTTGTATGTGGTAAGCCTTCGCCCCGAAACATCTTGCATTTGGCTGTAGCATCATCGTTAGGGAGCTTAAACGAATCATCTGTACCGACCGATCGGTTGGACTTGTGCGGCCAGGGAACTATCAAGGTAGTAATCACTAACTTCTAGAGACAACACCAGTGAGGCGTAGACAACGGAGACCGCGGTATGAATCAACGCACAGGCCGGAATAGATGCAAACGTATGTCAGAACAAGCCGTACAATCCGAGGGGTATTCTTAAGTTTGCACAACGTGAAGGCCGCTTGCCGTTGGTAGAGAAGTGTCGTCTGCCGTGAGCCATGCATATGTGCTGCATGGTCAGCCTGGAACGGCACGACTTTGTGTATCTCGAATCTGTAAGGCGAACCACGTTGTCGGTGTGATCAGTGCAGGGACAGTAAGTTGTGCCGATCTTCTAGGATGCGCGCCAATGATGAACGAACCAGCATTCGCCGCCAAGCTTTCAGATAAGCTCAGCGGGCAGCCTTCGGTCGCGCAAGATGCTGCGGTCCAGGCTGAGCATACTTTTTTATTCGCCAAACACTGTCTGAAGTCTGCTCGTGCTTACCCTTGCCAAGGAATGCGTATCTTGCTTGCAGCAGCATGCCAATACCTGCAGTTGACCCCCGAGTTCTTGATTTGGAAATGGGTGCCAGCGCAAGTGCTGAAACGAGCGAACAACGCTTGGCCAGAATACCACACCCTTCCAAACAGAGATAAATGCATGTTTGTTTCCCCATGTGACTGCACGCGCTTACTTCATAACGGGTGTATGAGACAGTGGCGGGTGTTTCGGCGATTATGAACAGGCCGCGGCTGATAGAGGCCTACACAGTTTCAGCATATCCCAATCACTTGGTGGATCTTTCCCGACGCATATACATGTGGTTTCCCAATAGACAGCTAGAAGAAGCTTGCCACCGAGCTGGCTGAATTGAGACAAAGACAAATACATGTTGACAGTCCAAACGAAGGCCGCGCTAGACACCGTGTGGTGCCTCCGATTGCTATCTTCGAGATGGCTCAACGTAGTCGCTGGTGCCTTCCTCAAAGTCTTCGTCGTCTTCGTCTTCATCTTCGTCGTCCTCAAAATCCGGGTCGGGGCTAACTCTGGGCGGATGCCTTGCCCGCAAGATACGGCCGGTCTGACTGGCTGCGACATCGACTCCGTTGACCTTCGCTCTCACGCGGCCCTGTCTGCCTCTGCCTTCGAAGTCAAGCTCCCACTCCAGCTCAAGTGCCTGCTGTCTGGTGCCCGCATTATCGATGATCCAGTTATACGGTTGCTTTAGAACGATCTCGGTGCGAATCACAAAGGTTCCCCAGCCCCGAGCTTTGAACTCAAAAGGTGGCTTTCGGAGGATGACGTGGTTTCGGCGAAAGGTAGGATGCTAGAATTTGTCAGCGCTGCAGTGATGAAAAAACTGGTCGATGCGCAAGTGTCTCCAAGTCATACGCCCGTTTGATCCTTCCCGGGATCCCGTCGAAGTCTCGAGCTTACTAGACGCTCTGTGCGGGGAGGCATTGGCATCGAGACATTGAATATTGAACCTCGTCTTGGCTGGAACAGGAGTCGGAAACATACCAGGTGGATGTGTACTTCCTTTATCAAGTCTGGTCTCGAGGTACGCACAAAAAATGTCCAGTCGTGCTCATTGTCATCGCCGGGGTTCCTGATGAGCCTGTGCTTGTTGCCTATGAGGATCATGACACCCTCAAACCCATCACGCCCGACACGCGATCCCCTGTCCTCTTCCTCTTCTACCCGTCTCTCGGCATACGTTATGGGATACTGGTGTTCCAACCGCCTTGCCAGCGCGTTATCCGGGGCTGCAGTGGTGCGAGTCCTGCACATGGGGCAGTTGGCTTCGAGATCATATGTCGGATCATAATTCGGGTCGAAGTCTGCGAGGTTCACGTCCCAGCTCGAATGTTCGATGCGGTTTGTGTTGGAGGCGTCGGACCACTGTGCCATGCATGACGCACATAGCAGGTGGTTGCACCGAGTTTTCACGGGCGTAAGAAGGAGGAGCTGGCAGATCTGTCATCTGTTAGCAGCGGCACGCGTGATTGCGTGATGTGCTTACGGGGCAGAGGTCGTCGTGCGCGACGAGTTCTGCGTTTGGCTGTGTTCCTGTTTCGGCCATGGCGATGCTGCGACGGAGAACATGAGGAAAGAAGGAATCAAGTCATGGAGCCATAGGCGCAGTCTTTAGCTGCCACCCCTAGACGTGATTGCGGCATGGCTCGCGCGATGTTGTTGGAGGTTGCGTTACCGCCATTGGCTGTGACGTCCTCCAGGCATCAGTCTGCACGAGCCATGGCGAGGGGAGCCTCCACGTGATCGCGCGTTGGGATCTGCACAAATCATGTCCCCGCAGTGTGTGCTTTGTACAGAACCTGATGCATTAGCTATCATCACACAAAGTTTCGCTGTCAAGCTGCCCTGTCCCGATAATACCCTGGATCAAGCGGATGCACATGAACCGAGTCAACTCTCTCACACTATCTTCCCTTGGATACCCTCTCCGTCCAGCGAGATGAACTTGCCGAGCATGAACCCAACACCGACCCTTTCGTACACCCTCAAGTCCCCGCTAGACAGGCTTTGGACGGGCATAACAAGTAACACGTAATATCTTTTCTCTTTGTCACTCCGCCCCTCTTTACCCTTAGCCACGACAACACATTGCGCCCGCTGACCATCGGATGCCGTCCGTCTCTCTGTGTCATAGACAATCTTGACTTCAAACTGTTGTCTACCTGCCACGTCAAAATTGCGGACAGTGGCCGTGATGGCGATTTCACCACCAGACAATGTAATTGGGGTAGTAGACGCAGAACCGGAGCTCCAAGGCGGCTGTAGTTCGTTGTATTCCCAGTCTGCAGAATGAAAGGGCGGATCTATGAAATCTATTCCGCCTTTGTAGGCCATCCAAGACCAGCTTGGGACTTTGACATTGCGACCAGGCGGGAACTCGATGGGTGTTAGGTGCTCGGCGTCTCCTTCTTCTTCGCCCCGCTGCCAAAGAAGACTGCGATGGAAGAGGCCGCCATTGTGTTTGTCACCATCGTCGAAGATGCCGTAATTGCCCTTCGTTCCAAAGGCTTCCTGTAACCGTTTCTCTAGGCCAGCGATGGCGAACGGTCGGTCGCCGTAATGAGTAAAGTTGAGACGCGAGTACTGCTTGTAGAGACCCTGGAAGTAGGATATTTTCCCTGCTCGGTTGGCGCGCATGGCTTTGGTTGGAAATTTAGGGTCGCCGAGGAAGTCGGCCATGTTGCTGTAGCAGATAGTGTTAGGCATCTGTACATGAAGGGACACATTTGTGGCATCACTTACTTGTGCATCTTGGTCATCGTCTCACACCGGATGCCATCCCCGCACTCAAAGTACATTTGGCTCTCGGTGAAGTAGATTGTCCGCCGCGCAAGCGCACGTTCCTGGAGCACCCATCCACGCTTGTTCAGTGCGCCTTCAATCACATCTTTGTTGAAGTTGTCGATTGTTTTGCAGACATAGAACGGCTTCTCATTCCCACGTTGAAAGGTGACGTAGTCACGTCGCTTCCTCGGACGCAGGAAGCCATCGCGTTGGTTGGTTGCCCGACTTGCAGCGAGAACGCAGTAAGCATCACTGAAGACATTTTCCATTCTCTGTGCTTCTTCCTTGAAATCACCATCATCGCCTTGGATGATGGCTAACGAATCAATCCACAGGTAGCGAATCCCCAGCTTTCGTGTGCAATATACAGCATCTTGGAAGGTTGCAGGCAGCTTTTCATGCGGTATGCGTACCCTGTGAGATGCAATATTTGCTTGCGACGTGCAAAACGGTGGATACTTTACGGTGTCTCCCCATGGATGTGAAAGCGCAATATAGGCTTTGCTCGAGACGGACTCCTCACGGGTATCGATGAGCCGAAGGATGGGATCTTGTGTGGAACCAACGTCAATCAGGCGTGTTGGAACACTTTCTGGCTCCTTGTGACAGTCTTGATGTTTGACGTTCTGTGGATCTTTGGCGTTGCAGTTCTCAAGCCACAGTTTCATTATCTCGAATGAAGTCTCGGTACCTGGCTGAGGTGGGTCAGGAAAGCCCAGCTGGATAGCGGTCGGTGGATTGCACTCTATCATTTGTTAGCATCTTGAGAGAATTCTCAAATGCAGGCTCCTCCAGGGGCTTCGAGTGCAGTCTACGCTGCGAAAATGCCGAGGAACTAAGGACTCACCAAGGCTTCTGAAGATCGAAAGTACAGGGAACGGCTCTCCCACAATCAGTAGAGCTGATTGCTTTCGTTCAAAACCAATGGCCTTTCTTTTAGTACCGTCGCTTTTGGCGCTGACGTCGTTGAGCATATTGCAAAAGTCGCAGAAGCGTGATCGATCTTCGAGGGCCGACATCGTGTCTTCGAATGCGAAACCTCCAACCCAGAAATCTAACTTGATGCAGCGATCGCAGAGCTTCTTTGCGGATACGGCATCAGTTGCTGGCGAAAACTCCTTCGCGACTACCCGAGTTGATAGAGCTGTAGGCAACTTCTCATCAATGTAGAATTCCCAGTCTCTGAGTGGAGGAAGTCGATAGTCGGACGTCCTTATAGGACGACCCAGAACGCCGCTGAGCATAGGCTCTTGCGTTGGCGTAAGCTTAGGAAACATCGGTACTTCATATCTGTTAGCAGCAGCAGCAGCAGGGGTCAGCATAGTGGCTCTCTTGACGGGCAGCTTCACGCTTGTCCTGAGTTTCCCTGTGAACAGGTATCCGGGTTTGTGTCGTATCTTGGCCAAAATGGTGTCTAGAGAGTCACGAAACTGCGCAGCCGTTGCACGATAACGCGTAAAGGTGTCGTCAATTCCTGGTTGTGCGAAAGACCGACCGCCGTTAACCGAACTTTCCCGAGTTGGTGGCAGAGGAACAACGAGCAGTTTCTCTTGGACCAAATGGAGAAGGTCGGCAATTGCCGTATTCCCAGAACACTCTGGATCTGTCTCTTGCATTGCCTCCATCCACTTGCGAACGACTCTGTGAACGTCCGGGCGAGTTGCTTCTCCTAGAATCGGCATTTCGAAATACTGGCAGTGATTCTGCGCATCTCCTTTCAACTGACCGTAGAAGTTGTTGAGCTCGTCATTGCCATACAAAAGCCATATTATGAACTCAAGGGTAATACAGCCCATTGACCAGACATCGTAAAGACGCGATCTTGGTCCGTTGAGTTCTCCAAATGCTTCTGGCGCCTCATATTGAACAGTACCATATCTCGTACTGGTGAGATGCGTCCGATCTTGAGTGACGACAATGTGTTGCTTTGCAAGACCCATATCAGCTAACTTTAAAGTTCCTAGCTTCTTCTGGGAATTCATGAATCGAAGGATGTTTTCGGGCTTCAGGTCGCCATGTCTGATGGACTTGGTAGTAATTTGATGAGCATCATATGTCTCCTCATCGTGTTCGTCGTGAAACTGCATCTCAGGTATGGCACTTTCTTCATGCTGTGCACTATTTGAGAGAGCGCTCACTGATTGACCACTGTTGCAGTAATGTAAACAATGGAGTGCGTCTGCGAGGCCTCTCAGTTGGCCAATGGCTTCATGAATCAGCTCAGCATTTGGACCCGAACTTTGTCGTGAAGTCTGGACCCAGTAGTCGCGTAAGCTATCGCCATCCGCCCACGGAAACATGAAATAGCGGCTGTCCCCTCTTCTTATTGCGGCAACGCATTCGGTGATATGTGGGTGCTTGAGCTTGTTGATATTTGCTAAAGCTCCTGCTTCTTTGTCCCAAGCATCCTCAGTGCCCTGCCTGTCGTTGCCCCGTGTGATTTTGATCTCTTTGATGGCTACCTACTGTAGAGTCAGTATTGATACCCGTCCAAAAAGTATTGACATACGTGTTGCATGCTGTATCGTCTCTGATGATCTGGATGAACTCGTACTTTGTGTACAGATCCGAAAGCTCCGACTTTGGGTGTAACGTCTTCTTTGGTAAACGGAAATATGCAGTTATGTAGCAGATTGTAGCTATATTGATCTGGTGAGAATACTGGTACAAGCAGATGCCACTGCTTATTGTAGAAGTCGTGGATCTTTTGGCTTGTCCAGACCTTTTTATGAAATACCTTCGGCGGTGGCGCCGATAGTAGGGGATCGGGTAGGGGCAAGTTCCTGTCATCGAATCCACCGGTTTTGAAGAGTGCCATGGAGAGCAGTAAATAATAGGGATCGGGTTCGCATTGGACGAGTATTGCAAATGTCTTCAATGCTTTTTCGCAAATCCAGCGTGCGAGGACTTCTTGAGATGCACGGTTGAAGGTTCTTTGGTTCTCTCGGACTGGTACATCTTCTATCTTTCTCAACTCTGCCTCAATTCTCTCTTTCGTAACTAATTCTGCGAAACGCGTCTCGGGGAGGTAGTCCCTAGGCGGGTCATGGAAATTGCTGGGCACGAATGAGGCTATCAAACTGCTGGCTAATGACTGCTCGTCGACAGGATCATCCAGAAAATCCAGGTCCTGTAGGATATCTGCAATGTCCGCTTCCGCTTCCATCATTGTGAGAAATTGTGATTGATTGTTTGCAGATGGCGGGACCGGCGAGCTGGCGAGCTACGGGATCAGTCGAGCAGCGTGCGAAGCGCAGGCGAAGGGGTCAGGCGTGCTACCGATGCTAGATAACTTTAGCCTTGCACTAGTGTGAGAGTGAATTAGCAAAATACTTAGGCCCAAATTATTGGCAGCGGCCTTGCCATTTATGGCTGGTTTTACCGTGCCGCAGGACGGCAGAGCCGCATGGTTGCTTTTTCGTGGATCGAGATACAAACATGCGAATCTGACAAATGGTACAAGGCCACGTCTCGTACCCCTGGTAATCAGCCTTCAGCTCAAGGCGAGAGAGACGGCGATCTGCCCCGATGCGTGCAAATGTGCCTGACCCCGCCCCAGCTGAACTGCAGGTGAACTGAAACTGATCTATGACCTGACCCCGCCGGTTCTTGAGGTCCATGAACAGGTGATGATCCAGTGTGTCAGCTTGAGTATTCATGGCACCGATGGTACCTACCTAGGTACACAGGCACATTGTCACACTGTCACACTGTATGTTTCAGCTCCAGATCTGCGCGCTTATTGAGCACCGCAGCTAGGTAGGCGCGAGAGGCAGAAAAACAAGCTGACAACCTTGTCATTCGCGTAGCAACTAACGCTGTCCGCATTGTTGAACAGCGGCTATAAGTACAGTTCGGCAGATAGCGTGATGCATGCCCGTGAAAGTAAGCACCTGTAGTACCGAGGCGCATGCGTGTATATTGCAGATATTCGTCCCAGGTTTCATCGATGTATCGGAGACAGAAAACTAGATTGTATGCTGAATCTCGCTGTTCAGGATGGGCTTCGAGTGATACTTCGCAGATAACGGCTTTTGTGTCGCTCTTTGATGTCGTGGAGTACTTTGCGCTGTCGTGCCAATGGGACATGCCGCATAGGAAGATTCTTCTCAATGACGCGTTCGGCATGCCGCGACATCTTCAACCTGAAAGATCGTGGCATCGGTTCACGCTTGATAGACCAAAGATTTCTCTCATCTGCGTAGCCCTCTTGCTGGGAACAGTCATCGTGCATGCGTTTAAGCCATCTCCAGATATCCGCGCAGGATGCTCGTTGAGCCGAATCCACAACTAGCATTTCAGTCTGAATCATATTCAGGAAGTCGTGCAGGTAGTCGGTACAATTGGGATGCCGATGGAGTTCATCTATGAACTGTAGAGAGAAGATCAGCCATTGGAGCAACGACAGAGCGGGTGGAAAATATACCAGTGTAACAGCTTTCTTGACCATGACTTCCGGTTGTTCAGTCTCCTGGTCTCTCACGACCTGAAAAAAGGTATCAGTTGGCTGGTTGTTCTGGAAGGCGTCTGGCGTGATTCGTTCTCGTGAGAATGTCAACAGTAAAGATTTTCCACCAAGTACCCAAGTTATGAATTCAAGGTAGACACAGCCTAAACACCAGATGTCATAGGATTGACGAACGATTTTCGGCTGAAGATCGCTCTCAGGAGGTCGATACGTCAAGGTGTTGGCAACATCACGAGGCTGCGTTCGGCTCAGTAGGGTGTTGAGTTCTGCTTGCCCAAAGTCGGCCAGCTTCAGGGTGCCCTTCAGGCCATCGTGATCAGCGTCGCTGTCATCATACCAAAGTATATTACCCGGATTGATGTCTCCGTGACGACCATACTTCTTTTGATGAGTCTGCTCCTCAGTGTCAATTGTTGTCTGGTCGAAGCCAACTAGCTTCTGGGTACGCTTGAGGACTCCGATACTAGCATTCTTGTTATGAATGAGTACACCACTTGCATCGTGGTCCCCAAGAGGACTACGGTGCTTCATGCGGCGCCGCTCACCGTCGACTGATAAAGACGACGGCCACAACGGCCGCTCCGATACTATCGGGCTAGCTGGCTGTTCAAGAGAGTCACACGACTGCACTCTATTGATGAAGGGATCGATGAAGAAGCCAGGAGCATCTGCTTCATTCGTTCCCTGATTGGAATCCTCTACATGAAGTGAGCAGGGTATTCAGTCGAACAATACGGTGAATAATTTTGTGCGCCGGGCACACAGCGTAACCGTACATACCTTTTTGGCGAAAAGTTGCATGCTTTGCTACGCCAGACTGGCATTCGGATGTCAAGTGCCTGTGAAGTCTGAGAAGAGCCTCGGCAATACCCGCACACTGTTCAGCTACCCATGAGATGCTGGGAAGGTCAAGCATGGGTCGTGTGTGGATGTCCTTCCAGTAAGTGAAAAGGTCGCCCTCTGCACGATAAAAGATGAGGTGAAATTTTCGGAACTGCTCATAAGTGGCTAGGAGAGACACAATGTGTCTGTGAGATCTTGCACCGCTGAATGACTTCAAGATCACAATTTCTTTCTTGAATGCTTCCCTGTCGCTCTCGTATAGTTGTTGCTTGACGGCGAAACCTCGACGACACAGCCTCTTATCACGGAAGTTGTGATGATCGCCGTGTATGCGCACCATGAAGACCTTTCCGAACCCCCCTGTCCTGTCCACGTCTTCTTCTTCGGCGTCGTCTGGGGGAACAAAAGGTATGATATGATGGTCATGTAGAGCGTAGTGTTTGACGTCTCCGTCGTCGTCTTGGGCGAAGAAGGGTGCTAGCAGCTTCCACTGGTATTCTTGAAAATTTCGGAGCTTGATGGGAGACCACTTAGGGTGTTGGAAGCACTGAAGCAAGGTGTTCGATGGCTTTCCAGATGGATCTCTGCGACACAGCCCACTCTTTCCGTTGGACTTCATCAACATCAGAGGTAGATCAAGGTCGCTCACATCTTCTTCAAGGAACAATGAAATCGAAGATGTGTACTCGGCGATGACAAGCAAAGCAAATATCTTTCGGAACGTTTTGATCTTTTCCTTTCCCCTGTGTATGACATGGCTCTCGCTGCACACGCGTCCAGCGAGTTGTCGGATACTTTCAGTAGTGTGTGAATGCGAGAGGTCCTTCTTGAGCACCTGAACGACAGTATCGGTGTTGACAAGGCGGCAAAGTGCGCCCTTTGGTAAGAATTCCTGATCGTGTCCTTGAGTATTCCACGTCCTTTGTAGAGCATCTAGGATTCTAGTTTGCAGTTCTTGGCACCCCTCAACTATAGGGAGGAGGTCGCATAGTTGCTCAAGCTCGAGCTTTGCGTCATCGTTACCACTCTCTTGGGCATCTGTATGATTTTGGTGCAGTTGTTGTTGGTTACCCGCGTCAGAGATGACATCTTGATCGGCAGGATAATAATCATGACGAGGAACGCTAAGAAACGAGGCGTCACCGAGGCGCGACGTGTAAGGTCGCTGCCCTTTCGATTGGGTCTCCAATATAGCGTTGTGTAGCTTAAGAGGAGTCGCCTAATAGTGATGTCAGTTACACGATGCTAGAAACTTTATGCTGCGCTCACACTCACAATAGGTTTGACTTCGTCATACTTTGGCTCGTCAAAATCAGAAGGCTCATCTGCTCCTGCCGTAGTCCAAGCTTCATCCAGAGAGGGAGAAGAAACGGTCGTTCCAGTCCGCCATTGGTTGGGGGAGATCCAGTCAGGCGAGCCTGAACCTCGTCTGATTCCTTGACTGCAAGATAGAGGCCTAGATTCTAGGTCGATTGGTGTCCATAGTTCCAGTATTGAGTCCTCGTCACCGTCGCCATCATCATCGCCATCGCTCGATTCTGATGGCTTGTGGAAGGAGTCATGCCGGGGCTTGGGTGTAATCGGGATCTTCAGGTGGTCACCTATGCCAAACTTATCGCTATCAATGCACTGTTGCCTCCATCCAAGCTTCGGTCCAACTGCGAAAGCATTTGATGTCTCTGTAGAACCAGATGACCGAAGATGTCTGCTGTTCGACGTAAACTTTTCGTGTGTCGTATCTGCTGACGCTACATTTCGAGCGCTAGTGTCCGGCAGTACTGGGCTTGATATGACTGACGCAGGCACGTGAAACTGTGGCGGGGCGTTCTGCAATTCTGCTTGGCCGTTGTTGGTTAAGCTTTTGACCGGATCATGACGTGGATGATGATGTGGGGCGGCCACCTCAGAAGCGTGCATGACTGTTTCTTAGACGTTGTCCAGTGCAACAAAGAAATGGCCCTAATCTTGAGACAACAACGCGGCGTCTTGTTGTGATATATGTGGCAGCCTCAGGCGAAGGACCTCCTGTGCAACAAGGCTGTGCATCGAGTGCCTCATGATAACCGCCGTTCCAGGTCCCTCGACATTTCTGCCTGCGGGGCTTAGAGACGTGGCTGCATAAGTTGCCTTGTTTCTATCGCCCAGCGTACGGTTGGCCGTACATGCAATCAGCCGGTCGACTTCAAAAGGTGACTGCTAGAGAACCTTGCAAGTGGCGCAGCTCAGCCCCCTTCAGCCCCGATGTAACACACGCGCGACCTTGGCCTGCTACCTCAAATATAAGTTGAGCCCTCCACGGCATTCAAGTCCGTGATGTAGTCCAGGAGGAATAGATTATCAGATTCCACTATTCTGAGTACGTTCAACATCCAACGGAAAGACAAGACAAGACAATGACGGTTTCCGCAATCAACACGGTTGTCGAAACAGCGCTGTCTTCGTCTGTCGAGCAAAGCCCTGGAGTTCCGGATCTAGACGATGCGCAGTCAATCTCTGGGCGAAATATAGATCCAAACAAGTTGACGATGCTTCTGAGAGTCAAGTTCGGCGCAGGAGCCTACGATGTCCATGTGAGCACAGCGCGAACGACGCGGGACGAGCTTCAAGAACCAGAACACCAGCTGACCGACATTGTAGATAATGCAGAACTCGTATTGTATCATCGCTCCGCGAAGGTTGTCAACTGTGAGTCGAGTATCAGCCTCCATGCATTTCGAAAGCTGACACAATACAGGGAGAGATAGCAAAATGTCGAAAAAGATAGATCGATCCTAGAAGCACTTTTTGTTAACTCTTCGTCCATTTGGGCGTTCTTTGCATGCGACGAAACCGAAGGCACTGTTGCGAATAGGGCGCAACGCTATGATTGCGACACGTGGATTGGAGCAAAGAACGTGAGGATCACGAGAGGGACGAGAACAGATGAATATACGCCTTCTGTTTGCGCTAGTGGCGTTTGCATATCGTATGGTGATGGAGTTTGGAGTTTGGAGTTTGGAGTTTGGAGTTTGAACTGTGGGGATGATTTGGAATCTCGGAAAGTACCTGGATAGAATAAGAACGTATCGGCGAAACCACGCAGATTTGAAGCTTGTTGACTAAGCAGCTATGACCATGTCTGTCTCCGATGCGATGACCATCGGTTCTGTTATACACGCTCAGTACATCGTGCACGCTTGTCTTGTATTCATCTGCGTTGAAAATGCATCAAGAAGCATGCTTCTGTCAATCGTGAGCGCAGAGTGACATGATACAATGACGCACCGTCTCCACATTGTCCAACGGTCAACCACATTGGGGTCGTATAGCGATCAGCAGCGCTACCAAAATACGACCACCCTCTCCTTTCATCTGAGCTGACATCAGACGAACACGGGGAAGGGCGCAGATGATGGCCGAGGCGCATGCCTGCACCGCCCGCTTTATGCGGGAAGCCATGTCAAGCAAGCTGCCGTACTGAGATCTGCCGAGCGCTTCGGGTATCGGACTTGCAACGGCGACGCATCAAGACGATTCCAAGGGCTTGAGATCTCGCGCGCAGATCCATGGCAAACGATGCGCAAGTAAGGCGAAACTGGTGAATGGTTTTAGGACTCGCGCCAGTACAAGCGCCGATCTCCCGCGCCAGTGTCTCACATAGCAACATTGCGGCGCGTCGCCATTGGCCCACGCTCAATTACGCGGATGTGGCTATGCCGGTTTCAGGGACTCGAAGCTTGATACTTGACTCCCCTATTCACCTGCAGCTGCGCGCCACCATCACCGCGCACCGCCAGCCTACTTTTGCCCAGCGTTCCTTCTCACAACTTGCGTCCCTTACGTCGTTGAGAGATAGTGATAACGGATCCTCACAACGCTCACATTCGTTTTGTGCATTGACCCCGGACGCCCAGTCACCCCCCCGGACCTGGTTTCTTAACACGGCAAAGCCCCCACGGGAATAGGGCAGTACACTCGCAGTACCCACCATGTGGTTCCGCAAACGCGAAAACGACATTGAGATGTCGGGTATGATGGACGGCGCGCCTAAGAAAAAGAAGCCTCAAGGCCCCCCAGAGGAAACAGAGTACCAAAAATTCGATTGGAAGAGGTTCTTCCTCGCCCCCAAGTACATCCGTAAGACCGCAAGCTGCCCTTAAAACAAAAAGAGCTTTCATGTCTGACTTGGCTACCAGCATGGCACATATTGTTCATCGTCATTGGTATCCTGACTGTCATCATCACGATAAAACACGACGAAGTTGTTGAGGTAAATTCTACCCTGTTTTGCTTCGGTGTCGAAGAACACGTGGCTAACGGCGTCTTCGCAGAAATTACGGCCGTGGTCCGAGAAAGTGCGTGACTTACCGGCAGGATGGCTGATTCCCATTGCTATCCTGATCGTTATTTCTTTCCCTCCTTTGTTCGGTCACGAAGTCATCGCATTGTTGTGCGGTGTTGTCTATGGCCTATGGATCGGATTCGCGATTGTTGCTGCGGGCACATTTATCGGCGAAGGCAAGCCCCACGAAGCTCACAATATCACATGCATTCTATACTAACATTCACCCCAGTTGGCACATGGTACGCCTTCAAATACGCTTTCCGCTCCAAGGCTCTTAAATTGGAGCGTACCAACTTGAACTACGGCGCCATGGCACGTCTGACTCGTGACGGCGGTTTCTTCATCGTGCTTGTCATTCGCCTCTCCGCCATCCCAGCGCATTTCTCCACCGCCGTTTTCTCAACCTGCGACGTCAAGTTCTGGCATTTCGTCGTCGCTACTTTCCTTTCCCTACCCAAACAGATCTTCCTTGTTTACCTGGGTGTGTTGCTCCTACAAGATAGCAACGACGATATGATCAAGACGGTCATGTTCGGCGCTATCTTTGTCATCACCATTGCCATGGGTGTCTGGATTTACATAAAGATGCGCACAGTGAAGAAGACGCTTCTGGAAGAGCAAGAGTTGCGAAGAGTAAAGAAAGCAGAGGCTGTGGAGCTGGTGCCGAATGTCGAACGGACGTTTGATTCACGGTACGATGGGGAGCCTGCAGCATGGTCGACTGTGCAACCAACGCAGGTCAGCAGGCCCATGGAGAGGAGATACGACGAGGAGTCTCCGGAGTGGGCTATGGCACCTACACAGCCGACCAGGATGGTTTAAACGTAGGCTCTGGTTTGGTGTTATTTGAACCTCTATATTCTTAATGGCATAATGATTTCATGACCCGCATGGGCTAGGTACCCACAGGATACTCCAAGTCAGGCTTAAGCTAACAGCCGCATAAAGTATAAAAAGTACCTCCTGTAAACAACCAGCCCCACTCTATGTAGTGTATCGAAACCACGGCACATTGTCGGCTAGCTCCCGCTCCAGCAACTTCTGCTCCTCGGTCAGTTCCCGAGCCCCGCCTTCTAGTGCAATCTTGTCGCGTCTCGCGTTTTCCATTCGGCACCACGTTGACATGAAGAATGTCAGGAAGAAAGCCATACTACAAGATGTCAGCACGCCAGCTCTAACCGATCCAGTCTTTTCGATGACTCACCTAACAACCCCAATCAGAATACTGTGTCCAATAATAAACCTGGGCCCTTCGCGCGATAGATAAACATAACTCGCGATAATGCCGCCACAGTTTCCGCCCATCACTTGCATGGCAATGCCTGTCCCACGCTTCAAGCTACCTCCAATATTTCCGCTATTCCATGCCATGCCCAGCGGAATCTGGGGATAAATTCCAATAGCCGCAAGCACCGTGCCAGCATATTGGACACTGGGCTGGCCAGTCGCGGCAAGCATGGCGAAGCCCGCGATAGCCACGACTTGGAACCCCATGAGAAAGATGCCACGCTTCTTTACCCGATCAGCGTACCAGCTCGCGACGATGGTGAAGAAACATGCGCAGACATAAGGCGGAACGGACATGAGCTGTGCGTCGTTGGCAGTATAACCCATGTTTTTGATGATTGTGGGGAGGAACAGGGCAAAGGAGTAGATGGGACAGAATCCCGCTATGCATATAAGTATGAAGATGTAGATCTTCCAGTCGGTGAGGGCCTGGTAGACATACTTCAGATCGAAGTCGTTGGAAAGGTGACCGTGGTCTTGTTGCAGGCGGCGTTCAACCTCTGTGCGCTCTTTCGGGGTGAGGAAACGGGCCGTTGCCGGGTAGTCGTATATGCACCAGTACGCCGTCATTGAGACGAGGATACTGAGCAGACCCTCTAATATGAAGATCCAAGACCAAAATCATTCGGGGATGGTCTCTTAAAGCTTGATGGAGACAGTGCACCCTGGAATGATGGTGAGATTTGTGTGATGCTGACATAAGGATATTACAGTGGAAACCGAGCGCTTCAAGCATAATGACCTCTCAGGCATTCTGCTTCCATATTTCTTTATTGCGGCTGAGTGCGATTTCCTCAAGATCTCCGTCTCTTTCGTTCGTCTATTGAAGCTACCATAGCCATGGAATAGAAGGGTGCGCATCTCTGGAGATACCAGGCGTCTGATTGGCCTCGGAGTCAAATGCCATGCATGTTCAGTGAAGCCGGGCGCAATCGATAGTTTCAAACAGTCATCCGTCGTACGTTGCGCAAACCCTACACACCTTCACCCTGATAGGGCACGTTTGCTGCAGAGAAAGCTGGCAAACCTTCGGGACCAGGCGTTCCGTTTATGATAGATTAGTGGCACGCGCGTGGAACAGTTCTGGTCATCAGTGGGCGTGCCTTGTACTTCCCTTCGCGTCTGAGCAAACAGTTTCGATTTCTGTCTTTGCTGACTGGCACAGTGGCGGGATTCCACATTGTCAGTGGACGGCGATGCATTGAAGCGACAACTGCAACTAGTGCGCCAGATCTGTAGCGTAGCGACTGCATATAGCATTTGCGACAGTCTGACAAGCATTTTGTGGTACAATCTATTCGCTCCAACGTGAGACCATACCATGCAATTCAATTATCTTGGGGAATGAGGAAGATCCCAAGCAGCGGTAGAGCAAGGCTCGCAAGGACTAGCTAATACCTTGGGCGTCGTCGACGCACTGGGTAATATTCTTCAAAATCACTTTCTTCGTCTTCTTCTTCTGCATCATCGTCGTCATCATCATCATCCTCGTCGTCATACTCGTAGCGATCGTTGTAATTATGCATCCAACCTGGCCTAGGTCGAGCTTGGTACGATGATCGTCCAAGCTGTCGGGTGCTCCCTCTCCTCCGTCTCGGGTAGTTGTATGTCGTGGAGGTATCGTAATCGCTCTCATCGTTCTCATTGTCGTCAAAGAAACTCGTCGAGAAGGGGGCACGGCGGATTTGAGGCCATGATGACTGGTCGTTCTGGCGATGGTGATTGGTAGATATTGGGTGTGATTGGCGTGATTGGCCGAGACTGAATGGCGACCACTGTCCATGGCCCATCCGCAAACCTCCCAAGAAAGGAAAACGATCTGAATGCGCTGTGCTTCTGCCTCTACCCATTCCCACGTCCACTCTCATACCTGACCCTATGCCAAAACCCATTCCGAAGCCCATACCACCCATGCCACCTAACCCGCCGCCACCCGTGTTCATACCCAGAGGTGAGGAGACACCAAACTGCCGGTGGCTTTGCATCATAGGACTCAGTCTGCCACGATTCGAAAAGGCTGATTGAGACCCTCCCATGGCCCCAGGCGATGATTGCTGGTTATGCAGTCTGTACATGTATGCTTGTCTTTGGAGCTCGATGAACATTCTCCTTTGATCCCTAGTGTGTCGTTCAAAACTGTCGCTATCGCTAGTATAGGATTCGTCGTAGCGTTGGTTCGGACGGAAACCGGGAGCGGGGAAGCTCATCAAACACGGCATGGCAATTCCAAATCTGGGTGTTCACTAAGTGAAAAGATGGTTTTGAGTGATGTTTCGAATCGGTGGGAGTAATCGAGTTGTGGGAATGTGGTGTATGTTGTTTGACACCCTTTGTGTTACAGAGAGGACGAAGGAGATTTCAACACATAGAGGTGCTGCATAGTTGACTTTGTAGGGACGCGAACATGCCACTAGGTGGACGAAAGTGTCTAAGACAGTTGCGGGTTGATCGTCTATGAATGGTTGGAGGCAACCCGAGTCGATGCAGTCACCGGAGGCGTAGGCGGAGCCAGCACGGTAGCCATCGCTGGCAAGGCGGTTCTTGGGCTGTGGTAGGCCTGTATGACACAAGGCAGGCAGTGATTGGCATTATGGTATCACTGTGATACACGAGTGAGATGGAGCAAACATTTGATCTAGTGAGCAAGAGCAAACCATACGACTGCAGCCATGTAGTCTCACTGGATAAAGTCTGCCAGCATAACGAGATGGATGAAAGCAAGTGCAGGGTCCACACAGGGGTGAACAGACTAGCGGGAAGACGGTGATGGAAGAAGGATACCGAGCGAAGGGTCCAGGGCACCAGACGATGCTTGACAGGATGAACAGCAGATATTGGAAGCATAAGTCGCTGTGGCTAGCTGCATGGGCCGAGCTGGGTGTTGCTCGGAGGAAGGCCGCGACGGAGCGTAGACGACACATTGCACCTTCCCCTTGTTCACAAAGGGGACACGGGTGGAGTCGTTGGTGCCTTCTGGGTGGTACGGCGGAGAGAGCGGGAAGCTCGAGGACAAACGACGGCACGCTGAGGGGGTGGTTCCAAGGACGCCACGGCCGAATAGGACGTCATTACTTAATTTCCAGCTGGAATGGGCAGGCGCGACGCGTTGACGCAGGACGCGTCGTTTCCAATTGGTGTGGCGGGAACGTTGAAGAAAAAAGTCGCCCGGAATGCGGCCAAAGTCACGTGCATCCATCTCGGCTCCAGCCAACCTCAAATGTCCAGCCATGGTGGAAGCTCTTCTTCTGTCGCCGCAATACGACTGCATCTCCCACCAAAGTCTCCCACGACCAACTGTGCCACTTCCCCTCGCATCTTCCCAGGACGAAATCGCTGCAAGCCTGACATCATCTCGACTGCACCTGCCTCCACCACTCGCCTGCCACAATCCCCACACTAAATCTTTTGGCCTCGACACCACACGCTTTCGTCTCGTAGCCACTTCCGCATCCGCATCCGCACCCACACCACCACACAATGGCTCCTACTTCTTTTGCTTCGGCAGCCGCAGGAAACAATGCCAATCCAGCGCGTCCAGACTCCGGCGCTGACTGGTAAGTCGTCCCTTGGCTGCGCCCCATGTATGCACCACTGTCGAGCTACACCCGGCACATGATTATCCCCTGGTCGCTATCCGCACAGCACTTGCTATTTTATTGTCCTATTCATCGCAGCACTCGCTACCGCCATGACTCTCTTCCCCCCCGACGCTTACCCGCAGAACAGGGCTCGACGCACCAACGGTGCTACGCAAACATTCCGCCGACCCTCACACGCGACCAGCCTCTCCGGCTCGACGAACCACTCCTCCTCCACACGGGACCCTGCCGCGCCACAGAACCCGTCGACAAACTCGGGCGTATATGTCCCTCCCCACGCACAGCCTGGTCGCAATGGCAGCTCATTCGAGGGTCGCTATTCGCGGGACCAACTGACGCAGCTGTTCCGGATACAGCAAGCGTCTAGCGACCTCAACGACGGACTGTGCGATTTGTACATGGGAGGATGGGAGCCTCACGCTACAAATGGTGCTTCGAGCGCTTCTTGGGGCCGCAAGGACGACCATGGCAGAGAGAGGGAGGCGCCGAGCGGGGTCGACCAGTGCTGGGACAGAGACGGTAGCATATTGCCACTCAGCCTGACCGGCATGACTGACGAGGAGAAAGAAGTAGGAGCTCACACCCCACTACACCTTCCCAACATACACTAACGCGCGCTTCCTCGCTTAGGTCTTCCACTCGTCTGTCAATTCGCCGCTGAAACCGCCCACGCAAAACAAGGACGGCACTCCAAAGGAGGGCCTTTCCCTACGCAAGACGTCGGTATCGCAGGGTCCAGGCACCCCATATGGTCTTTCCTCGCCCACAACCGCGCGTCCGGGTGCCCGCCGTCGCGACACTAGCGAAGCGTATCCGTTCCCCTCGTCCCCCGCCACCTCACGATTCGCGCGCGAAGAAGGCAGTGCTGTCACTCCGCCACCCGCTCTAGTACGCCGTCGGACAGATTACAAGGAGCCTGTAGAGGGTGGTCGCACTGCGGAAGAGCGCGAAAAAGACAAGGGTACGGCGGAAAGTGCTGGTGGCTTTGGCTCTGCAAAGCGCGCAACTACAGCACCTTTCAGCCCTGGTGGCGGTGGTGGTGCTTCGCCGTGGTCAGCGACTCCTGGTGGTGGTTTTGGCGCTTTTGGAAGCTTCGCAGCACCGCAGTCAGAAAAGAAACCTGGCTACGGAAGTTTACGTGGCGAGAGTCGATTCAAAGGGCTGATGGGCAAGCCGAGCATTGAGGACTTTGGGAACGGACCGAAAGAGAAAGCTTCAATGAGTAACTTGGGCAGGCTAAGCGAGGCAGAGCCCTCAAAGACAGGCAGTTCGTGGATGGAAACTCGCGCCAATAGACCAATGAGCAACGATACAGATCCGTTCCCCGAAGACGACCATCCCACCGGCAGTGCTGCGTTGCGCGGCGAAGACGTTAGCCCGCCCCGGCCACAAGGCTTCGGCAATTTCGCAACGCCCCACCGCCCCGACCACCGCGACGATTCTGGATTATCCGCATTTGGGATGACTACTGCCGACACTGGACTTCGCGACATGTATAACAGGAACAACTTCACAGATCAGTCACCCCATCGAGGTAACGAGCCAATGAGCCCGACGGACACGAATCCGTACCAGAGCCCACACCACGCACGAGACCAGCATAATGACGACTCGGACGATTCCGGCGACCAAAATGCACACTTCCCTGGCATGAGCAGCTTCCATATCGACCAGTCTGTTCACTCCAGCATCCACAATGCGTTCGGTGGGCTTGGGGGTCTCGGGAAGGTGTCTGCGCCATTCGAAACCGCAGCAAGTGACCGCAGCCAGACTTCCAGTGTTGGACCAGCTCGAGGGTTTCCTACCCTACCTGGGCTTGGCGGCCTCCCTGGTCTAGGGGGTTCTGCAGCGTGGCCTTCTGGGAACCACACCATGGGTACTCCGACTCGCGAACGTGGTGGCCTTGGGGGCTTTGACCATGCCTTCGGAAACGTTGGCGAGGCTCAGTCGCCCTCTCTGGCTGGCCTGGGCAACAGTTCGCTATTCGGACATGGTACTGTAGGCCGCTCTAGCAGGCTTGGCTCCCTGTTCCCGCCCTCCATGCAGGAACAAATGCGATCCAATGATCCAAACAGGGCGCATGCTGACGACAACTCCTCGCATGGCGACCGGCAACACAGCATGACTGGCTCGTTTGGAAGGAGTGCCTTTGGTGGACAGGCGCCGGCCCGTGATACAGAAAGCCCGTTCCGCGCAAACCGCAATCTTTTCGAAGACTTCTCCAATGCTCACCATGATGATCATGGTTCGGCCGGACAGTCGCAGAACATGGCTACCACTTCACTCTCAATGGCTGCACTCAACCCGACAAGGACTGCACAGCCATCCACGCCAGGCGTTGGGAGTCCAGCCTCCAGCCAGCCTCCGGTGCCTCAGCAGCGAATGATGGTTATGCCTGACAGGATGAGGTGGATCTACCGCGACCCCTCAGGTAATGTCCAAGGACCTTTCTCTGGTTTGGAGATGCACGATTGGTACAAAGCTGGCTTCTTCTCGCCTGAGCTGCTGGTGAAGAAGGCTGAAGAGCCTGACTACGAACCCCTCGCCCAGCTCATCCGCCGCATTGGCAACTCTCGTGAGCCCTTCTTGGTCCCTCAGATCGGCATCCCACATGGCCCTGCGACGTCTCAGCCAGGTAACTCCTGGGCAGGTGCTGGTCCCAGCACTGCCACTGCTCCGGGTGCCCAACCTCCATTCGCCAACAGCTTCCCCAGCTTTGGGACCACCCTTACTGCCGAGCAGCAGAATGCCCTCGAGCGTAGAAAGCAAGAGGAGCAATACCTCATGGCTCGCCAGAAAGAGCATCTGGCTCAGCAGCAACAAGCGCTTGCCCGCCAAGTTCAGATGGGAGTACTGCCGAACCAGCTCAATCACCATTCCAGCGCGCACAGTCTGCATAGTCAACCAAGCTTCGGCAGCATTACATCGCCAGGCGGATATCAGCCATCACCTACCCAAGGCGCTGCGGCTGGAGCGTCTGTGCCGGGTCTCATAGATAACACCTTCAGAGTTGGTCCCGGTCCTGTCCCAGGCTTGGGTCCAATTGGTCCCGGCATGGACATGCTGAACAACAGGAGAGATCAAGAGATGCCTGCTATGATGGACCGTCTGAACCTGGGACGCAATAATCAGCCTCCATTTGCTTTTGGACAACAACAGGATTCCGATGCTCACGCACAATATATGGCTTCTGTCATTGGTGATCGCGCTCGTCTCAAGCGCGAGCAGGCTGAGTATGACGCCACGATTCGCCCAGGTGGCCCTGAAGACATGCAAAATGCGCGGAACTTTGCTGAGCGTTTTGCTGAATTCCAAGACCTGCGAGTCCAGACAGACATGGAGCAATCATCCACCGCCGCTCCTCCACCAGAAGGTGTCATCGGAAAGCCGTCTACATCAAATGCCCAGTCATCGCAGCAACAATCTGAGCCTGCGTCCCCCGAGGAACATGAGGGACAGGACCATCAGTCAGAGCATCAGAACGAGGAACCATCTGCTGGCCAAGAGACGCTATCGCTCACTGAACAAGTTCAGAAGGCTGCTTCTGCTAAGCACTCTCCTCAGCCAGCAGCTGCATGGAACAAGGTTGAGCCTGCGATCTTCCCGTTCCCACCTCCACCATCCCAGTCTCCACTTCCTGCTCCAGCTGCTCAAAGGAAGCCTATTGTTGCCGAGAACCTCAACACTGAGTCTCGTTCGGGTGCGGCTACTCCTGCCGCCGATACCCCTAGTGTGTCCATTGCTCCGTGGGCGAAAGAGCCAGTCAACGCATCTCACGGACCCTCCCTAAGGGAGATTCAAGAGATGGAAGCCAAGAAAGCTGCAGAGCGTGAGGCAGCCGCAGCCGCAGCCCGTCGTGAAGCCTTTGAAAAGGAGATGCAAGCCCAAAATCAGTCACCCGCAGTTCAGCCTGGCTTGCCTTCAAGCTCCACCTGGGCCAGCGGTGCCTCGCCTGTCACCCCCAGCACGACCAGTGCCTCCGTCTGGACTAAGCCTGCCGCTACCAAGGTCACCGCACAGCCAACACCCGGTTCGAAGAAGACACTACAACAGATTCAGAAAGAAGAAGAGGCTCGAAAGCAACGTGCTACTGCACAGGCTGTTGCTGCAGCCAATGCCTTTGGCGCCGCTAGTCCAGTTCCATCGGCTGGCAAGCGGTATGCTGACTTGGCTAGCAAGAGCACACCTACGCTAGCTGCCGCTATGCCTGCCGGAAGCACTGCATGGACCACTGTTGGCGCAAGTGGCAAGGTAAAGACACCAGGTGGTACCACCACTCCTGTACCCGGTGCAGTCCGCTCGACTAGCTCGACCATAGTACCATCGATGGCCAAGAAGCCTACTGTCACTCGTAGTGCAACGATGGGAGGACAGTCCGGGAAGCTCAACGCCGAAGAGGAATTCCGAAAGTGGGCTGTCAACGAGCTCCGTCATGACCTCAACAAGGGTATTAATGGTGTGTATTCTCCGTTGCGATCCTTTGTACTAAACGCTAACTCTCTAACAGCCGAGGACTTTGTCTCTTCTCTTCTTAGCTTTCCGGCTGACGCTGAGCTCCTCACTGAATCTGTGCATTCCGCCTCCAATACTCTCGATTCGCGCCATTTCGCCGAAGAGTTCCTCCGCCGCCGTAAGCTAGCCGACAAGGGCATCATCGACGAACGAAACACTGCGTCTCCCGCTGAGAACAAGGCCGCAGGCAGCGGTTGGTCTGAAGTCGCCAAGAAGGGTGGCGCCGGCACTGCCCAGGCACAACAACAGGCGCCTCTTGACTCGAGCAACTTTAAGGTTGTTGCTGCAAAGAAGAAGACCAAGCGGTAGATTCGTTACGATCTTGCAGAGCTCGACGATGAGTACGTGTTGATTGAACCACACAGCTAAAGCGCATACGTGCCCATCAAGGGCGCGTTGTGCCCCACATGCCTGAAGAGAGCAGATGGCGCCTATGTAACTTAGATGAACACGAAAACCATTGTTGCTAGCTGTTAGACTTTTTTTCCCCACATGAACTGAATTCAAACGTGAGATGTACTACTATGTTGGAACACGCTGCCCAGTGTTGCCAGTACGTGTCGAGAAGGACACTTCAACTATGCAAGATTACCACGTCTCCTACCTGATGTATCCTTTTCAAGCCTAGCCTTCTCGTTCACTTCTGTTCTTATTGACAGACACATCTTCCTATCTTGATTGTTTTTCATCATATTCTTGGCAGCATATTAGTTAGCTTCGCAATTTGGAAAGCGTAGGGTAGGTATATATACTGAACATTTCTAAACTCCAGACTTGAGTCGATGCGACCAGCCTGCGCTCGGACACGATTTCTTCGAGCCATCATTGCCAGACCAAGCATCACATGCACGTGCAAGATAGGATAAGGGCATGGGGTATAGATGTGCTCTTCGTTCGTCTATCATGTGTATATCCCTGCGTATTCATCTGTCCGCCTTCCACCGCAGATTGATCAAAGAGTGGAGAGGAGAAAGACCTAATCGCACACATACCCCTCGGTTTCTAACACCCAGGTTTTCTACCCATACACCATTTCGTGGCCTACCAGTGCCCGTCTCACCACGGCTGGCAGGTGGGGGTATCATCGTCCCATCGTATTCAGCTTGCATCCACCCATCACACACTCCCAGCGCTGAGCACACAACGAAGAACGGAACAACAAAGACGCAAAATCCACAAGAAAAGCAGCAAATTGGTATATATTTCTGTTTGCGCCGTAATTGGGGAATCATTCGGACAGAGAGCAACAAACAAACGCCATAAACAAGAAACAGCAAAACAGACGCGTATAGGAAAACAAGACTGCGAACAACAACCAGCCAGGCCAGGTTTTTGACGTGGGTATTTTCGCCGTAGAGTAGGAGGGGTATAATTCTTTTGTCGTCGCACACGTACAAGAGACAATGAACGCGTAGCGGGGTATTCGTCGTTAAAGGCCGGGTACAGTAGTGGTATCAAATAAATGGTTCGAGATCGGTGTATCACTTAACGAGGAGGCCCAATAGGGGCCGGGTATCCAGATGCAGAATGAGAAGTACTGGGGCGCCCGCTGTCCACGGAGCCCCGCGGGTCGTACCTAGGGGTCACATCCCCAGGCGTCGCGGAAGAGGAACCAAAAGGAAACTTGGACTCGAAACGAGGTGCTGGCATGGGCCAGCCGTTGTTGTGGTGCTCGTCGTCCGCTAGGTTAATGCCACTGTCGTTCCACGGGTTGCGATAGCTACCGGTGGATTCAAGACTGGCAAGGGACGCCTTCGAAGCGTTGCTGGAAGCGTGCTTGAAGAGCGAACCGGGTGAGTTGGTGTTCTTGCGTCCGTTGAAAATGGACGTAAAGGATGACATGCTACCTGGTTTGCGAAGGCGGTCGAGCATACCGCGAGGCTCATCATCACCAAAATGAGAGCGGGTGGGTGAGTCGGTACTGTCGACAGCCGGCTCTGCGCGCTGGAGCAGCTTAGACTCGAAGAAGGGCAAGGAGTCTTCGAATGAGTCAGACTTGGGGCGTGGGAGAGCTCCACGGACCGTGTTAGTGTCCAGACCATGCATGACTAAGTTGTTGAGAAGAAAGTCGATGGCATCCTTCAACCCGCCAGCATTGTTTCGAGTGAAGACAATATGGAAGGCTTCAATCTGCTCTTCTTTACCGTCGGTAGTCTCTGTCTGCGCTTGTTGAAGCTGAGCATCGACCTCGTGCTGGGTTTTGAGCTTGTCGAGAACATCGGCCTTGAATTCGGCAGAGCGCAGGTACTCACTGAGTTCAGTGGTGGAAGGAAAGGCGAGATCGTGGGATTCCGGAACCATGCCCAGGAACTCATCGACTGCAAATGGCACCTGATATTCAGGACCGGAGACGGTGACGATGTCACTGGCTTCCTCTGTGCTAGGAAAGGTGATCTTGCAGTTGAACTTCTTCTCCAGCTCGTCGATCTTGTCTAAACGAGCAATAAGTTCTCGATGGTATAGGCGGTTGATGTTGATGGTTTCAGAGACGAACTCAGCATCAGCCTTCTCAACCATGTCCATGATCTCTTGTTTGACCAAGTCAAGGTTCTGAGCATTGCGGGCAGGAGTACGACAGATGACATTATCCACCTTGATGTCGTCCTCCTCTTTGCCGAAGCCGCCGCGGTCCATAGCGTTTGAGAACTTGACGAAGACAGAGTACTTCTTCATGATGCGCTGGATGTGCTGACCGCCGATACCAATAATACGCTTATGGTACTGGTCAGGAACATGGAAGGAGATGGAAGCAGGCATCTCCTGCTCGACAAGGTCCAGGCCGTTCTTTGTTGCCTCGTACTGGGCACCACGGACTACGATGTAGAAGTTGTACTCGTTGAAGCCATCGAAGACAATCTGCACACTGCTGTGGCTCATAATCTTGTTGATCTTGCCATTCTTCTTACCGCTGACGAATTCTTTGTGCTCGTTTGCGAGCTCGATCTTGACGCTCATGTTGTACTGCGACTTCTTCACGAATGGGATGTTGCTGATGACCATTAGTGCAGCTCTGACGGCATCGTCGGATCCGTAGATGTGGAAGTTGAGCTTCTCAAAGCTGACTTCAGCGCCCGAGTTGATACAGATATCGGAGAGCATAGCGCGAACATCGGCAGCTGTAGGTGGTCGCTGCGTAGGGTCAGGGTGGGTAATGAACCAGGAGGCGCTGTAGAATTGCCCGGCCTGATAGTGATTAGTGTAAATTCGAGTTCAATGCATGCGACAAACTCACAAGCTGCATCAGTTCGCGCACAGTACGCTCGACATGCAAGACGTCAGTGCCCTGAACACGCACAACACCACGTTGGACGCCAAGAGGGGGCAGTAGGATGTACGAGCCGTTGTTCTCAATAATCTTGCGCACCTTGTCCAGGCGCTCTAGCAAGATGGCGTCAAGCTTGGTGTCAGTGACCATGACAGGCTTCACGAAGACCTTGGTGGACATGACAAGATCGTGCAGACGTTGCTTGGCGCGCAGTATATTCTCCGAGTTCTCACCCGTGATGTATACTAGGTCGTCAGGCCTGCGCTGAGCACCCGGCGGTGTGTAGCCGAACAAGCGAGGGAAGGGCGGAGGGAAGTAGATGGCCGTGCCCGTAGCAGACTCGATCATCTTGATGTTCTTGCGCCCACGTCCGCAGATGAGCGTATGCATGGTCAGCTCGAGCTTCATGGTATCGACGGTCCGCTTGAGCTGTGACGGCATCGAATTAGCACATTACGCTAGCGGGCATTCAGTGGGGCTCGCAGAACTCACAATCTGGTCGATCATAATCAGCACACGCGTTTTGGCATGCTCCATGGTCTCGAGATCGCCGTAGATGGCACAGCGCAGACGCGGGTCCATGCCTGTGTCGATGTTGCCGTGGAAGCTCGCCGTCTCAATGTCGGGCTGCTTGGGCATCAGCAGGAAGATGTCGGCCTTGGTGGCCTTTGAGATCATGTCGAGCTGCTGCAGGACGGCACCCTTTACATTCTGCGAGGACGGGTCGATGATGAGCTGCGAGTCAATGTCGACAAAGGACGATCGCTGTGCCAAGACGTCAGCATGTGCTCCACGGGCAAAGTGCCAGCAGCATCAGCCTACCAGAGAGATGGGCGTCGAGTTGAGGATGCGGCAGCGCATCGAGTTTACTAGCTCCAGCTCGCCAGACAGACACACGTTGGTGACGAGGGCGCGCAACGGGCCCCGCTGCAGGCCGGGGAGCGGCTTCGACTCGGCCGACGTGACGTTGGCCGAGACGCGGCCGTCGGTCTGCTCGCTCACCTCTCGACACAGGTTCCGCAGGTTGTCGACGTTCTGGGCGTGGACGGGCAGCTTGTGTGTCGGGGTAGCGTCGGCGGTGCCTTCTGGGTGAGTCCAGCGCGCCTTTGCCCCCGGGCTTGCCCACATGATGTCGTCCGGGTCGGGGCCGGCGAGGTTGGAGGAGAAGGGCACGTTGAAGGACAGGTTGACCTGGGTGCCGGGCGGTATGACGGGGGGCTGTGACGTCGCCGTCGAGGGCCGCTTGATGGGAGCTGTGACGGGCATTTCGTGGCTGGACCGCGAGAAGGAAAAGGCCGTGGACGGAGCCATCTTCTCCCAGCCGTGGCGGGCCTGTGCCGGGAAGTTTGAGAGTTTGTGCATGGTGGTGGAGTCGACGCCCTCGGTGTTGGCGGGCGGGAGGTGGTGGAAGTGGGAGAAAGAAGAAGGACGAGGAAGACCGGAGGGCAGCAGCTATCGAGCGAGCGTCGAGCAAGGCCGTGCCGCCCTGTCATTGGCCTGTCCCCGGGGCCTAGTGGGCCACGAACACCATGGCCATGGTGCAACAAAAAGAAGACATTCACCCCTTCGCTCCCGGCCCAGCCCAGACGCAGACGCAGACGCCGCCCGTCGAGATTGGTCCCTGGAATTGCAACTCCATGTGCTTGTTTCCTTCTGCCCGTGTGCCATGTGCTGTCCGCGTGCTTGCAGTGCCTGTTGAGCTGAGCTGTGCTGTGCTGCGTCGTGTGGGCCGGGACGCGCCCTGCCAGTCTATCGCCAAACAAGCATAGCTGACGCTCAGACAGGCTCCGTATTACAGCATCATGGCATGTCCGAGTAAGAATAGAAATCCAGACGGCTTGCAGTCACACCCTCATTTCTACAAAGCATAAACCTCACCGCCCGCCTCACCTCGAGCCCTCACCTCGAGCCCTCGCCTTCGCGCCTACCCTACGCGCGTCAAACAGGTGCGGTTGCGCAAGAAACACTGTGTGTGAGACCAAATAGCCCGAGCATCCCTTCTGGCTGGAACCTTGAGGCAGTCCGCGCTCCCCTCCCCTCCCCCCTCTCAGGATCCATCCGTCTACGTGGGGATGCGATCTGCCCATCTCTTGGTGTCAGAGCCCACTGCGCGGTTACGTCTCCCCTGCAGTGCGATGACGGGTGCCCGCTCACCAGACTCAAAATGGAAAACCTTATGGTCTAGTCGGCACCATAGCCGAGGAGCCCTACTTGCGGGTATTGTGGCACTGAGACACTGACATTCGAGTCACCGAGGGGCACTTTTCGGAACTGGGACTGAATACTGCATCCAAATACATATGCAACTGAGACACCGCTATAGCAATGGCTGTCCAACGCTACATAGTCTCTTACAACTCGTCTACAACACTAATTGCCAGCTCCATCACACACAATAATTAGGGTATCCTACAGCAATTCAGCGCAAATCTACCACGCTCTAGTAGCGCGTGTATATGCGACGCGGCTCCACAAACGGATCTGAAGCTACCTCGATAGGCCCTTCCTCGACATATCGCCTGCCCTGAGGCGCACCAACATAGCGACGCTCATCGAAAGGCTCTTGCATAACACTGACCTCGCGAAATCGAGGCTGTGAAGCCCGAACCGCAGATGGTTGTATGCTCTCATGACGAACGTAACCTTCGGGCACTTCTCGTCGAACAACCTCTGGGCGCATACTGTACGCTCGCGCAGAAGCGTACTCGCGCGGCGGGCCCATCTCTTCATATTGTGGCGCAGGCCGGTACTCCACCTCTACAGGACGGCGAGAGGGCTCCCGCTGCCGATACGGGCTCTCAATCATCTCAGACTCCGATGCCTCAACGTAGCGCCGAATTGGTGGAGGCATCCTCTGAACAGCTTCCTCTTCATACAACTCTGCACGTGCGGGTGCACGCATCGTAGGCTCCCGCGTTACAGCGCGCTCATAGTATGGCTCAACCTCCACTCGTCTGCTAGGTGGCGCCATCGACTCTCGCGCATCCACCGGTGCTGCGTAGTACTTGTTTCCAAACTGATCCACGACAATCCGGCGTGGCGGTGGAGCCATGAGCTGCTGAGATGGCATGTATTCATGGATAGGTGATCGTGAACGTTCGCGTACGTATCGAGGTGCAGCTGACGGGCGAGCCGACGCCTCTCGGTACATGGGTGCCTCGGCACGATCGACGAAGGCGTGGGATGCTGCGCGAATTTGGCGAGGCTCAGGTGCTGCGTACACCTCATTACCGCCACCTGGCGAGTAGGGTCGTCGTGCGTATTGAAGACTTGCCACTCGTCTGAGATCTTGTTCATCACGTAGAGATTTGCGTTGTGGTGTGCGTATGACAGTCGGGGACAAAGGCTCATCGTACTCGCGGTAAGTTCGTGCAAGAGGCTCCGGATCGCGGTAATACACTGGTTGTATCCTGGGACTGTTCTGTGCGGATACGAGCTCTACTTCATCAGGGTGAGGCTGCAGCGCACGCCGCTTACTGGGCTGTGAGTCGGGGTACGCGGCGAAGGGAGGAGGCGACTGTGGCTCGTCTTTGATGTACGGTTCAGGCGAGTTGACAACACGTTTGTTGGCCTGTTGCTGTTGTTGGCGCTTCTTCTCGTCACGCTCACGCTTTTCTTCTCTTCTCCGCTTGCGAGGGTTCTGAACTGGTGCTGCTGGACCATTCGGGCTTTGACGGCGTGATCTGCAAAACATTAGTACCAAGGTAATTGAGAAGATACAAGACGAATATGTGGAGGTGAGTAGAGGAATTGAAGAACAGCCATGACTGGCGTCAAGGCAGCAGAGCTGGTGGGCCACAACATGGCAACGCTCGCTACCAGACTATCATAGCTGGACCTAAATGGACAGGCAGTTCAGGTATAGTGAAGACCAAGCTGTGTGATTCGGCGTGCTCGAAAAAACATCGGAAAGAGAAAGTAAGAGAGTTCTTTAATATCGTACCCGTTCGTACCCCCATGGCGGTTGCGCTGCCGACTCCTCAGAGGCTCGCTTGGCCCGATGTCGGCTGGAGGTGGAGAGTAATCTTCCTCTTCTTCATCACCCTCATGCAGTTGTACAGGCTCGGGCTCATAGATTTCTATGTCGTCGGCCGGCTCGTAGGCCTCTTCGTCGAGATCGATTACAGTAGACTCAGCCGGGCGAGGGTGAACATTGACATGCTGGGCTGCTGGCTGCGCCTGTGAAGTCAGTGGAGCCGCATCAGCATGGGCGTGGTCAGCGTGATCAACATCCTCCGAGGACCAACTGTTCGCCTTGCTAGAGTAGTACGAGTTCTCGTCAAATGACTCAACCTCGTCGCTGTTGTTAGTCGGAGACGGTAAGCCAGACACTGGCGGGACCAGCTGGTGAGCCTTGATCAAACACTGCTCAACATCGATGAGAGCTTCTCGCTCGTCTCCATCGTTGCCACGACCCTTTTTATCGAACTGGTCCTTTAGGGCGCGTTCTATCTGCTGCCGCTTGAGCTGCTGCTCCGCCTTGACCAGGTGTTCGGACTTTGTGAGCAAGATGGGATCGATGCTCGAAGAGGAAGACTTGGCTGAGTACGGTCGCTGTGTAGGGGGTACAGGAGACGTGGGAGGCCGTGTTGAGGACGCTGGACGCGGAGGAAACAGCTGCGATGAAGATCCGTTGGGTGTGCCGTTGGTCGTGGGTCTGCTAGAGGCAGTCTGCGGAAGACGCGGTGCAACCTGTTCAATTACTTTGGGTGGAAGATGAATACGCGGGTGTTTGCTAGCAAGCACTTGATCGCGTATCTGCAAAATCTTCTGGAGGAACTCGGCCTCGCGAAGCACCTCTGCAGACACTGCGCCGGCACCGTTCAGATGCGACGACGGCGCTGCGGCTGTCGCCATTGGTGCGACTGGTGCGGCCATCACAACAGACGCGAAGCTGAGCTTAGTATCAAACACCAACAAGCGAGCGCAAGACTGGCGATTATACAAATACAGGCGGCACCCGCGACTGAGCTGGGTGGGAAGATGATGAAGGGGAACGAGTGTTAGCAGCACGCCAGCGGGTGGGTAATGAATGTCGGAGCCACGGCGCGTTTTGGTTTTCAGCAGATGCACGCGCCAGCGATGGCGCTAGGCCCAATCGGGTTCGTGGCATCCTCATGTACTCATCACGGTTTCTCTGGCTGCAAATGTAGGCAATCACAACTACTTGAGAAGTACGCTGGAAAAACCCCTTCGTTTTCGTCTACACTGCGACAAGGTATGATGCTGGATCTGCATCGAGATGAGCATTATGGTTGAAGCTTACACCAGGTAGACAATCTTTGGAATCTTCCAGCGCCACCTATTCGGACAACACGACTTGGATAACTTGACCATCTCAGATCATTCGAACATTCCATCGCTTGAAAAAACTCTTCTATATCCACCAAGTCGCAGCCATGTCTTTCAACACAGCAGCGCCTCCCGAGACCATGGAGTACCGCCAACATGACTCAACAGCAAACAACAACGCCACAGTGGACGAGAACGAAAAGCCAGTATTCTTCTTCGATATCGACAACTGTCTCTACCCCAAGAGCCTTGAGATTCACCGAATGATGGCTGAGCTGATTGACCAATTCTTCCAAACCCACCTGAGCTTGTCGCAGGAAGATGCCAACGAACTCCACTACCGGTACTACCGCGAATACGGTCTTGCCATTGAGGGACTCGTTCGTCACCACAAGGTCAATGCGCTAGAGTACAACAGTAAAGTCGATGACGCGTTACCTCTGGAGGATGTCATCAAGCCCAATCCAGAACTGCGCAAGTTGATCGAGGACATCGACACGAGCAAGGTCCGGTTATGGCTCTTCACCAATGCCTACATCAACCACGGCAAGCGTGTTGTCAAGCTCCTGCAGATTGACGATCTTTTCGAGGGTATAACTTTCTGCGACTACGGCTCGGACAAGTTCTACTGCAAACCGCACGTGGAGATGTATGACAAGGCGATGGCGGAGGCGGGTATCAAGTCAAACGAGAAGTGCTACTTCGTCGGTGAGTGGGAATGAAAGCTCTCACTATACATATTTACTGACAGCCTGACGCAGACGACTCTTACATCAACTGCAAAGCAGCCGAGGCACGTGGGTGGAAGACGGCGCATCTGCTTGATGAGAAGGACCCTGCACCCGCTCAGCCAGCCAGCAAGTACCAAATCAGGAGCTTGCAGGAGCTACGAAAGGTCTTTCCAGAGGTTTTCAAGAGTTCATGAGACAGTGCATGAAATCAGCATGTTTGTGCAAAGGGGTAGACAGCGTTCATGCAGCCGGCTTGGACGCATTCTGCGGATCTTCAAGGCTACAACTATAACGACCATGACTAGACCATAGACTAGATTCAACCTGAATAGAAGAATCACAAGACTAATATCAAAGGGGTGGTATCAAAGGGGTGGTAGCAAAGGTGAAGCCTACAAAGAGATCCGTATCGTAGATAACCGTGGCTCGGTATCTTATCGTTCCGTAAGCACAGAGTGCACGTCTCCATTGCTCATGCATGTTCTTGCAACCAAAACGTAGCACCAAATTCAGGCAACAACGTCCCAGGACCTTAATCCTGTGTCCAAGACTTTACAGTTCTCATTCAAGTGACCAATGAAGACACCAAAGCAATATCAGACCATGACTTCAACAACTACCACAAACACAAGCCCACCCACCCCGCAGTCCTCCGCGCTACCCCCAACGCACCCTTTCAATACCTCCGCAGACAACGCAACAACCCTCGCCGACCACACCACACAACTCCCCATCCTATCCGAGAAAGTAACACCCCAACGGAAACCCCTCTTGCGCCTCGAACTTCGCGATCTGTCGTCCGATGGCGCACGCGCCTTCCTCCGCCTCGTCCACGCGTCGAACGCGCTCGAGTACGCCGTCGACGCCGTCCTCAAGTATCTCTACAGCGACCTACCCAAGTCATGCATACCTGGCACGCGCTCCGTCACCCTGATCCTGCGGGAGATGGACGGCGTTGCATACACTACAGGACGAGATCTCGATGACGACCACAAGGAGATCCATCTAAACACAAGCTACATATCCCACGTACCCGAGTCGCGGCAAAAAGAGGAGATTATGGGTGTCATAGTTCATGAAATGGTGCATTGCTGGCAACACAATGGACAAGGCGCTGCACCCGTGGGCCTCACCGAGGGTGTGGCAGATTGGGTGAGGCTGAAGGCTGGGTACGCGCCGCCGCATTGGAAGAGGCATGCAGATTGTGATTGGGACGCTGGGTACGAGAGGACGGGATACTTTCTCGAGTGGTTGGAGAAGGAGCATGGGAAAGATGTTGTGAGGAGGATCAATGAGGGATTGAGAGAGGACAAGTACGACGGCGAGAAATTGTGGAAGGGATGCTGTGGGGAGAATGTCGAAGAGCTGTGGAAGGCGTATAAGAAGAGTTTGGAAAACTGTGAGTGAGGGTTTGATAACGGGAGCAGGTCATTGTAAGAATTATTTGGACTACCACAAGAGGGACAGACTACTTTACCAACAAGTTCAGAACATACTACAAGGCGCAATTATATCACGGACGATCCCATGTGCTAGCACGATATCTTATTGCTATCTACCGAAACATCTCAATTCCGAATCTACTTCCGCCTCCTCGCAGGACCAGCCTTTCTTGGTGCAACCGCATGAGATCTCGAACCCGCAGTCGGTTTCGGAGCACTCCTCGCGGCCTCTTTTCTCTGATTCGCCATTACTTTCTCTGCCTCACGTTCTCTCTGTTTTTCAATCTTCTCCTCTTCCTTCCTCCGCGCAACAGCCATCTTTTCTTCTTGCTTTCTTAGCTGCGCGTCTGCCTTATCTTTTTCCTTCTGTTGCGCCTTAGCAATCTGGTCTCTCTGTTTCTGCTCAGCTTTTGCGGCTTGCTTTCTCTCCTTCTCCAGTGCCTTTGCAATTTGGTCCTTCTCCTTCTGCTGAGCTTTGAGAGCTCTGTCTTGTTCCTTCTGGTAGGCAGCTTGGTCGTGAGCGACCTCCTTCTGCTTGAGCCTTTCTTCCTTCTCATGCTCTTTTCTTTCAGTGGCTTCTTCTCTAGCAGCAGTTTTCTGCTTAACCTTCTCTTCCTTATCATGTTCTTTCCTTTCGGCGGCTTCTTCTTTAGCAGCGGTCTTCTGCTTGAGTTTCTCTTCTTTAGCAGCTTCCTTGGCTGCAAGCTTCTGTATCTTTAGCTCTTCTCTCGCGGCGACTTTCTGTTTGAGCTTCTCCTCTTTGGCTACAGCTCTGAGTTTCGATTTCTCTTCCTTTTCCGCCATCTTGTGCTTTAGCTTCTCTTCTTTGGCCGTCTCTTTTGCCATCAGCTTTAGCCGTCGCTTCTCTTCTTTGATAGCTTCTTTTGCTGCAAGCTTTTGTTTCCTCTCATCTTCTTTGTCAGCATCCTCGGTACTAGCAGCAGAGTCATGCTTCACATTAGACTTCTGCTTCTGCTTTTCCTCCTTGTTTGTTGCCTTCTGCTTTGATACTTGTACCTTTAATTCAAGCTTCTGCTGTGTCTTCTCTGCTTTCTTAGCCTCCTTATCGGCTTTCGTAGCACTAGTCTCTTTAGAATTGTCGGCATACTTCGTGTCTTTGTCGTTCAGAGACCCGTTTATTTCTCGGAAATCTTTCTTATCGACCTTCGCAGTCTCCTTCTCGTCGGCAGTCTCAGTTTTATGCCCCAACCTCGACTCCGGAGCTGCTCCTTCAGCTTTGGCTTTCTTCTCTCCATTTGTCTCCTTCTTATGCTCGTTGGTTTCTTCTTTAGTGGCTTTGGGGTCTACAGTCCCACTTTCTTCCCCGACTGACTCGAAATCTCCTGTTATACCCTCCTTGTTTTCGGCGTTCTTTTGGTCTGTCTTGGCCTTTCCCTCAGCACTCGGTTTTCCAAGGATATTAACATGATGAATGTGCTGGTGATAAGACGCTTGTCCAACGTTGTTGAATGACACTGTATTGATTCGCGGTAAAAGTGTGTTTCCCAAACACCTTGCTTCACTGTTTGATTTTTCAAGGATAACTTCGTTTGACGATCCTTTTGAGTCCTTTATTTTGCCATCTTGTTCGAAGAACTTGTCCGGATTGGTTTTTGCGCCGTCTTCCGCATCTTGCTTTCCCTCTAACTGATCGTTGGCGTCTGTCCGATTTGTTATCGCGCGGTCATCTTTAGTACCCGGCTCAGTAGCTGGTTTCTGGGCGTTAGGATCCTTTCTCGCTGTCTTCTTATCCTGCTTCGCTACTTTACTTCCAGCTCGCTTTCTCTCTACTTCTGCCTTCGTGTCTGTGAGTTGTTGCATCCCGCCTTTCTTCTTGCTATCTGCGGCATCCTTTCCTACTTTGACTACCTCTTGTTGCTGGATATTGACATCTATCTTTGTTGCTTTCATAGTCTGCTTTGCCGCCCCCCTATTATTTCCCTTCTCCAGAACTAAGCTTTGAAATGTACCAGAATATTGTTGGGCGGTGATTCGAACCCCACTTTCTCCGTTCTTGTTGCCTTTACCTGGCACGTTGAAGCTATTGGAAGTTTGCTTAGTCTTGGTTTTCTTCATCTCTCCTTTCAATTGCCTCATTGTCTTTTTCTTTGCTACGAGATTTGCTTCCTGTGCTTCTCGCTCTACCTTGGCATGTTTCTCCGGCCTGAGGTTCACATGCATACTATTCTGCTCGTGCCAATGTTCTTGCTGACAAGGACCTGGATTATTCTCGCCCCGATGATCAGGAAATACAGCGCCAGTGCGTTGCACACCTAAGTGTCCCCCGGGATGTTGTCTTCGACCCCCATCCCACTGGTCTTCTTGGAAATGGCCTTGATCACCATACCCTTGTCGATTCTGGTGTCTGTGTGCTGTGTCGAGGTTTTGGAGTACCGGTAAATTGTGGATCCCTTCGTCAGCTGCATGAGATCCTGGATTGGGATCTCTTTGCGGCCTCTCCACGGTATTACTAACTTTCATATTTTGTCCCTCTTCCTCTTCCTTTACACGCTGCCTGTCCTCTTTTTGTTCTACCTTTTTCTCACGGCCAGTCTCTCTCTTCAGTGCTCTGTCCTCTTCATCGGCCTCCTTCTTAAGCTTTTTATCTTCAGCTTCAAGTTCCCGTCTAGCCTTCTTAGCGTCTAATTCCAGCTGACGTTGCTGCACCTTGTCTTCCTGTTGCATAGCACGTTCCTCCAGACGACGCGCGGTTTCAGCGGCCTTCGATTCTATCTTGTTTTGCCTCTCAGTTAATCGCATCTGCATATACGTTTCCTGCTCAGCCTTTCTAGCTTCCTGTGTCATGGTCCGCTCCTCGAGACGCTGAGTTGCCTCTAGTGCTTTGCGATCCGCTTTCTCCCGTGCCCGTTCGATTTGGTCAGCTGAACGGAATTCCATTTCTATTTTCCGAGCTTCTCGCTCTATCTCTTGTTTCTGTTGCCGCTGGGCGGCTTCTTCAGCTTGAAGATCCCGCCTTTCCTCTGCCTGGGTAGTCTTCATTTCCAGCTCATTGGCCCTCTTCTCCTTTTTGGCTTCGTTATATATCTCGCGCTCCTCTCTTCTTTGCTCCGCTTCCTGGGCTTTTCTTTCTCTTTGGGCCTCCGTATCTTCTCTCCGGCGGGTGTACTGTTCCTCACGGTCGGCAGCTTTCCTTTCATCTCTTTGCATTTTCTCTTCAGCTCTTCTGTCATCCTTTGCTGCCTTCTCTTCGGCTTTCCTCTCGTCTCTTGCCGCCTTCTCTTCTGCCCTTCTTTCATCATTTGCCGCCTTCTCTTCAGCTATCTCTGCTCGCTTTTCCTGCATTGCCAGCTGTCTAGCTTCGTCCGCAGCCCTTTTCCGGTCTGCTTTGTCGGCGGCGTCTTGTAGTTCCTGTTGTTTCTGTAAATCCCGTCGTTCCTGTAAAGCGAGTTCGTCATCGGCCTTCTTCTGCATTCTCTGTTGCATTTGAAATGCTTGTTGGCGGTTCCTGTACTCGGCATTCCTCTGTGCGTTCACATTGGCGGTAGTTTCCGCAGCTTCCTGCTCTGCGGCTAGTACTACTTCCTCTCCAGCCCACTGCTGCGTCTGCTTTCGTCCTAGTCTCCTCTCGTGTATAGCAGCTTCCATATGTTCCTGATGCCTTCTAGGCATTGTCTGTCTTTGTGCTTGGACTTGAAGTTGCTGCACCTGGTCTTGCTCGTCTTCTCGTACCAGGTCTTCTACATCCTCTTCTTCGTCTACTAAAGATTCTTCCAAAGCTGTCTGTGCTGGCACAACTGGCATCTGCTGCTGGCGTTGCCACCCGAATGCTTGGTTTCGCGCTTGAAAACGCATTGGAGATGTTACTTCATCTCTCCGTGTATGAAATGGTCGTTCTGAGTCTGGATAATCTTCATCGGCACTCTCTTCTTCCTCAAGTTCCTCTATCTCCCTATTGTGATATCCCTCTTCCTCTTCATTTGCTTGCGTCTTTCTCGAATCTGGAGAACGTCTCACCTGATCTCGATGCTGCTGCATCAAATGCATGTATTGCTGTTCATCGAACTGATGCCTTGCTAGCATCTCACGTTCATTAACTTGCTGCTTCGACCTTACAATCTTTTGAGGAATTTGTGCAGGTTTTTGATGAACTTGGGCTCGTTCCACATCTACACGACGTTTCTCGTTCCGGTCTACCTCCAGCAGCTGCCGTTTAGCTGCGCCTATCATTGAAGGACCGTGTGGTGTGTAGTTGACAAGGTGTATTTGAACTTGTTGTTGCACACCACTGCTACCCTTGTCGCCCGTTACTTCGTCGATTTGGCTGTCATATTCAGAAACCCCGTCGTCTAAAGCATGGTTACGATCACTCTCTTCGACAGCACCATCATCCAATGGCTGATCTTCGCTGTCATCCGTACCCTCAGCTTCGTTATCAACTGTATCATCAATATCGCTATCTTCTTCAGTGTCGTCTCCGTTCTCCTCCTCTTCTTCGTCATCTTCACTGTCTTCGTCGTCGTCGTCGTTGTCGTCACTGGTACCATATTCGTTGTCGACGACCTCATCGCCGAGATCGCCATAGTCAGACTCGTCTTTATCATCCGTGGCAACAACGTGAAATCCTGGACTGTGTCCATTACATGAGATTTTAACCTCGCATAAAGGTTGAGGGACTGCGATGACTGGATGTGTTGTCATCATGATGTTCGGCTTTACCGGCATATAGCTCTATGTTTCGACCTAGGGAGCGTGTATGATTAGGCCTGCCTGAGTTGTGTGATAGAATAACAATTGTTTGATAGAATACCCAATCTTGGAGGAAGAGGTAGAGCGACTACGTAACAGACTTTTTATATATTCTAGTAGCGATACTAGGGTGCAGCTGTGAAGACTGAATTGATAACTTGCTATTGAATTTGACACCAGCTGCGTGAAGTAAACAGAGCATACATACAGGGAAAGCATCATCACGTTCCAGTCTGTGTTCTTCATGCTCCCGCATGGTACCTTGAGGCATAACTATCGTGACGTCCTTGCTTCTTCGGTTTCATTATCAGCACATCTTCGGCTTGTGACTTGTAATCAAGTTTCCAAAGATAAGGTGAATATTCTCACACAATCACAGATTATCCAGGGCTTATATATACTGATGAGAAATTTGATATAGCAGCTCGAAATAAATGAAGTAAACTCTACCTATTCACAAAATACATGTGTCTATATACATACCTATAACGCTGCCAACCCGATGTGAATCTTCCCTGATTTACTTATACAGCTGCCACTTGATTAATCACTATACTGAGCGATAGAATACGGTTCAGCGAACAAGGAATCGACCAACTTAGCTCCAATAACATCGACGCCTGTCTCTACAACAAAATCAATCTCATCAGAATCGCAGACCACAATCCCATCTACCGAAATCCAACACCATAGGATATGTGCATCAGTGTTCCTAGAGAGACCTGTCCTACATGTAGAAGAGGGGGTAAAGGTCACAGTCCATACATACAGAAAGGCGCGCAAAAGATTTCATGTGAAAAGAAAAGAAACGGCCAGTCATGTAAACCGATTACTAAAGGTGATACCAAGGGGCAACAAGGGGATTGCGAGGCATGTGTTTTAAAGAACACATATAAACAAAGGAAGAAAGAAGGTAAGCTGACGGAGAAGGAGAAGAAGGCGGACAAAAGGAATGATGCAAAGACAAGGTTCAAGTTGGATGTGGGAGAGAAGAGAAAGAGGCTGTGGCCTGATGCTGAATGAAGCTGGCCTTCTGACTATGGTGTAAGAAGCGAATAACACGAGGTGTATACGAATCGAAACTCGTTCGTTTCTGTTGAATTTGTATTATATAAAAACTAAAGCAATTGCATTCTTCAGTAAAACCTCAGAATCAGAAATGAGCATTATAGAGCATGTGTATTGATGAAACAATAGGCTGATAAAATGGAAGTTGCGAGGCAAAGGTCCAAGCGGTATTCAAAACAAAGAAAGAAGCAAGCAAGAAACATGCCTCGTGCCATTGAGGTAAGACGTTCCCGACTGGACGATGAAGAGTCATGACCTTAGCTTAGACGCCTGCCTGAGCTTCTATTCGTAAAAATGGAGAGGTGCGAAAGTCGTAAAGTATTATGGTATTGACGGCGTGGTATGAGAACTCATTGGGTAGCCTTCCAGTCCGAAGCCCAGGTGATACGCCGGCCGAAACCCGCACTGAAGCGCTTAAAATACAAGCCTAGACAACCAGTTTACAGCCGTCTCCATAGTCCTCAACTCCTAAACAAACCGCTCGCCGGCGTACCCATTGTATTGCAATGCAAAGGTCCACGTTGGTCGTTGACCGTGCCAACGCCCAAACTAGCAGCAGACAGCTCTTACTCTACGCCCTCGACCTTCCTCAAAAATTCCCTGACCCGACCTACTTCGACACCTTCTCCTTCTTCGCTGTCCAAGGCCGCCACTAAACCTTCAAGACACTCTTCAATCCTGTTCTCCTCTACCTTTGTGCACAAACTAACGACCTTGCGGTACATCATCTCCAGTTGCCCATCTTTCTCTTTCAGCATCTTGCTACGTTTGAGCAATGCGCCGTTCGCGTTCGTGTAGGTATGAAGTCGTTGTTGGAGGACCGAGGCGGCGGGTAGTTGCTGAACAGCATAGGTCTGATATTGCGGTTGATGCGACACCTGCTTGAGCGTTGCCGGATCCAGCGGGATAACTGTCGACAGATAAGAGGCTCCATCTGAGGCCCGACAATCTAGATGATCGCCCGCTTGCCGCAACTCATAGGGCAGGTCGTCTTCCTTGATGAGTATACCTGCACCTTCCAGGTCGGCGTATCCTATTCTCTTCTTCTCATGCAAGTCGATGTCACCTGCATTGACGGACAGCATGTGCCGCTGTGGCTCAAGCCAACGCTTTAGGTTCGATATTCGCTTGGCACGATCCTGTCGTAGACGTAATCGAGCACGTAGCGACTCCAGTTTTTGTTGCTCCTGCTTTTGTTGAGAAGATAGTTGAGTAATGAGCTCGTTCGTTTGATCTATAGCGTCTTGTTTCAGACGCGCTTCTTGTGTAAACTGCATCGAAGCCGACTGAAGAATGCCATTCATCACTGTAATCCTGTTAATGAATGGACCTCTGAATCGGAAGTGAATCTTGACTTACAGGGTTGTATCTCTCGGCTAGTCTCCTCAACTTTGCTCAGGGGCGCCTTGCCCTTGCTGGGGCTGTTTGCGGCCATTATGACTTCGCCATCGCCAAGATCACTGCCAACGCCAAAGTCGATCGGTCTCGTTCCCTTGTGATTGGGTATCGTCGGGTCCGCTTGTACTTCCATGAGTTGTGAGATGATGTTGCGATTGCCTATCCTTGCTGCTAGATTGAGTGCTGTATTGCCAGCTTTGTCCCGCGCGTTGACCATTTCTTGCATGAACCTCATCAACCCTATTGGTTTTGGGTAGCTGCTCGTGTCCTGGAAAGATGGCATCTGGCTGGCGCCAATATTACTTCGTACGAGATACTCGAGAAGTGCTTCGAGGTAGTACTTGCTGGAGGCCGCGCGCCCTTTTATAGCACACGTTACCGCAATGTGGTGTAATATAGTCCGTCCTTGGGAGTCGCGCAGCTCGATAAGCGGCGCCAAGATCTCGAGCGTCTCTGGGAAGCAGCTGTGGTCCAAGCTGTTGTTGACGGAAACTGCACTCATCAACGGTGTTTGGCCCGAAGCGTTTCCCCTAAACATGTTTGCTCCTTTCGAAACTAATAGCCTCATCAGCGACACTCGGGCCAGAGTCGCAGCCCAATGTAGCGCTGCATTCGAGGTGTTGTCAATTGGCATGTCTAGATCGGCACCAGAGAGATGGAGTATGGCGGGGTGATTGGTGAAGTCTGTCCTAGTCTGATCCGCGAATAGGTCTGTCAACATGGCCTGCTTCTCTTCGTTGTGCTTGGTGTCGGGGTGTGGTAAAGGTGGTAGGGCCGAAGGAACCTCGCCGTCGGGAAGCTGGATGCGTTGTCCAGTGTGATGTGGTTGGTAGAAGCTCTCACTTGGTTCTGTCGGCGAACCAAGGTCGCGCATTGACATGTCTGCTCCGTTGGGCTGCGAGTATGATTCCTCTTGCGATGTGCGTATGCGCTTTCGTGGTGGCTCTTGTGGGTCTTCAATGCCGGTGCCGTAGGCCGAGTCGTTGTGTGCTTGCCCGCTAAAACTGCGCTCCGATGCTACACTCTGCTGGCTGCTGGTGCGGAAAGATTCTTGGCTGGCGAGTGGTCCTTGTGATGGTCGTGCCATGCTTCTTCGGCCTTGGGACGATGAGGCGGGTCGTGGGGCAGGTGAGTTGAGGCGTGCGACCTTGTTCATGGCTGCAAGGGCGCTGGTGGCTGTGGAGGAGATGTTGCTGAAGAAGGTACCGCCGACGCTCTGGCTGGTGGTGCGGCCGTCCATGCTTTGGGTGTAGAAGCGCTTCCTGTTGGCTGCCATGGCCTGCTCTTTGGTGGGCGTCTCGATGCCCTGGCCCTGGCCTTGGTTGCCGTCAACGCTGATGTCGTAGTCCAGCAGTGGTCGCAAGACATCCTCGACGCCGTACTGGCGACAGAACTCTCGTCCGCGGCGGTAGTTGATCCAGGTGCCCTGGTACTTGCCGTAGCCACCCTGGACCTTTTCGTGTTCGCCATTCAGTATCTCCTTCTCCAAGACCTTGGTGCGCTTCCCCTTGTCGACACCAGCAACCTTGAGGATCTGGGTAGCGTTCAGCCAGCCATCTGAGCGTCGGCGCATGACAGCGACCCGATTCACTTCCATTTCGTAGACGGAGACGCCCGAGTAAACAGCCTAGGTTTGTCAGCATGCCAATGCGACGGCAATATTGTCATTGTCACTGTTGGTGTTGGGTTGGTAGTGGTGGTGGTGCGTACGGTGTATATCTGCGGCTTCTCCATGGCGTGCTGCTGGAAGCCGTTCATGTCGGAAAAGGACCGGCTGAAGCCAGCGGGCGCAGCCATGAGTCCTTGACCATGGGGAGACTGGGCGTACATGGCGGATTGGGGCGGCGAAGCTGCGGGGAAGGATAGCGACGAGCGCGCGACTTGCATTATGTCAGCGCAGTCGCTGGCGGGTGTTGTTGGTGACTGACTGTACGGGTCAAACGACGGTCATGGGGGCAGTCGCGGAGCGAGGCTGGGCGGCCAGCGTGGGCAGGTGCAGTCGGGGTGCGCAACGGGTGTGGGCTCAAAGCGGTATGCGCGGTGAAAGGGCTGCGATGTGCGATATGCGCCGTATCAGGACTCGATGTCGATATGCGGGTGGGCGGGGAGTGAATTGGCCGTCGTCGTGGAGAGAGTGGAGATTCGCGTCCAACGCGTCGTCGGTTGTGCGCAGTCGGCCAATCACACGTCTTGCCTATTGGATTGCCCAGCCCGCAGCCACCACAGCCTTTTGCTGCCCTTCCGTCTCGTCTCGCTCGTCTCCCGCATGCCTGCATCATTCCAGCAGAGCGCATCCCGTCTCCAGCCAGTTCCCCTGCTGCGCGCCCTTCTCCGCGAAGCCTCGTATCTGCCCGATGCGACTGCCCGTGACTACTTCCGCCGGTACATTGTCCACCGATATAAAGCCTACCAGCCCAAGCAGAATGCCACGGCTTCCTTCAGCGTCCATGCACTGGACAAGTACAGGCACAGGAGCTTCAAGAGGCGCCAGATAGCCATCATCAATGAGCGCACGCGACCACTGCTGAGGAAAGGGCTCAAGGGCCTGAACTTCCTGCGCCGGGCCAATCAGGGCGAGGTGCCATGTCTGCAGAAGGTCCTGTTCTTCGCCTATGGCCGCATGGGACGGCGCAAGTATGCCCTGCTGGACAAGATACTGAAGCCTGACCCCATCATGGACGGCGGTGCAATCGCAGCGGTAGACGAAGCAGGTCCCGCCCCGCTGCAGAAGCTCTACTACAGCAACAAGCGCTTCCTGCACTACTTCGATGCGCCCAAAGTCGCTACCACGACGCACTACACCATCAGCATCTCCAACCGCTACTCCCGCTTGCGCGCCGTCCTCAGAACGCAGCACCAGAAGGCCATCTCCATTCACCGAGAGCTCAAGAGTGCAGCCATCAAGACGCCCATCAACAATGCGTGGGAGCGCCCTATGCCTATCAAGCGCGCGCGCAACAACGTCCGACGCTGGTATGCCGAGACCATGACGAGGATACTCCCTCCGCTACCCACTGAAGAGTGGGACAACATACGTGCCATGATGGTGGGCGACCGAAAGATTGGCTTGACCAGACGCAGAGGACGTGGTGCGGCGCTGAATGCTGATCCTCTTACAGAAGACCAACTTTTCGCTAGCACGGTAGAAAAGGGCATTGCATTGGACAAGCCTAGTAGGGCGGACAGGCCGGCAGGCATGCAACGACCCCATGCCATTACAACTAGATTTATGCAGCGCATGTATACCAAGCTTCTCATACTCTGCTGCAAGCTCGAGTGGGACGGCGAGCAGAAGCGATGGAAGGCTATCTGGGGAGAACCTATGAAGACCATCAAACCCAGCCTCTACAACGCTCCTACGGATGAAATGCTCTTTGCGGGTGTCGACGCGAGCGGCAAGATCCCGAGCAGGCCCAAGAAGCATGCGCTGGACAAATCGCTACATGTCCAGCCGCGAAACTCAGAGGGTGAATACATGCGATTTCCCTTCTTCACCGAATACCTCCCTAAAAATAACCCAATACGCAAAGAACTCGACGAGTGGAAGAGGAAGCGTGCTGTTGCTGCTGCGCGAGCAGAGAAACAGAAGGCGCCATAAGAAGAAGCTCGGCTTATCAAGTCATACTATACATACTAGAATCTACCCTAAAGGCATGCGTGCTAATCTGGGTTGAAAAGCTATCAAGCAAGCGACAGTGTATGTCTTTATGGTACGTCTCGACACTTACGGTGCAACTGGGAAAATCAAGCTCCTTCCTAGGCGGGGTAGGTCCAATGCCGACGACTGAACGCCCATTACATCTCGGACTAGTTTTACCCCACATCGCGACTAGCACAGGGCGCACCTTACAGCAACATATATCAACGGCGCTCTTTACTCTGTATCTAGCCATTGCAGTTATTTGAGTAGCATTGCAACAAGCAAAATGGCATCTTCAGACGCAACAGTTCGCCACGCGACACGCAAAGGTACAGCATTTCCATCGCAATAGCGGGAGCCTACTAACAACTTGCGCAGATGTGCCTACAATTTTTGCCCTTATCCGGGAGCTTGCTCTCTACGAGAACGCCAGTGACAAGGTCGACTCCTCTGAAGAAATCCTCACACGCACTCTTGCACACTACGATCCTTCCACCTCGACCTTTTCTGAAGGTTTCGCCCGAACACTCCTCCTTACTGACCCTGACGGCACGGTAGCTGGCATGGCTCTATACTTCTACAACTACAGCACATGGACCGGCGTGCCAGGCATCTACCTGGAAGACCTTTTTGTCAAGGAGAGCTACAGGAAGAAGGGCTATGGAAAGAGACTCTTGAAGGAGCTTGCTGGGGAAGTCCTGAAGGTCGGTGGCAAGAGGCTCGAATGGAGTTGCTTGGATTGGAACGAGCCTAGCCTTCAATTCTATCAGAGCGAGGCTATAGGTGCGCAAAGGAAAGATGCATGGGTGGGTCTAAGAGTGGAGGGGGATGCACTGGGAAAGCTCGCACGTTCGTAAGCGCAAAGAGGGAAGTGTATTCCACGTTTGAGACCTCCAGGACTATCCCTGATCTTCTTCTGCTCTTGCTTAGGTGACCAAATGCCTAAGGAGCATTCACGTGAACACGCGCCAGTGCGGTCCGTGCGCGATAATGGCTAACGACTGTCTTGCACCTGCAACTGCAACCTTTTTAAATTCTCCCTCTCTCTCAGTCTATGAACTGGAACACAAATCTCTCCCTCAAGGTGTTTGGGAGAATAGCTTTACCGCCATTCGATACTGTGTCATCCAACAGAGTTGTGCTTGCGTCTTGTTACCAGCACGTTCATCTTGTTAATAACTCTCTCCCTCCGCTCTCATCGATCTGGAGTTCGCGACACCGCCATGGCTCACCCACTGTTCATAGTTGGGTCAGCTGAAGTAGCGACTTGCTGGGAGCAGCTATGCAAGTAGGTCATCATGTGTAGGGTGTGGCTGGACAGCGATACTAACCCAACACAGGCTGTTGCAGCACGATCAGGCGAGAAACATGTTCGACACCCCCCCAGCAGTCTAACGTGCAAAGGAAAGGCTTCGAAGAACTCCTTTACCTCACCGCTGACTCCGGCAGTGCACCTCGTCGGCCCCAAGGTGGCTTCCGAGCTCATCGAATACTGGTACCGGAACAGTACATCCTACATGAAGCACACAATATTGGATCAAACAGGGTCCGATGCGTGTTTTAAGAAGTGGCTCAACGAAGATCGTTTTCGCACTGGTTTGAAACCCTGCGAGCTCATCACAAAGTTTCATCGCCAGGTGTTGCTCAGTAATAGATTTCCAGCACCTGACGCAAAAATCCTGCAATGTCTCGACGGCCGATTTTTGTTCAGGAAAGTGACACAGTTGCAAGTGCTCTTCCAAGTTTTCCGTAGCGATGCGGTCGTAGAGTTTGTGAGATTCCTGAATCTCATACGTCCGATAATTATACGTCTACGAACGTCTGGTTATTGTTGCACAGTGTTGGCTTCCAAATCGTGCATTAAAGATCTCGATGGCAGAATTTTCTGGGGGTGGAAGCAGGAATTTGAGGTGGAGATCAAAGATGGTGGCAGGTCGGCGCTGAGCATTGTCTAGGAGGAAGGAGTCCTACATTCATAAAGATGTAACCAAAATATCCTGAACAATTTTACAATCGAGAACAAGTGGTATATCTCTGAAAGCCAGTATCCGTTACTCCGATTAGCGTACTCGGCTCTCGGACATGAGTAAATTAGCCGGTCCGAAGTCTATACTTCACGATGAATGAATACTTCAAGGGGCTCGGAAGTCTTGGGCCGCAGTAAGGCCGACCCACTAGTATCAACAAGGAAATGCATGAGAGAAGTTTGACGGCAAGGCAGAGAAACAATCAACACACAGACATGACCTGGTCCAGTCTTTCGACGGGAAGTGATATACCTCCATGGTTGTTTCACAGTTCGCCCCCAGTCATTCTAGAGTCGGGCCAGCCTTGGAGACTCGTCAAGCAAGACCATTTAGAACCTTGGAATGGTGTATTCATATCAGATTAATCCCAAGCATACCAGAGCAGAGATGCGCCTAGATACCATGCAGATGTATGGTGGAAGAATACAGTGTGCGCGAGCATAGCACTATTAGCTGGCTGGACTACTTAGGCATCTGCATAGTAAGACCTTCTAGCCTACTGTATCATGCACTGCCACGATCGCACAGCCTTGGCTTCTCTCCTATGGGGGTTTGGTCAGCGATGATATCAGAGGCGTTCGCGGGTATGATAGTGTTCCACAAACGTCTGTCACAGCTGAAGAGTCTAGATAATAATAGCCCGTCGCAGATGTACATTCCACGCGTGTGTACCTAGAGTTGCATTAAGATTCGAGGAGGCCTGATTCTTATGGCAACGGTCATTGGGCTGTGCTTTGGGAAACGGTTGGATTGTTGAGGCTTTGGTTTTGTTTCGCTGGAGCTCGTCTAGGTACCGTGCAGATGCACACCCGGGCACCTGCATTCTTGGCTTCGGGAGCCACCACCAATCCGAAGCCGATACTCTGTAGGCCACCATTGTGGAGGCTTACGTTTCTTCATGCATCGAATTGATTTTAGGTCAAATGTTGCGACACTAGATTGGATCAGTCATGCTGACCGCTTGCTACTTTGAGCTAACTTTACGAACAGCCCACTGTGCATATGCTTTTGTAGGCTGGGTAATATCCCAGCTGCTGACAAGCTACACACAGATTTTCATATATTACCTACCATACGATAACGGCCCGTTTGGTCGGCTTCGGACGCTTCCTCCCTTCCACGATCAGGGGCAGAACTTGTCGCGTAGTTGTCTACCCGCAGTAGTCACTATATATGAGCAAGCTGCTTTTTGGTGATAAGATTCTATCAACAAACAACTCAGCTCACATCTCATCTATCCGGTTCAATCATCGCCAATATGAGCAACCGTTTCATTTCCCCCCGAATCGGGAGGAAAACCATGCTCCTCTTTCTTTCCACCTACTTCTCCAGTTACGCTTTCGCATCAGCTGTACCCGAATCAGTGGACGTTGCCATTATCGGCGCTGGTCTCTCTGGCCTCACAACAGCGCGAGAGCTCCTTCACGGCGGCAAATCTGTCATCGTGCTCGAAGCCAGAGACCGTGTCGGCGGCAAAGTGTATAACCGTCCTTTGAAAAATGGCGGTGTCACCGAAGTGGGCGCCGAATTCGTTGGACCGACACAGGATAAAGTTCTACAAATGATCTCTGACCTAGGACTGGAGACTTTCGATACATACGCTGAAGGACAAAGCATCTTGTGGCGCAACAACACACGCCTTGTCTATGCACCGGATCCAGCACTCGGTGGTGCACCGCCACTTGAACAGGCATCTCTCCTTGAAGTCGGTGGTGCACAGGGGCAATTGAACGCATGGGCGGCGGAGCTCAACACGAGTGCCCCGTGGACGCACCCGAAGGCTAAAGAACTGGACAGCATGACTTTCCAGCAATTCATCGATCAACAAACAACCACCTCGGACAGCTCTCTCGTGTTGACCACAGCATGCAAAGCCATATTTGCCGCAGAACCACGCGAACTTTCCTTGTTGTATGTCGTCGCATATATCGCAGCCGCCGGAAACGAGACAAACGTCGGAACCTTGGACAGATTGATCGCCATCCAAGACGGTGCTCAAGAGAAACGGGTAGTCGGCGGAACCGGTCTTATTCCGGAAACTCTGGCGAAGAGAGTCGGCAGTGAGCATATCGTCCTTAATGCCGCTGTATCAGCCATCATCAAGACACCCCATGGTTACAGAGTCGTTTCTCGAGCGGGAACTGTACACGCAAAGGAGGTCGTACTGGCCATGGCACCTCCACTGTTGCGTCAAATCACCTTCTCGCCATCACTTCCTACCAGCCGCCAACAACTCAACAAAGAGATGAAGATGCCCTCAATCGGGAAGGGTATTCCAATCTACGCTACCCCCTTCTGGCGCCATGACAATCTAAGCGCACAGGTCTTCTCTGACAGTGGCTCCACCAGAGTAACATTCGACAGCACTCCCGAGGACACATCGTTTGGCGCGATTCTAGGGTTCATCCTTGGCGACGAAATGCGTGCTCTGGACAAGCTGACGCCGGCGCAATGCGAGGAGAGGCTTCTGGCTGACTACAAAAGGTACTTTGGGGACCGCGCGACAAACGTGACTGAGTTTGTGCTACAGCGCTGGGACTTGGAGGAGTGGTCCAGAGGAGGTCCAGTAGCGGTTGCTCCGCCCAAGGTGCTCACACAGTACGGAAGCGCATTGAGGAAGAAGGTCGGTGGATTGCATTTTGCTGGTACTGAGACGAGTACGTACTGGACTGGGTATATGGACGGCGCTATTCGTAGCGGAGAAAGAGTTGCCAAGGAGATTTTAGAGCACTGAATGTGGGCCCACAGTTCGGGGAGCTGTAGGATGTTAGTGTCGTAAACGATTTACTGCGTCATTAGAATGTAATATACTTGTTCTTACCCTTCAGTCAATAAATGAATTCGTCGAGGAAGAAAGACTCGAGGATCTAATTCAAAATGTTACTCCAGTTTGCGGCATTATACCTGATGATCTGCACACCCGTTCAACTAAGTTTCCGTAGCCAAGTGACTAGTAGCTCGATTCGACGCCAGATCGACATGTTGTGATGTGCCTCGGCTCCAAATGAATATCACGAAGAACTTCTATAATAAGAAGCTCCAAGACGGGCTGATTGCTTTTTGGGCCCTGCATCATTTCGACTCGTGTATTGCTCTTTGACTCCAGTATCGTGCCAGGTCGCCATCACCACAAGATACTCAACGACACCATGCACTTCTCACTCTTCGTCTTGTTCCTTTCAGCTATTGCGTCTTGTTCGCCAATTCCACAAGTCCTGCCCACAGCACAAGATGTGACTCAGTCGGTGATCAACATCCATGAAGCTGTCCTCGAGCTCGATGCCAAAGTGCAAGCCTTCCAGGGCGGCTCTTTCGAGACAGCCATCGTTGAAGGCAAAGAGGTGCTTGCTGGCGTAGCAAAGATCCATACTGTGAACCGGGAGGGTTTCCGACGTGCGACTCTTGCTCTGCCACCATTTAGCGTGGAGGACACCGTCAAACTCATTGATACCGTGGTCGCGACTGGTGGGTTGTCACGGTCCTTCGAGCACGGCGCAGAGTCCTAACTTTGTGCATAGTAAATGTCAGCATCCCGGATGCTACCAAGCATCTTCGCGAGAAAGAGCCCGTGTTCAAGGCAAACGGCTTCTCGGCTGTTGTCGTTGCCAGTTTGGCGTTGCTGGAGTTCGACCACGATACTTTCAGTGCGGCAGCCGCGAGAAACTTTAATCTCGCTACCGACAAGGCCAAGTTGGCTGAGGGTGTTGGAGCCGCTGCGAATATCCACAAGGTTGTTCAGGATGCCATTGTGTTCTACACTGTATCAACAGTAGTATAAGGGGAGACACGTAGCCGGCTGGGCATGACGGTGTAGTACGCGTCCGTGGGTGCCACGCACGCGCTTCTTTGTAAGAGTCGTGTGCGTACCAATTACCACACGTGCCTGATCCATCCGCTTGCACCTGCACAAATCTTCCCGCATATTGAAAAGCAAATATGTTGCCGATGAAGTCATCGCCTCAACCTTGTTTCCCTTGCATGCTTGGATAATAGTCTAGTTGCCGCTAGCTCTCCCGTAGTGGCCTGATGCGATCATCGTCATCCCAACTTTCGGATCTCTGATCTTCAAACTTCCCTGTGCACATCATTCTTGTTGCGCACACAACAGTGACAACACTACACGGAGCCTTTACAACCGAATCCTTCACAATGGGTATATGTGGCAGCAAAGAGAAGAATGACGGCCAATCGACCGAGATGGCGCGGCCGTCACAGCCCGCAGCCTCGAATGCACCGACACAACAAAACATCCCAGTGGCCGGAGAAGGTGCCACAGTGAAGGCACGCAGGTCACCCGATAACCCGATTGTGTACTTCGACATTGCGATTGGAGGCCAACCGGTTGGGCGCATCCAAATGGAGTTGTTCCTTGATGTTGTGCCAGCCACTTCAGAGAACTTCAGGCAGTTCTGCACTGGCGAATGCAACCTTGGCGGTTACAAGGGCAGCACTTTCCACAGGGTGATCCCAAACTTCATGATCCAGGGCGGTGACTTTATGAACGGAGATGGTACTGGCAGTGCGTGCATCTTCGGAGGCGATTCGTTCGACGACGAGAACTTCGAGCTCAAGCATACGCATCCCGGTCTTTTGAGCATGGCAAACTCAGGGTGAGCTGCATGTCCGGCCAACAAACAAGACATCGCTAACCATCCCGCAGCCCAAACACCAACGGTTCGCAATTCTTCATCCTGACCGCTTCCACACCGCATCTCGATCGCAAGCACGTCGTCTTTGGTGAAGTCCTAGATGGCATGGATGTAGTAAGGAAGATTGAGGCGACAAGGACTGGACAGGGTGACAAGCCGTTGAGCGATGTCGTAATCGCTGGATCGGGGCAGCTGGCAGGCGCAAAGCCTTTGGCTTGAGGAGTGATGGGCGGATGCCGGTGTTGGACGTTGGTCGATCTACAGTACATAGGTTCCGGTGCACGAAGCTGTAATGATAATATAACAGGTCCTGGAGGAGGGAACTGCGAAAGCGATACGCGCAAAGTCTAACCTGAATGGCCTCGTGGGTTTCTGAGATGCTGAGCGATCTGTAAAAGCTCCATGGTAGGAGTCTGACACCCCTAGGATTGTACGGCCCATCGTAGTCAAGGGTGGGTTATCTGGTACCCGTAAGGACGTGCAATCCTCAATGGCTCAGGAAGGATATAGGTTGAATCTCTACATTGTTCGTTAACCTAACGTTACAGCCTGCCATTACTCAGCACTCACTCATGTCATCACATGGCGTCCTCGAACTCCAGCATTTGCAGACGCATAGCTTCTTGCTCCCAAAACTCCGCTACTTGCTCAGCTCCTCTCCTACCACCGAATCGTACAGCACCGTTTGCTAGGTCGCCTTCAGCCCCGTCCATAAGACGCATGAAGCAGCTCTTGTTTTTCGGGTCGTTGAAGTGCGCGTATGGGTGATCCGGATTAAGCCACGCCGAACAAAGATAGCAGTAGTGCGATTTACACTGTGTGCATGTGATATGGTTGCACCCCATCTTCAGTACAAAGTCAGTATATGTCTTACATGTAGTTCGTGCAGGGAAGGAGCGGAGGGGCTACTTACGCTCTTCTGGCACGGTACAGAGCAGTACGGGCATGGCGTAGTGTTTTTGGAGATGAAATTGAGCGACGCCTGATCCTCTTCGGTGAGTTGTGCAACTTCGCGCGGCTCGCAACGTATAAAATCTCCGTGCCACGACGCTAGGCAGACGACGCAGAAGGCGAGGTTACAGTCTTCGCAAACCTGCAACCGATCCATACCTCGTACGCCAACTGCACGCTTCTCCGGGCCGGGTTCAGTGTTGGTTTCCTCTTGCTGAGCTGGACTCCCATCGTCTGCTTCAGAATCCGAATCGTCCATCTGAGTTACGTCGGTGATCTTAGGGTATTTGGTAGTCCGCATGGCGCCTTGACACCATGTGCGCGGACAAAACACAATGCTAGGGTCGGATTCGATCTTCTTCTTCCGCTTGATCTTGGCGTATCGCTCGACTTGATCGCGTGCTATAGGAATCTGGAGCAGCTCTTTAGGCGACAACAAACGGTCCTTCTTCTTTCCACTACTACCACATTCGGTGGACATGCACTTGACGTTGTTGACGTCCCCTTCCTTTATGCAGTTGTTGTAGTAGTCCTGGAGGCAATTGATGCAAAAGACGTGGCTACAGCGGGCCATGCGGTAGCAAGCAGATCCCTTCTTTGGCTCGAGACAGACCTCGCAATCGAATGTGTCCTTGTCGAAAAGCTCCTTCTTCATCTGGCGACTGAAGTTGACGAGCTCGTTCCGCATAGAAGAGGGTAGCGTAAGCCCGTCCAGACCAAAGGCATTCTCAGCCTTTTCTTGTAAAGAGCTGACATAAGCGAAGAGAATGCTAGCTCCGCCATATTCATCCCATAGCATCTTTGCTTCTGCTGTGAGTGTAGCCTGGAGGCCCTCGCCTAGCCACGACGGCGATGTAGACAACCCCACTATAGGCGGCGCTTGCTCGGGATACTCGGCGGGTAGGACAATCTCGAGACGCAGTGGGGGTAGATATGGAAGTCGTTCGACATCTTGCTGTGGCTCAAAGGTAATAGGCAGAGGCTTGGTTGGCGCGACGAGCAGTTCAAGAGTGGCAGAGTACGGGTCGCTATCGCTGATAACCAACTCCGGGTAGATGGACTGCAGCGTGCTGAGCTCTTCGGCGCGCTCGTCTTCCATGGCGAAGTCAGTCGTGGCAGTGATTTGCTCAAGAGTGTTGTGTATCGAACGTCAGACGGGTGAGATATGGATGTGGCGACGGCGGAGAGAGGGCGGAGATAAGTCGAATGCGGTCGCAAGTAAGTGTGAAAGGGCGTGGCGACTGTCTTCTATCGATAGCGCACAAAGGCATAAGGGACCCCTCAAAGAGGCCCATTGTGAAGCAGACGCGGAATTGCTATCACTACGAGTCCATAGAGGCCGTCAAGGACCAGACCGTTGCAGCAGGTACTGGGGACTGGAATGAAGCAAATTGACCACCGAGGCATCTCGCATGCGCCACGCCAAGGCCGACAGGGTATCGCCGGGAATGCGCCGTCATGGCTACTGCATGTGCATCCTTCACTTTTGACAGCTTTGGAAGCTTCACCTCCCACGTGAAGTCACCATGGAGGCTCCGCCGCTTGCGTCACTGTCGCTGACGCATGTCCATTATGTGCGTTGATTCTCCCGACAGCAAGAGCTCAGCTAACCGTCGCAGAATCCCGCAGACCGCATCTCCTACCTTTGCGCATGGCTCGCCCTCGTGCCCCAAGGCCTATGCGTCGTCTATGCGACGCTGATATGGTCAAACCGCGAGATTGAAATCTTCCTCATGTTCGCCGGCCAGATGGCGTGCGAAGCGCTCAACTGGGTGCTGAAGAGATACATCAAGGAAGAGCGGCCGCGGGGTAAGTTGACAAAGCACACTACTCAAGCGTAGTGCTAATTCTAGATAGAAATGCATGGAAAGGGCTACGGAATGCCCTCCTCACACGCCCAGTTCGTATCCTTCTTCTCCGTTACCTTGGGCCTGTTTCTCCTCTTCCGACACGTTCCCCACCCGACGGACACCCATACCCCCTTCTCACTGGCCGGCCGTTTCCTACTTTCGCTCCTAGCATTAGTTTGTGCCGGAGCGGTAGCTGTAAGCAGGATCTATCTGAGCTACCATACACCAAAACAAGTCGTTGTCGGATGTGCTGCCGGGGCTCTCTTCGCCCTGGCTTGGTTCGGCTTCACAACATATCTGCGGAGAGCTGGCTGGATAGAGTGGGCTCTCGAGACCTGGGTCTTGAGAATGCTGCGTGTAAGAGATCTTGTGATACAAGAAGACCTGGTTGATTCTGGCTGGGCACGTTGGGAAGATCGAAGGAAACGACAGACCTTCCAGGTTCAGGGTAAGAAAAGCAGGTAAGCTCTGAACCCTCTGTATGTATTTCTATGGCACTGCGTTGTCATACGCCTGCGAATCTGTCAATACTCAAATAGTCGTGCGGCACCCCCGGAATCAGATCGGGACGTAGACCATGCTTAAGCCTCTTGACTTACTTAGCTCCCGCGGGCCGTCGATGACCCAGTAGCGTTTTTTTTTTGCGATTCCAGTCCCGACTGTTGAGAACTCGGCCGCCAGACAAGCATGCCCCTAGTATCAATCACCGATCATCGTGTCATGGCGTTTGGAGTCAGCCACCAACGTCAGGCAGACGGTTGCTTCAGCCGTGTGCAACGGCATGTTCTTGCTCCAAGGTATAGCGAAAACCTATCACAACAGGTGCTTTCTTCACAAAGACACATACCGATCAGCCTTCGTTGGGAGTTCACCATTCATGGACGACGATCCCGCCGCTTAGTGGTTCAGACTATATGTGGACCCCTGACGCGCATCTTCCGTCACAGTCGTCATGTCTCCCTCTCCGTGCCGTTGGCTGAGACTAAGACCTCGTCAACCTGATTGATTGACCGCTACGGTTCAACGGCGGCCATTAGTTGCTTTTAGACTGTCCTTCAGACGGGTTCCCCAGCCACAGTGTATCTGTCCGATTTAGTATCGACATTTTTTTCGTCGATATATTCCATCATCTTTCTTACACAGCTTCTTTGTCAGAATAAACATCTTTCCTCCTTCATCCTCTCTTCGACCATCTTTGACCAACAATGCCGCGCATGTCCACTTACCGCGACCCAAAGCCTCCACCACGCCGGCGCTCCCGGAGCCGAAACGGTAACAGTAGTCCGCTCACACGCAATGAATCGGATTACGACGTACCTGCTCCTGAACCCAAGAGGCATGTCAGCAGTCTTGAGGGCCACATGGTAGCAGCCAGCGGAGAGTTTGTCGGCACCTTCATGTTTCTCTTCTTTGCTTTTTCTGGTCAACTCATGATCACCAATCAAGCGAGTGATCGATCGATTCTGAACGGCGGGACGAGCAGCCAGCAGAACATCTTCACAGCCTTGGTGTATGGCTTCAGTTTGCTGGTTAATGTTTGGGCTTTCTTTCGGATCAGTGGGGGATTGTTCAACCCTGCGGTACGTTTTATTTCCCTTGTACATACTAGAGGAAGGTAGATGATACTGACATGTCTCAGGTGACGATTGGTATGGTGGTTGCTGGTCAACTTCCCTTTATACGGTCACTATTTCTTTTTCCCGCTCAGCTACTCGCATGCATGTGCGCTGGCGGACTCGTCGAATGCATGTTTCCAGGAGACATTGGTGTCGTCAACACTTCACTATCTGGCGGTACCACAATCGCCCAAGGTGTCTTTATCGAAATGTTCATGACCGCCGAACTCGTATTCGTCGTTCTAATGCTTGCCGCTGAGAAGAGCAAGTCTACCTTTATCGCTCCCATCGGAATTGGCCTGGCGCTTTTTGTAGCCATGATGGGTGGTATGTCATCCCTCCTGCTCAAGGAGAGCAAAGTTTCGGGTTCAATGAGCTGACACTATATAGGCGTGTACTTTACGGGCGGATCACTCAATCCTGCACGCAGTTTCGGTCCTGCGGTTGCTTCACGATCGTTTGTCAGCTACCATTGGATATACTGGATTGGCCCTATACTTGGTGCGCTCCTTGCCTCGGCGTACTACCGCTTTGTCAAGTACTTCAATTACGAGCAGGCGAACCCTGGCCAGGATTCTGCAGGTGGTCACTTCGCTGCATGAGCGCCCAGGGAACGCCTAGAAAACAACCAAGGAGGATTTGTGATTTTCGAACATATAGCGTGGAGTTATGGAAGTATCTTGTGAATACTGGACAGTCATCGTACATGTGTTGGAGCAGGCGTTCTCACTTGGCGAGTCATGTATCTGCTTTTCGTCGCGGGTCTGGTTACATTGAATTTGTTGTTAAGAACAAATGCAACTCGAAGATCGAGTCAAAAGGAACACACTGTTATGATTCTAGTAAGCTCTTCAATGTTGCCACTTTGGCTTAATCTGTAATCAAAACCCGTGCCTCACGGTTGTGAAACACAATAGTTTCCCTCTGAACGTTGACCATGTGCAGAGCAAACTCTCCGCACGTCTCCCGGACCATGAATTCATCCAGGCTACGACACATTATCGACAAGTCAGACTATTCCACTTCGCATCTGCAAAAGATACATGCTGGTTATCCAACATTTTGTCGTTCGCGGTCTTCTTCTTGATGCTAGTCACACCCACAGTGGCATTCGATGAACCCCACGTCCTGTCGAGTGCCACAGCCGTAGCTGGTTACCACTACGGCTCTCACTTACCGATTGGATTCCTTACCACTAGGCATATAGATGGGCAGACTGAGATGCACGTAACCCAGAGAAGATTGCATTTGGGTCCACGTATGTGGAGGAGGAAGGAGCGCTCGACGTGCGCTTTGCTCATCCGATCTTTGAGTAATTCAACGTTCCCAGATTCAGCCTTCGACGAAAAGGGAGACCAGTGTGTTCATCCCCGGAGACGGTTTCCATATCGAAGCGCGGTTCCAATTGGTTCTGGTCGATGACCTGTTTAGTATTTTATTCGGGCTCTTGGATATTGACCGATGAGGTTGGAAAGAGGCGATGCGCGTCTTAGCCTGGTGAAGCCAAGGGTGCACTCTTGCCAAGCCAGTTTGTGCCACGACCACGCCAGCAGAGGACGGACCGGGCATTGCCTTGGCCAACGACTGCAAAGCCTTGGTCAGTCGCAGCGTCTCCGCTAGCATCGGGTTGTTCCCGCCAGATTTCCACACCGTCGAAAATGTCTAGGCTGCGTGCATGCTGTGCGACACGAAGCGCTTGCTCCAGATCAGCAACTTCAAGCAGGACGACCTTGGCTTCGACGTCTCTGGCAATCTCAAGCAGGCGCGGGTAGAAGGCATCGCCTTGCTCTGTGTCTGTCTGCTTGGCTCGGCGGGGAGGTACCAACGCGAGCTTTGGTTCGAAACCACGGACCGAACGCGTGGTTGTTTTCCAGAAGGCAGATGGGGAGATGTAAGGCGGGTTAGAAATGAGAATGTCCCAGAAAGACGGTAGTGCCTCGAAGTTGAGAGCAGCTGGTAGCGACAAGACGCCTTCAGTTTGATCGGAGAAGGGGTCGGTCATAATGTCTGCTTGTAGGAAATCCACCGGCGCATCGTTTTGAAGTTGCCGCATCTTGCGTAGTCTTTGGAGATTGTATCTCGCAAGACGCAGGGCCTTGTCCGAGATGTCGACACCAAGAATGCGCAAGTCTGTATCGTTGGACGCCAAGGCTATCTCGTGATGGAAGAGGAGAGGTATGCAGCCGGTGCCGGTGCAGAGGTCGAGTACGCGTACTTGGAGAGGGAGACTTTGCGCGTTCCGTAGAAGACTGGCGAGATGGGCGACTGACGCGGCTGTATCTGCTCTGTTCGCATGGTCAGCCATGGATCCCTTTGAAGGTGTAGTATCTATGCTATACCTCGGGATCAAGACACCAGGCCTACAGCATATCTCCAGATGGCCAAAGTACTCGGTGCCCAACAGGTACTGCAGCGGTTTTCCAGCGGCTCTGTCTCTGACTAATTGCCGTAGCAGCGAATGCTTAGATATCGTGGTCCCTTTGGCGCGACGCGCTTTCGCGACAGTCTCGACGTGTTCGCGGAGCCATCGCAGCTCGTTCTGGGCGGCCTGCAGTTCGCGACAGGGTGCAAGAAGAGCAGGAAGCAAGGCGTCTATGGCGCGCGCCTTGCGAATGAGCCATGTCGGTATGCGTGGCATGGTGAGGTGGACATGGTGGGGTCAAGTTGCGGCCACACACTAGCGTTGCCCTCCTCAGTTCGTCTGCACTCCAGGGCTGCCATTCAACACGCCGTGTAGCTAAGCTTTAATTTCCCCGCGCAGCAGCCGTTCTGACCCACACTCTCCAACCACTGTACCCGCACCCATACACCTTATACTTGCCCACCTCGCATTTATCCAATTGCTGTTCATAGCGCCCTCTCACTAACCCAGCTGTATCCACCCGCTCAACGGTACTGTGACACCGACTTCCATCATGAACAGCTGCATTTCCTTGGCTCAGCCACACACGGATGAGTATTTCCAGACCTCTTGGGTCAAGACTGTTTGTTGTCCAGTGCTTCACGCTGAACAATCCGCAAACTACGACTGACTCTTCGATCCCTCTGATTGTACCGGTCAACCTGGCTCCATATAGTCTGCAATCTACTGCAAAGCACACAAGGACATGAGCAGACTCGGGCACAAACACACCTGCCACCCATCCCTCTGCCCACACAGCTCTTCCCCACATCTACAGACGCACAAGTCGCAAAGTACCCTCCGCCATTGGCTCCAAACGAGCGGAGAGCCATCTGACTTGTGGGGTCACACAACTCAGGCCTGTCTGCACAGAGGACTTGGCAATAACTTGTTTCGGCAGATGGGTAAAGTCGCTGCTTGCATTTAACCCACACTGGGCAAATGATCTTCGTGGTATAAGGTAAAACGGATGGCGTGGCCTCGACCACGCGCACACTGTAGGAAAATCTAGCATTACACCTGCCTGACCCCTTCTTGTTTGTACACCAACTTGTTGACCATGTCTGATAACAATGGTTATACGTGGCGCGACCACTCGCGGTTATTCCTTGCCTGTGGTGTTGTGATCCTCAGCCCATTTCAATATGGTTTCGATTTTGGTATGATTGGAGGCTTGCAGGCCATGGTCGGGTTTCTCGAGGTACGACACAATTGAACGACTCCTTTCCTCGAGACTAATGGCTGACTGTTGATATATCAGATCTTCGGATATCGTACCGACAAAACACCTACAGGATGGAATATCGACACAGAAAGACAGCAGCTTATCTCTTCGCTCATGACACTGGGAGCTTTCATCAGCTCCGCCACTGCTGGTGTACCATCCACTCGATTTGGACGACGCATGTGTCTGGTCGCGGCATGTGTTACTTGCTTCGTTGCCAACATCATGATGATGGCTACGGAAGACATCGGAGCCCTCTATGCTGGTCGTCTTATCATTGGTCTCGCGAACGGCTACTTCATGACCTTCTCACAGCTATACCTGCAAGAGAGCAGTACGGCGGAACTTCGTGGCGTGTTCCTGACAGGCTTCAACTTTTTCGTCTCTTTTGGAACCCTCGTTGGCACCATCATTGACTGGGCTACCGCGAAACGACCAGACAAGTCCGCTTACCTCATCCCGCTAGGTCTCATCTACGTGTTTCCCTTGATCATCATCTGCTCAATATGGTTCATCCCGGAGAGCCCGCGCTGGCTGATTCTTCAAGGCCGTTTCGAAGAAGGTGTCAAAGCCCTTGAATGGCTTCGTCCTGCGCGCCACGATTCTCGAGCAGAGGCTTCCGCCATCTTGGCAGCTATTGAGAAGGAAAAAGAGACAAGCTCCGGCATAGGATGGCTCGACATGTTCAGCAACCCCGTCGATCGCCGCCGTACTTTCCTCGCCGTCTTCGCCGTTTTACTTCAAGCAGCATCGGGCTCCATGTTCATCATCGCATACAAAGCATATTTTCTCCAAATGGCAAAGGTCTCCGACCCCTTCGCCATGTCCAACGTCCTGTCCGCCATCAGCATAGTAGCCTTCATCGCAAACTCCTTCATTGTCGTACGCTACGGAAACAGGCGCGTGCTCCTCATGACCGGTCTTCTCGTCTGCGGCATCCTCCAGCTCATCATCGCTGTCGTATATCACCAAGCGCCCAACGCCAAGTCAACCGGAAAAGTCACAGTCGGCCTAACCGCCATCTACATGTTCAGTTACAACGGCATGATATCAACTTATGCCTGGCTCTCCGGCGGCGAACTTCCTACTCAGCGCCTGCGCTCCCATACGTTTGGCTTAGCTGCTAGTGCCGGCTTCGTGGGCGCATGGCTAACCACCTTTACCGCGCCATACTTTATCAATCCGCAGTCTATGAATTGGGGGCCGAGATATGGTTTTATTTGGGCGCCATCTTGTGCAATTGCTGCTACATGGGTCTTTTTCTTCCTTCCTGAAGTCAAGAATAGGACGTTGGAAGAGATCGACGAGATGTTTGAGGCCAAGTTGCCGGCGAGGAAGTTTAGTAGTTACAAATGTGTGGGGGCCGCGAGGCATGATGACGAGGGTAAGGCCAGGAGCAGCGTGGAGAGGGAGAAGGAGATTGCTGTGTTTCAAAATGAGAAGGTTACTGCCGAGACAAGTGTATCGAGGGATTAGACCAGCGTAAGATGAAATCGTAGGCTGTCGTCAAGAATATGCAGGCATAGGTGTGAAGTAATTTCTCGGGTATCTCAAAATATACTGTTGCGTTCCTTGACGATTTATTCCATGACAATAGGCATGCTTTGTTCCCCAATCCCTCCTCAACGCTTGAAGCGGTTCTCAACCGAGTATTCGCTCAATAACATATCGTCCGCCAGGCTCTTTTCTTTGCACCACCTTTCTAATGCCAAGCCCCCATCCTTGGCTACCCTTCTCCCCTACAAGGCTCATCTCGACCTCACACTCCCGCCTATCCTTACCGATCTCTACAATCTTGCCCTTTGGTTTACTTGCTTGTAGTAACGGTGTGTTGAGTGCAATATTGATGATCTGCGGCCTCGTGACAGGAGTAAGAGGATGCATGCGCGTCTTCGGTGTCCGGCTGCCAGTAATCGTGGACGTCGCCGCACGCTGGAGATGTGAGTAGATTATGTACCCCGGCATCTTCGCTGGGGGTGTACGTGCAAGTATAGAAGACGGGTGCAAGAAGACGTAATTTGAATGTGGGTCATCTGAACGCTCCGACTGTGAGGAGAACAGGGTGACGTATGGCACATCAATGGCTGTCTTAGGCTTCCTTGGAAGTTCGGGGGGCACAGGAGCAAGATCAGCGCGCATGGCAATCTGATCGATGAAGCCTGCCGCGCATATCTGGGTCAGAAGATTGATATTCCGCTCCGAAGGTGCTGGAAGTTTGGGATTATACGCCCCAATGGCGGTAGGTCGATGGGCACGAACAATATTGGTGAGCTGGTGGCGGAGCTGACTAGCCTCGTTCATGGATTTGGGGTTGAGGAACATGTCTTCACAGAACCGGGACGAGTCAGGCTCATATGCGTAGGCACATATTGCGTTACTGAGCTTGATGCAATCACTCTGCTTCGCGTTGATGCTCATTTTAGCTTGTGCAGCATTGTACGCTCTGCGCAGCCGTGAGCGCTCTTCGGCCTCGATGTTGTCCTGGTCCGTACGAATGGCGTCAGGATCTCTAGTTGGCTCACGAAGTCCCAGATTGTTCTCTGGCACAATGAGTTCCGGTACAGACAAAGCCGCTACCAATGCGATGGTCTCAGCTGCGAGGTTCTGCGCAACACCCATGGCGACCATACGGGCGAATCGCGGATTGAGAGGATACAACGAAAGTTCGTGACCAAGCTTCGTGACCTTGCCGTCCAAAGACAGTGCGCCCAGGTACGAAAGTAGGTTCTCAGCTTTTTGCAGACTCTCCCTATCCGGTGATGTCGGAAAGGGAAAGTTGACGACAGGTGCGCCCATGCTCTTCAACTGCAGCACTACGCCCTCTAGGGGTGTTCGTGAGATCTCCGGAGCTGCATACTCTTCAAAGTCTCGCTCGAACACTGCCGATGAGTATAGGCGATAACAGTGACCAGGACCGGTTCGACCGGCTCGACCAGATCGCTGATTGGCGCTGGCTTTGCTAATCCATCCCACTTCGAAGCTTTGGACGCCTGTGATAAGATCGTACTTTTTCTCCTTGGCTCTTCCGCAGTCGAATACGTAGCGGATACCAGGTATCGTCAAACTGGTTTCTGCGACATTTGTAGCAAGGACGATGAGACGAGAACCATCGGGAGGTGGCTCAAAGACTCGCAGCTGCTGGTTGGTGGGGAGCTGCGAGTAAAGAGGTAGAACATGGACGTTCATAACAGTCTCCTCCGGTTTTTCGTCCTCGATCTCGAATTCTTTTTCGTCTTCATCGTCAAGTCCCATGATCACAGAGCCTTCCGAATCTGAACCATCATCGTCTAAGTAGTCCTGGCTTTCGGCCTGTCCACCTAGCTCAATATCCTCTGCTTCTAGCGGCGTCTCTGCCGGAGAGATTACGACTTTACCGGCCTTCACCTCACGACCTTGTGTAGAAGGAAACGCCTCCTTCAGCCGCTTGGCTAGTTGCGAGATCTCGTTCTGACCAGTAAGGAAGACGAGCATTCCGCCTTTGGGCAGCTTTCGATGGCCTCTGCATACTTTGCGATACATCTCCTCGACATAGTCTCGTTGTGTGCGACGTGAGAAGTGATTCACAACAGTATACTGACGACCTTCTGCTTTGATCAGGGGTGGGGGCTCACTCCTAAAGAGGCGCTTGTTCTCCGTAAAGTCCGATATACGTAGAGTAGCAGACATGATGATCAGCTTCAGAGGCTTATTCTTTGAGTCTTCCTTGACCATCTGTGCGCGAAGATCCACAATCCTACTGAGCATGCCGATGAGAATGTCTGTGTTCACACTGCGCTCGTGAGCTTCATCGATGACAATAGCAGAATACTTTGTCAGTACGAAGTCTTGGGTGATCTCTCGTAGCAACACACCATCAGTCATGAACTTGATAGCGGTTTTGGCACTGGTTGACGTATCGAATCGGATCTGGTACGCCACTTTCGTTCCTTGGTCACCAAGTTCATCGCCAACACGTTTCGCCATACTGACCGCAGCCACACGACGCGGTTGCGTGACTCCAATCATACCAGGTGTAGGGCCATCTGGTGCTCCATATCCAGATTCTAGGAGAAACTGGGGCACCTGCGTGGTCTTACCGCTACCGGTAGCACCCCAAACTACCACCACATCGTTGTTGTGTATGGCCTCCATAATCTTCTGTTCTTCCGCTACAATGGGGAGCTGCAATCTTGACTCCTGTATTTCGGGTGATCGTTCGACGTTGACGCTAAAGGCCTTCCGTATCCCGTCGGTCGCAGTTTTCGTTTCGAGTTCTGGGGGCAGAGGATCTTGCTCGGGAGCTCGAGGCTTGAAGTTGGCGGGAATCGGTGCGTAAGAGAGTTGATTTGTCGGGGTAAATCCTACTTGCTCATTCCTTTGCTGCGTGGCCCATGCCTTAAAAGCCGATGCCCTTTCCTTCTTGGCGACCTTGTTTTCTTCGTCGGGACTCGTATCGCTATCCTCGTCGCTGTCGTCCTCGGAATCTCCAGATTCGTCCGACGCTTCGGATCCTGAAGTTGATGTCTCTTCTTCAGAATCCAGGTCAGAATCTTCAGACTCAGCACCAGATGCCTCTGACTCGTCCTCATCATCCTGTTCGTTCTTCTCGCTACCTGAGCTGAAGCCCTCCCATGCTACCTCATCCTCAACCACAACAGGTTTTTTGTTCTGACCTTTCCTGCGCTTTCGTACTTGTATGATGGGTTTGCCTGACTCGTCGACCTCTAGAGGCCTCTTCAGGCCGCTTCCAAATAGTCCACCAGTCTGCCTTGGGGCCGCGAAGATTCCCGTAGTCGGTTGGGAGACGTCCAGTTCAGGCTCGGAGGGGGACGGTGATGGTGAGCGTTCTCGTAAGGGCTCGTCGGTCTGCGCTGTTTGCGAGGAGATTTGTCGTGCAGTTGGTTTCGGAGCAGGTGTCGGTGCTTGTTCATTATCTTCGTCGTCGTCCTCGCTGTCGTCTTCAACTTCCCTAAAGTCGCGCTTCTCAAGAATCATGCCCTCATTCTTTTCTACGTCTATGCCGGCTCTGCTCTCGGCCAGCGCACGCCTCAGCGCCTCTCTCTTGGTATCTGCTCCTCGGCCAAGCTTCTTGGAGCTTTGGAACAAGCTGGTGTCGACCTTTTGAGATGCAAGCTTCTTCAGCAGCTCAAGATTCTCCTCTTTCTTGAGTTTTGTGTCCTGCAAAAGTTAGTCCTGAAGTTCTTCACCTAGCAATCCCAGCGCGAAATGGCTGCGAAAAGTGGTGCAAGCCACGCCAGGTAGTATCACAACGTACAATGTATTTGTCGAGGCGTTTCTTCTTCTTGCCACTCATCTTGCCCTGCGACTCTCGTGTGAGCTCATCCTTGAGCGCGGCCTTCTTCTGAGCGCGCTCTTGCTCCTCCTGAGGCAAAATCTCGGTCGCATTGGCGTCGACGGTGGCATCGTTCGCGGGCGTCTTGCGACGGGCCAGAACCTTGTGTTTTCGCTGTCGCGGCACAAACTTGGGCATTTTGGTGGTTGCGGCGTCGAGGACTGCTCGCAGCGCCCGAAAGTTTTTGGTGGGGATCGGACGCTAGCGGGCGAACTCCGCATTACTTCCGCGCGAGTTGAGTGGGCTGTTGGCTAGAGACGTAATAACACAAACGACCAGGCACACAAGAGAACTCCGAGTCGACATATTACTCGTGTGCATACACTCTCGGAAGCTTACGAGTCCAAAACACTCAGTCTACGCTAGTTCGTGTCGCCTTCAGGAGCGCAGCTACCCCTCCGCACCAGACGTACCAACGCACGAAACACAAACGCCATGGCAGCACCCACCACTTCAGACGAATATACTGTGACGCCCGCCCCGTACCCAGCGCGTACCAACACTTCCACCTCCATGATCAAGGGTATAGAAACCACGGCAACGGCGGTCAACTTTGCGGACAAGATCCTCATCACTGTTACACAAAATGGACGGCTAGCACATTGGGTATGCCCGTTTATACAGGTCCACTATGAAGACGTTTGCTGATACTACCTAGGTACATGTTCCCCTCGACATCTCCGCAACTGATGCCTCGATGACTTCGAATGCCTCCCTTGAACGCGACGAAGAAGACCCCAACTCGGACCTCCTTCCTATGCATCATCTCACGGCTACAAACATACTTGGCGGTACGATAGCCGAACTTGACATCCTTGGACAAACGCTCGCAACACAGATTGCTAGTGCCATCAAACAACGCGACGACAGGGAAACCAGGATGGTTGTGGTTGGTATGGGGTTGGACAAGAGCATGATCGGGCGAGAAGCATTCAGCGAGCTGATTGGACTCGTGCTGGGGGTCATATAAAAGGTCGTCGAATTCGTATTGCTTTAATCTATGCAATGCTCGACATGACGAGTTATGGGATTCTGTGCCCAAGAGTTACTCCGTCCAGTCTCGGGTATGTCTTCCAACTGTAGCCTGTGTTCAACCTTTTTCCCTCTATGCGCCGAATCATGCTGACATTCCAAGTACCGTAACGCCAACCCAATGCAATCCTGCTCTGATGCGGTTATACGCTCTCACGGAGTTTGTTGATCAAAACGTCGACTGACTCCATGTCGTTAGCATCCAGTTTTTGTTGCGGCTTAAATTCGGCAGGCATGTGCTCGACGGCGGCATCGAGCGCGGCTTGGAAGTTGCGAACGGATGACGAAAGGGCGAAGATGGCCTTCTTCCGGACCTTGTTCTCGGCGTCTGAGGTTGCCATACGAACAAGGATGGGGATAGCGCCGACTACAAGGAGCTGGGAACTGTTAGCATGGCCCATAGGCGCGCGTAGCATCAGGGAGTGCTTACCCGTTCTTGTGTTCTAATGTTGTTTTGGACGGCAGTACCGCAACACCATGCAGCGTAGCGTCGGAGTTCAGCGTCCTTGTTTTCCAGCTGTTCCACGAGAGGCGTCCACAGTCCCAGGGTCTCGATGTTGTTCGCGTTGTCGAGGTTCTCGATGAGTTGCTCAAAGTTGTCGAATGCGGTTACCCGGTGCTCCAGTTCTGCTTCCTCGTTTTGAATGACTTGCATGCTTTCTTGCATCAGTTGCGCGTCGGAGGGACCTGACATTCCAGTCACGAGTCGTTGCAGCGCCTCAACGTCGAGTTGTGGCGGCGGTTGGTCGGCGGCGGCGACGTCGGTGCGCGAGGCCTCGGAGTTTTGGATGCCCCATTTGAGAAGGTTGTTTAGTCCTGGGTCGTTCATGTTGTCGGATGTGTGTTTGGTGTGTTGTTTCTTGTGTGAGGAACGAAGACGGCTGCGGGGTGTGTAGACATTGAATAATTTTGGCGGGCCTTATGACGCCGACGCTGGCGAGGGGACCAGCAGCTTCGCGGGCCTTCCATGGGACATGGTGCCCAACACAGCAACACAGCTGTCAACACCATCAATCACATGGTGTCAACGTGACAAACACGACGGAAACGGCGTGTTTGTCGGAGTTGTCGATGTTGACCTGAAATGACACAATCACGACACGGCGGCATCGAGAGCTGAGTTGGTACGGCAAATGCTCGTTTGGCTGGGTACACGGCGACTACCCCTCCATGCACGTGACGCTCCACCCGTCGTATTCGGAATGGGCGGGGGGCATGGCGAGTTGGCGGTGAGCAGCCGCGGATGGCTGGGGACTGACTTGTGCTTGCTCCCGACTTATGCATTCACAGCGCGCCGTCGAGAACACGTAGGTCCTGGTGGAGTGTCGATGATTGCTATACGCCAAGCGTTTAACACCGCTGCCTGGCGGTCTGGTAGAGTTGACGTGCGTCGACAGCAGCGTCCTGGATGCTGTGGCGGGGAGCTTGCGTACTTTCCCAGTGCGTAGCACCAGGGCAGACGACGATGACTCTAGGCTGCACCATTCGGCCAGCAGATATAAGATAGCCGATGCTGTGATGGTCTGAGGCCAACTGCCCAACCGCTCCAAATTATACACAATCCCCTTTAGGAGCCGCCCGTTCGTGCAAAGCCTCCTTCGCGCCTGCGCTCCTGCCACCCCGCTAAATCTGGGCAAGGCCGACCCGCTTATTTAGCACACCCAGTTCTTGCCTCTGCGCACCAGAAACCTCAACCTCAACACCGCCGCCGAACCTGTAAGCTCCCCGAACACCTCCGTACCCTTTTTACTTTTTCACCGCTAGCTGCATCTCTGAGCTTAAACACTGACGCTCAATTGCTCCAGCGACTCTACACAGACACCCGTCTACAACTTCACGTCTACTCTAATCTCACCTTAATCAATCAACATGGAGGGTAAGCAAGCTCCACCCCTACCGCCCCGTGTCCTAACCATCGCCCTCCACCCTGCCGTCTATCTCAATGAGCTCTGCTAACCTTTATTGCCTGCCACAGAGGAAGTCGCAGCCCTCGTCATCGACAATGGGTGAGTTGGCACCGCCGAAGCCCAACACCGCCATCCCTGCTGTGGAGGGGCTGTCCGCGCCCTCGCCCTATCCAAGCCGCCGCGAACTCGTTCACGGCAGCGCGCGAGAGGGCAGAGATGAAACGAGCTTGAGCTGACAATTGACAGTTCGGGTATGTGCAAGGCCGGTTTCGCCGGTGACGATGCGCCCCGAGCAGTCTTCCGTAAGTACCTCCATCTCCGCCGTGGCAGCCACAGCTGCATCAAGCGCCCTTTAAGAGTACTTTCTGACAGCTCGCAGCTTCCATCGTCGGCCGACCGCGCCACCATGGGTACGATGAAGCTCCCGTAATCCCCACGCAATCCGCCGTCTAACAACACACAGTATCATGATTGGCATGGGCCAAAAGGACTCATATGTCGGTGATGAGGCACAGTCGAAGCGTGGTATCCTGACCCTGCGATACCCCATTGAGCACGGTGTCGTTACCAACTGGGACGACATGGAGAAGATCTGGCATCACACTTTCTACAACGAGCTGCGTGTTGCCCCCGAGGAGCACCCCGTCCTGCTCACCGAGGCTCCCATCAACCCCAAGTCCAACCGTGAGAAGATGACACAGATTGTTTTCGAGACCTTCAACGCTCCCGCTTTCTACGTCTCCATTCAGGCCGTCCTGTCCCTGTACGCCTCCGGACGTACCACCGGTATCGTTCTCGACTCCGGTGACGGTGTCACTCACGTTGTCCCCATCTACGAGGGTTTCGCTCTTCCCCACGCCATCTCCCGTGTCGACATGGCTGGTCGTGATCTGACTGACTACCTCATGAAGATCTTGGCTGAGCGCGGTTACACCTTCTCCACCACTGCCGAGCGAGAAATCGTCCGTGACATCAAGGAGAAGCTCTGCTACGTCGCTCTCGACTTCGAGCAGGAGATCCAGACCGCCAGCCAGTCCTCCAGCTTGGAGAAGTCCTACGAGCTTCCCGACGGTCAAGTCATCACCATTGGCAACGAGCGTTTCCGTGCTCCTGAGGCTCTCTTCCAGCCTTCCGTCTTGGGTCTTGAGAGCGGTGGTATCCACGTCACCACTTTCAACTCCATCATGAAGTGCGATGTCGACGTCAGGAAAGACCTGTACGGCAACATTGTCATGGTACGTTACACACTGCAATCCCGCAAAGTACGCAGCTAACAGCAAGTAGTCTGGTGGTACCACCATGTACCCCGGTATCTCCGACCGTATGCAGAAGGAAATCACCGCCCTCGCCCCATCCTCGATGAAGGTCAAGATCATCGCTCCCCCGGAGCGCAAGTACTCCGTCTGGATCGGTGGTTCCATTCTTGCTTCGCTCTCCACCTTCCAGCAGATGTGGATCTCAAAGCAGGAGTACGACGAGAGCGGTCCCTCCATCGTCCACCGCAAGTGCTTCTAAGGTACTGGCAGTCATGCGTCCGAGCGATTCATCGACTGACGGTTTTCTTCCTAGCGTGTTCCTGCGTATGGTTCTCGAAATCATGACAAGCCTAGTAGCGGGGGCATCCTTGTATTGGCGCCTTGTTATCCCGGGGTTTTACACATGTCGATTGTCCACAAAATAGCACAGCGGGCCAATGGTTGGGTGTTTGAGTTATGGAGGAGCTTGAGCTCACGTGAGGGTGTAGTAAGGATCTTAAGATTGTAGCTTAGAGCCTATGGACACTTTCATATCCCTTACAACATGTGGTCACAATGATGATGACATGATAATGTGAAGACTGTTTGGGTAACCACTCATTCGTGAGCACGTGTCCATTTCAAAACATGTACGCATGCTTACAAATAAACAGTTTAGCCATAATTGAGACGGGTCCTATTTGCGTCTGCATTCCGATTGAAGTAATGGCGTACAAATCTGAAGAGAGGTGGTTGGTCACCCCTGCTAGCGCCGAAATTGAGCACCGGCGGTCGGAAAGGCACCAAACGACGCGTTCCTCTACAAAATGCTTACCTGCAACCTACAATCTCACGTATGGCACGCCATGATATGACTCGAGTATCCGTGTAGGCTCTCCCCCATTACACCTCACCGCTGTATTCCTCTTATTCTTTTTGTCTTCTTCGTTGGGACGCTAGATCTATCAACACGATTTCATCCGTACTCCAATCAACTACGGAACTACTGCATCTAAACCCATCTCTACTTTACATCGGTCCTCGCGATGCCCACATCGTCTCCCGATATCGATGCGGCCTTGGCTGCTCAATCAAGCGATGAGACCACGCCTCTCTTGACCCATGTAGATCCTACACCCATAGATGAGTCTGTCGATCCTCCACCGCGGCAAGACTATCTTGAAGATGATGATGACAAGGACAAACCCCTGCCCAAGGCACAAATCTTTCTTCTGTGTTATGCGGTTTGCGCAGCACCTATTTCCTTCTTCTCCATCTTTCCGTACATCAATTTCATGATTGAGAGAGTGGGGGGTGTGGACAAAGAGGATGTTGGATTTTATTCGGGGTTGATCGAGAGTCTGTTCAGCGCGACGCAGATGTTTGTTATGATTCTTTGGGGAAAGGTACGTGGGCTCAGTCTTGCTATGGGCAAACATTGTCGCTCACATGGTCCCCAGGCCTCTGATCGATATGGCAGGAAGCCTGTGCTAGTCATCTCTTTGTTGGGGTTGACTGTTGCCACAATTCTTTTTGGCCTGAGCAGAACCTTGTGGCAGATGGCGCTGTTCAGATGTCTGGGCGGCGTCTTTGCTGGAACAATCGTCACTGTCCGAGCCATGCTCTCCGAGAATAGTACCAAGCATACTCAAGCAAGAGCCTTCAGTTTTTTTGCCTTTGCCAGCAACATGGGGATTTTTGTGGGCCCGCTGATTGGTACGTAGTTTTACAACTGCTCAAAGTTGACGGTAAACTAAGCACAAGTCTACAGGAGGTGCACTCGAAAGCCCAGCGGACAAGTTTACATCAACATTCGGCAAGACGCGGTTTTGGCATGACTATCCTTACGCACTACCCAACATCGTCGTGTCGGCCATTGCCCTTTCCGCAGCGATCACAACTATGCTGTTCGTCAAGGAAACTTTGCATATCCACGGCGATAGGAAGAAGACGGCAAACTCTAACATGTCTACACGGGAGCTTATCAAGTATCCTGGCGTCATGCGAGTGCTCGTAGTATACAATTACGTGATGCTCATGGCATTTACCTTCACGGCCGTCTTTCCAGTTGCCCAGTACACACCTATCCGCATGGGGGGTCTTGGTTTCACGACGGAGCTTATTGCTGCGTGTACAGCACTGAACGGAGCTTCTCAGGCAGCCTGGCTGCTTATTGTATTCCCTATACTGCACAAGCGGATTGGCACCGGTCGTGTGCTCTGGCTTTGTGCGTTAGCCTGGCCTGTTCTCTTTGTCGTCGGTCCAGTGTACAACATCCTACTTCGATACGGACACACTACCATTTTCTGGGCTACTGGACCACCGATTATAGTTCTCGCAAGTGGGGTCTCGATGGCATTCAGTGAGTTTATTTCCATGTTGATGTGTTAGGTACACTAACATATACATTAGCTTGTGTTCAACTCGCACTCAACGACATATCGCCCTCACATGAGACTCTTGGGACGCTTAACGCAGTCGCGCTTGCTGCTCAAAGTGGAATCCGGTCCGTGGCTCCGGCTCTTGCAACTAGCGTCTATGCCATTGGTGTCAAGTATCATATACTGGGTGGTCAACTTTTCTGGCTTTGCCAGGTCATTCTGGCATTTGGCTTGTTTGGGCTTCTGAAGCTGCTTCCTGCTAAGGCGAGAGGGGATGTGAAACCAAGGCAGTCGAACGGCAGTGTTTAATATGTATGTTTGTATAAGAGGTTGGAGGTGTTTTTACGGATACTAATGTATCTACTGACGTGATTGAGAGCAGAAGGTTGTGTATCGTACTTATTATGCCTTTGCGGCTATCGCAGACTCCAATCTGTCCATGGCTACCTACCTGGATTACTCGTTCGTCAACTACTTATTCTTCTCCTGCTCACATATCCTCGCCCTCTCGATAGCTACCCCACTCAAGTTTCCCTGTTATAAGCTTAACTGACCTTCCTTACCTAAGTTGCTCATTATAGGCTCAAGCTGGAAGAAAGTCGAACTTAACAAATGGCTCGCACAAAAGAACGAAGAATTCTGAAAACAACTCCGGCGCCATTCATAGTTTTCTTGTTGTTTCTCCTTTAGTATTGGATCATACCTGTGCGTTTCCCCACATGCCCGTTGCGGAGCACACAATACGAAAGAATAAGCACCTAATGAGTTGTGCCCCAGATACAATGCACTCTAAGGATACGTGCTGCATTAAGCACTAGCATGGTACAACACGACATCAGTTTAACTTCAGGATGTAGTATTGTTCGGGTACACCTTATGAAAAAAGAGGTCCGTCATAGAAATCGTGGGAGGGAACCAGTACAGCCATCGTTGTTAGGCATGATTGTCAACTGCAACTTGCACCTTATGTCTGAGAGGCTTTGGTCGGTACCCTTATCTGTCGATATATGAACACCTATCTAGGTGACCTCAAGCTTGAAGGGTACAGTCGCCAAGCGCACGCCTGTTGACATCATCGCCTATCTGCTTCGTTCCGCCAAACTCAGCTCCGCTCAAGTCAATACTCGCGCTCTTCACCGTCGTCTATTAGACTTATCAATGCTCTCACAGTAAAGCCGAGGAATTTTCGAACCCGTGAAATTACCATACGCCATTCTGTCTCATGCCTGCGGCACCGAGAGGATCATATTTAGCAAGATTTCGTCTCAGCCTGACCCCGACAAGGCTGGCTGGCGGAAAATATTCTTCCTATGCCAACACGCTCAATGCGATGGGCCCGAAAAAATCTAGAGCGACACTTGCTACATCGATAAAGGCAGAAAAGACGAGTTTTCAGAATCCATTGACTCTGTGTTTCACCAGTACCAGGAAACTGTAGTATGCTACGCCTATTATCCAAGGAGAGGACATCGCATACTGCCTGATAAGTCTCCTAGAAGTCAGTATGACAACACTTGATAGCAACGGGGGTATCGAGGCATTTGCTATATCGCAAGAAGAGTACCTCAGAATTAACCTTGACCAATAATTCCTCGTCTGGTGGTCTTGTCCGAATGAAAAAAACTTCAGGTGTTCTCGGACGTGCATTTCCTTGCTTGTCATCCAAAAGACTCTCGAAGATGTAGTCGAATATCCTTAACTAGCGATACTGTTGCACCACGTTCTTTCAACAACAACGAAGTGCGGCATACCAGGCTACCAGTCTTCTGAAACCATTGCACCAAAGTCGGCAGAAGCCCTGGGTACGTCGTCGTTCTTGCTTACTATCCGTGAGACAGGCCTGCGAAACCCAATGGCATACTGTTGTATGTTGTAGAAATGTCTGCTAAAACATTTGCGTTTTCACGAAATGACAGCTATTGCATTCTTTCAGGAATCCTATTCGACAAAGCACATTGACATAAATGCTGTATACTCAGAGCTTACAAGCGCTTCACTACCTGAGAGCTGTCATTAGAAACTTTGAATGATCTGCTAACATTATGGAGAAGAGATGAATTCGATGTCAACAATCCGACCAGAACCGAATTGCTAGGCTCATGAGCACAAGGAACCTCCCATCCTCACAAATCCACTCCAATTCCTTTAATAGAGGTTATAGTAGTTCTCGACCAACAAATACAAGGCAGCTATGAGTTTGTCTTCATTCATACGCCCCAACCTCTAGACGAGGGCTGAAGACATAGCTGGGCTGTGTGTAAGAACTACGGTTGGAGTGAATCTTGGGACTTAGGCACGATATGACGCTGAAGCACGCAGCTATATATTCGGCATTTCTCGGTGTGCGTCTTGAATGGACCGAGTAATATCTCAAAAGACAAACCTCGGAGAAGCTGTACAAGTCATGCTCTGATGTCATATACATACCCAGCCGACTTCCAGCCACACTCCATGCAAGAACCTCTTGGGAGCGTGCCTCTAATTTCGATACACGGTCTTCGTATGTCGACGTGAAGGCAGAAAATAGTTGTATTGCGCGTAGACTGCGTTCATGCCCAATCAGCACGTTCAATTCGCTCTTTACCACAGAGCCATTGGTCCACAGTGTCTACTTGACAACAGTTATATGGCTATTGTCTCCATGGTATTAGTTCGATTCATGGGCATTGGACACTGCAGCTACAAGCATGTTTGAAGTGTTCTCAATAGCCAAATGTAACAGGTTCATGCCCAAGATACCTAGGTAGAGAATGGGGAAGCATCTCAACTCTAACAGTTGTTACTGGTCTTTTGACATTCAGTCAAGCAAACTACAACAACTACAACGTCTCGTCCAACACTCCGAATGAAGTGGCTAAGCAATGGTTTTTAGCCTGTGGGCTCGGGCTCAGACTCTTCGGGGCATAGGACGTCGAAAAGCCGACAGGCGAAGTATCGTCAGGTTGAGATTTGGGGTTGTTGAAGGAAGTGCAAGCTTCCAATCGACACGTGATGTTACTTGAAGACGAACGAATGATTTCGGCACCAAATATCGAAAGTGATTAGCCAGACAGGACATTCTTGCGTTTTGAGATCCAGAGACATGCAGTCATGTAAACCGTGTTTTCAAAGGCTTTCGCCGATTTCTACAGGAACAATTTCAAAGATACTATTTGGGATATACCTCCAGGATGCGCGTTGCCGGTAAATATCACGTGAAGGTACACGTGTTATTCCATGTCAGTCATATACCTACCCTGCTGCATGGAACCTACGTGAATCCCTGAACTACAAAGATGGACAACACCACTGCAACCCTCCACGTCATCCCCAATAAGCAAAGTAACATCTTTAACGGCCCGTCTCGGTGTTATCCAGCCGCGCCGACAACAATACCACATAATCTCATGACGTCTTGAACCCACACGGAAGCTGAAACACGTGCAGTTACGATAAGGCTACCCAAGATGGCATGCTTGCATCAAGTTGTGGTGCTTGCATACGCAGCCCAGCCCAGCCATCGCTTATCTGAGCCCCCCGTGCAGCAAGCATATCGGCGTGATGACATCAATGGCGGGATGATCAGACAACACAGACCCCAGAAACACGCAATTATCTTGCCCAGACTGCCCCAGCCCGTCCGGGGGGATATGCTCGTTCATCACTCCGTTGGATCGACATTGCGCCTGCGACGCAAAAGGTGGCGGCTAAAAAGTTACAAAGGAGCCACTTGCGATGGGTGAGAATATCCGGAGGATGATCAAACGTCATGCATCGTGATGATGAGCAGTCGCTCTTTGCGCCGCGGATGTTCGTGTTTCGAGTTTTACTTGTTCCGTGTTCGCGTCGGGGGAACGATACGCGGGCGCTCTTATTGAAACTGGTGTCAATACACGACGAAAAATTTCGATCTAGGTAGTCACTGCCGTTCGCTAAAGACGAAACACTCCGCGCCTTGGCCCGTCGCAAAGCAAGGGCAACACAAGCAATACGTAGGCAATACGCATGCAACCTTTCACCATTGCTTTGTATCAAAGCAAACAGGGCTCTCATCTAGACAAGACAAGACGCGAAGGATGATGCGACAAGCGTTCGTCACCACGCCATAATCAGCATCATCATCACCACCACTACCACCGCGGCCCATGGCGCGTAACACTCCATGTCACCGCCCAGCCGCGATGCGACAAGATGGACAACTAAAGGTTAGTGCCAACCGTCACGGAGGCTCGGCACGCTAATAAGGCCACCCAATATAACGACAGGATGCAAAGACGTTATACTGAATACGCTCAATGGCCAGACACGCCAATTAGTCTTCCGGAGACACCGCAGTAATTTGTACATGGCACAATTGGAACGCGATACGAGAAATGAACACATGTCCATTTGGCAAGTACTCACAATCTACTAGCGCAAGCCAAGTGGGTTTGAATCAATTGACTTCATCGTACATGCCTCAATCCAACTAGGCGTTACGCAGCCAACCTCGCAGCACAAGTATGTCATGTTTGGCGATGGCTTGCATGAGCGTAGCCAGCCCGTTGCATTAGGGGACGACGCGATGGCGTGCAGCTGTCTTTACCCCGCTTGGTCGTAACAACGGTAGCAACCACAACCAACCCCGCATGCCCTTGTGACTACTCCACGCAAGTCGTATGTGGCTTGCATACTTTTTGCTAAGGTGTCTTTCTTATCAATGTTGTCTGGATGGACCTAAACTGGTAGGGCGAGTGAAGGGCGACTAGCGGCAAGTATTGGCAGAGCCGTGAATCTTTCCGACGTGCTAAGGATTCCTGGTAGCGAGCCTATGATTTGGACCAACAAACGGTTAGGACGATTGCTATGGTTCAAGTTGCAAAATGCTGGACATGTACAACAATGGCATAACTAAATGCGAGATTAGTAGACAAGCAATTGTAAAGCAATAGGAACATATTCACAGCAATATTTTCAATTGGGGTATTAATTGAGACAATGAAATTATGCTTCTTGGTATACATGAGAAGACTAGCAAGACGTGATGAAAAATTAACCTTGCTTTCAGGTGGGTTCATCAATCCCGTACAAATATCCAAATACACATCGCGTCATTACTGGACGACGACCCAAATTTACTCATCATCTTCCTCCTCAACAGCGCGGGGAGCAAGGACGTAGCGGGTTGTGCCGTGCTTGTCCTTGCCGTGCTCGAGAGACAGCTTGCTGAGGGCAGCAATCATGTTCTCAATAGCAGGGTTCTTGCGGCTGCGGTCCTTGCGGCCAAGGGTGTCGAGCCATGCGATGCGGTTAAGCAGGTAGTAGACGATGGCAATGATGATGGTAACACCAATGGAGTAAGCCCAGACAACGACAACGGTGACAATGTCGACCCATCCGTCGTCACGGAACCTGCTGTTGAGGGTAGGGGGGTTGGTTTGGTAAGGAGCACCAGACATCCAGCCGAAGACAGTGAAGATGGTCGCAAGAGCGTCGACACCGAGAATAGCAATGATGAGCTGGAACGAGGGGAAAGTCTTGCCACCACGAGTAACGAAGATGAGCCAGTTCTCGGTAAGAGCAACCTCAAGGAAGAGAATGGGCTGGATAGCACCGAAGTTCTGGATGATACCTCCGCTGGGGATGAAGAGAGTACCACGGACGATCCAGGTACCAAGAGCGAGGAGGAGACCAAGGATGACGGAGATGAACCAGATCTTGGGCAGTTGCCATTCGACGGGACGCTGCTCAGAGTGGGCATTGTCGTAGGCGACAGCGACGGTGGCCAAATCAGCGAAGAGAGCAAGGAAGACAATGAGCTCAGCGCGGATGGTCTCGTTGAGGATGATCATGGAGGTAACGAGGTAGACTTCCAAGTGGAGACAGAGAGCGATACGGTACTGGATGTAGGCCTTCATACGCTGGAAAATCTGGCGGGAGGTCTTGATGGCCAAGACGATGGTGGACAGACCAGGGGCAAGGAAGACGATATCAGCGGCAGCCTGAGCAGCCTCAGTGGAACCCTCGACAGCGATACCACAGTCAGATTTCTTCAGGGAAGGAGCATCGTTGACACCGTCACCAGTCATGGCAGTCAAGTGACCACGCTGTTGGAGCATCTCGACGACCTGGTACTTGTGCTCAGGGAAGACTTCAGCGAAACCGTCAGCACGCTCGACAAGGTCGTGCTGGGTAGTACCAGTGAGACCACCGCCGATGAGCTTGGAAGAGTTGTAGACCTTGGTACCGAGAGCAAGCATCTTGCAGGTCTCCTTGGCAATGGCAATAGCGTCACCAGTCAACATCTTGACGGGAACACCGAGCTGCTGGGCCTCAATGATGGTCTGGGCGGTATCCTCACGAGGGGGGTCGAACATGGACAAGAGACCGAGAAGAATCCAGTCACCATCGTTCTTCTGGTAAGCGACACCGAGAGAGCGGAAACCACGGCGAGCGAACTCAGCGGCCTTCTCCTTGTAGAGGGTAGCAGTGACCTCGTCGCAGTTGGCAAGGTTGACAATGGCCTTGGGGGCACCCTTGGCGCAGACGTACTTGTCACCACCCATGTGGCAGACGGCAGTGATACGCTTGGAGACGGGGTCGAAGGGAGTGAACTTCTCGGTCTTCCAGCCCATGTTGAGGATCTCACGAGCCTTGGGGTAGCGGCGGATGGTAAGAATGGTAACCTTGTCAATGGGGTCGAGCGACTTCAAGTTGTGGGAAGAGGCGAGAGCAGCGACAGCCATCATCCAGTTGACGTCCTGGCCCTCAGCAACGTAAGGCTCACGGAGAGAGAGCTGGTTGGCAGTGAGCGTACCAGTCTTGTCAGAGCAGAGAACATCGACACCAGCAAGCGACTCAATGGCAGTGAGCTTCTGGACGATAGCCTTCTGCTCAGCGAGGTAGGCAGCACCAACAGCGAGGGTAGTGGTGGTGACGACGGGAAGACCGACAGGGACACCGACGATGAACATGATAAGAGCGTAGTGGAGAAGAGTGACGGACTTGTCAGTTCCCTCGCGGGCAGTGGCAATAGGAATGTGACGGAAGAAACCACCAATCCAGGCGAGCAGGATGAAGAACATGACGAGGACGAGAAGCGCCGTTCCGATGGAGTTCATGATAGCCTTGAAGTGACCCTGGTCCTGAGCGCCCTGGACGAGGGTAGCAGTGCGACCGACGAAAGAGTGCTTAGCAGTGGTGATGACGATACCGTAGGCCTTGCCGCGCTTGCAACCAGTGGTGTAGTAGGCAACTTCTCCCATGTACTTGTCGACAGCGAGAGACTCTCCGGTGATGGACGATTGATCGCAAGCAACGAGAGGGTGGCCCTGGGTGATGGGGTTCTCCTCGTCGAACTTCTCCTCATCGACGTCGTCATCCTTCTCGTCCTCGGGATCAGCGTCGTGGAACTTGTCCTCAGCCTTGAGCTTCATGTACAACTCGAAGTCCTCTGGGTGATCGTAACCGCAGATAAGACGAGCGTCACCGGGAACGGACTGGCCCTCCTCAATGACGACGATGTCACCGGGAACAAGCTCACGAGCGAGAATGGTCTGTTGCTGGTTGTCACGAACGACGGTGGCCTTCATCGCGATATCACCCTTGAGCGAAGCGACGACATCGGCAGCCTGCTTCTCCTGGTACCAACCGACGATGGCGTTGAGCAACAGGATACCGCAGATGACACCGAAATCGATCCAGTCCTCAAGACCGGCGGCGAGAAGAGCAGCGAGCTCCATGACTATGATGCATTAGCTTTTGCGCTAGACAAGTTTGTGCAGGAATGCTTACCGTAGAGAATGGGACCAGTGAAGTAACCGATGAACTGCTTGAGAAGGTTGGTCTTCTCAGAAGAGATTTCGTTGAAGCCATAGCGCTTGCGACGCTGCTCAACGTCGGCGGATGTGAGACCAGTTCGGAGCTCAGTGTTGAGGTCTGCGATTGCATGTTAGCAAAATTCCCTCTTGATCGTGTTGCTCATTTCGGGTGCTGCAGAAGCGGGTAGTTTGGTGGAGCCGAGTTGCATGATTGGCTCCACCATTTCTGCCGCTATCGCGTCGCTAGCAGGAAGCAGCTTGAGCGCGGACCATGCCAGCCACCAAATGTCGAGGTAGAGCTCTCAACAAAGGATGAATTGGCGAGACAGCCTGTGCGCTGCTGCGAACGGCGATGCGCTGCAATGGCGCTGCGCTGGGTCGCGAGGAATGGAGTGAGGTAAAACTTACAGTCGTCAGGGACGGCACCGGCATCCTGGATGGGGGCAGCAGCGGTAGCTGAGCCCGACTTCCAGAACTGCCACCAGGCCTTCTTCTTGGTGACTTGCTCGGCGTGAGGGTTGGTTCGGGTGTCGCGGTAGAAGAGGATGTACTTCTGGAGCGCGGTGTACTCGTCCATGCCTTCGAACTCGGTCATGGAGACGATGGACTTTTGCCGCTCAGCGGCGCTGGACGCGCGGGGGCGCTCAACATCGTCGTTGGGCGCCATCTTGTCGAATTAAGGAATGCTGTTGCTCGTATGTATTATTATATCCGGTAACTCTAGGCACAGAGAAGGCTTTCCGAGGCGACTTGACGGCGAGGTTGAGTGTCAGGTCGAATGTGCTGTGCAAATGGGTAACTGCAAGCAGGGCCTTCTCTGTGAAGAAAAGACAATGGGAGCGGGAGAGGCTCTGGTTAAGTAGCGCGGCAGGAACTCACCCACGTATCAACCCAGGGAAAAACTCAGCAAGGACCGACCTTTGGCCGCTATGAGGGATTTATGATTGTCATAAAGCTAACCATGGAAGCGGCCTAGCGCGAGCCGAGAGGCCCGGGGATGAATTTGCTGTGAGGCGGCCCGTGCGGCAGACGCTACATCATCGGCGCACGACTGCGAGCAGAGATTGGCCGTCGCATTCACCGGCCGAGGGTGATGCGCTGATGACGGAGGGCTGACTGTTGGCGACGACCGTTTGCCGTGCAGTGCGGTGCGGTACAGTGTGCAGCGTGCAGCTTGGTTGAGAGGGCAGCGCGCAATTGCACTGGCAGCAGGATCCGTGCCAGGGCTCTCTGTGATTGCCTTTCCCTCGGCGCATGTTCGCGACTCTTGCTCTACTCCACTCAACAGCGGCAGCAGAGATTAAGCTGGAGATAGCGCGACAGTCCGCGACAAGCGTGCAGCGCTGCAGGGATCAGCTCCCATGACGTTTTGGCAACAGTGGCCGGCAAACAGCTCCTCCACGCACCTTGCTCTCTCTGGCCGCACCAAGCTTCTGCCCTCGCACACAGGAAAGCTTGAATGCTTGGCGCCACTGCCAGCCACCCAGTCCGCATGCGAGGCATTTTTTTCGCCCCGTACGAGAGAGCCGTGTATCCAGCGCTGCTGCTGCTCCCCACGCCTGCGCGACTTTTGCCTCTGCACAATTTTCTTCTAGCGGCCTTCCAGACCCACGATCCAAGACATGGCACTTGTCCCAGCAGCCTCAACTGCAGCCGTCGCGCCATGCCATCCGACTTCCCCCCATGCAGTACGCGCGACCAGCATGCCCAGATGAAGCAATTGTCTGCTGCCCCCCCGCGTATCGGCCGCCGACGCTTCTGCACAAAGCACCGCACTCCATGATTGAGCACGGGCCATGCGGCTAAGAGGCGCCTCGGCGCCTGCCCCAAACCAGCCTTAGCAATTCATTACCTGTTCCATATCGGCCGAATCACATGCCTTGCTCGCCCAGCGTCGTCAGGCCAACGCCTCGCCATTACCGTCCATGTTATGGTAATACAAACTGCGAGTCCACACGTCCAAAACCGCGCCGTTGCGATGCCGCCACAAGGTTGACGGTTGCGCAGGGTCTGGCTGGCTGCAACCTGGCCTGGCTAGCATTCGGTCCATGGATGACTTGGCCATTTGTGAGGCGCATGCGCCATTATGCCCCATAGCCAGACCGTGGAAGGCCTTCCCAACGAGGAAGCCGCGACGGACCTGCCACGTGACCTCATTCCCGGTGTGTGTGTGGCTCCCTCGCTCGCTCTCGACAACCTTGGCTGTGCGCGACTGCCGATGCTTCGCCGGTACACCAATGAGCCTCACCGCATTTGCCTCCAGAACGAGTGCGGGAATAATCGTCGCATCCACAAATATCACACACCGTCGCTGCCGACACCAACCTCTCCATGTCTGCCCCGAGCAGCCCTGAGTCGCAAACCCCCACCGCTGTCGGTCCGCCACCGTCACGCGCACTGCGACGCCATGCTGTTTCCATGTCGCCTGACGCCTTGCCTGTCGAGATATGGCATATTATCATCATGTATTTAGACGATCACTGTTTCGCCTGGTTTGTGCTGCGCCAGACGTGTCCTTTTCTGGCTTATGTGACGGAGGATGTCTTTGCACGATACATTTCGCGTACCTGCAGCCTGCGCTTTGCGGGACAGACACTAAGGAGCTTGCTGTAAGCCGCGTTTCACCTGCCACTGCTCGGGAAACCTTCACTCACGATGCCAGCCCTCCTGATCTCCGTGGTGATACTCAACCTCCAACCCCCCAATATCAGGCCGCCAATGTGCAGCTGCCATCGTTTCGCTTCCAGCCCTCATCCTTTGCTCCGGCACATACAAAGGCCCGGCTGGTTCTGAAACTATCTTCACCGGCAAGTGCTCGCGACACGCCATCCTTGCACCACACACATGCAGGGACAGCCGACTTGACGAGCCGCCTCACTTAAGTCTTCTTCCAGCCAGGCGCTGTTGCAACCTCCGAACGCACCCGTTTGCTCAACCAAGCGCACTTTGTGCTTTTCAATGACCAATTAAAGAGCATACACCTTCCGTCGGCTGCTGTCCATGTTGCTGCCCAGGAACTATCTCTAGATTGGCGTCAGCTCTGCCATACCTTTATGCGCGACGAATTCAAGTGTCGTTTTGGCTCCAGTGCATCGGTCGCTTGGTGGAGAGAGTTTCCTTGACCGGCTCTCGTGTCCCACATCAAAAGCCTACGTACCATTGCCGCGAAACAACAACACATTCTGCCGCCTGGGCAGGCACACGAGCAATCTAATAAATCGTTGCACCTCAAAATGGTTTTTGATGACCCGCCAAGCAGCAGATCAATTTTGCGTCAGACGGATCTGTGTAGATCCTCCTTGGCGTTGAGCACACCCAATTCCATCTGGCGATCAAATCTGTTCGCTTTGCGCGACTACTCCTGGTCCGCCTGGGCAACTTAATTCTGCAGTCTGTGTCCGGGTCATTATCGTTCACCAGCCGCATTTTACTTTAGGCAGACTATGCCCAGCCTCTCCGAGCGTCGCACTTGAGTGCGGGATTTCTGACATGTCCTTGGCTATCCTCACGGGACTATCCGAGCCGTGGACTTTCGACCCTCGACTTTCATGAGACCATACAATAGACCTGAGACAACACTCGCTGTGCATCATATGTCGTATGACAGTTCCGTCCGAATATATTTCTCAGATCATATCGTTTCCAGGCCGCCTCATCGTCGTCGTGGTACGAACATGGATTACAACTTAAATGATTGTCATCAGCAATGCAACTACCCCAGAAATCTGACAGCCCACCTCCGTGGGGATGCCAAGCAAAGTATCCGGTAGCACACGTGTTGCTTCTCCTCGCTAGACAGCATGTCAGCAGATTACGTGTAGCTGTCCTCCGCTGCCAAGTGTCTCTGTGTGGACAACAGCCTCGGCGGAGACCTTGTACCACACTACATGTGTTCTCCTGTCTGTGCATCATCTTGGCCATTTCGCCTTGTTACTTTTCTTAATTGCACTGCACCATGTGTTACTTTGTGGTACTTGTTCGCTCTTGCATATTTGTTGGAGGCGACTTTCAACTGTAATTGGTCAACGCTTGCTCACCGTCATCTACGACGAAAAGAAACGATTAGATACGCAAGACATTGGCACACATGCCAAGCGAAGAAAGGAGTACGTTGGCCAACTCTATGTCGTATTCATGTGTCTATCTATTACTCAATCCGAGGAATGCTTATATACATCTGATCAGCAAGCACTATGGATTTCACACTTGGCAGGCACAGGGAAAAAAGGGGACAATCTATACCATTTCGCAGAACATGACTAGAATAAAATTTCAGATTGTACAGTAAACTCACGTAACATCGCTTGTAACATCGCTTTCGTGTCAGCCTTTGGCGGCTTGTGATTCGGTCTTATGCAATGCCTTGCATGGCGCGACCGCTCCACACTCGCCTCTCTTTAGTATGGACCCCGAAAGCTCCAAAAAAAAAAAGGCGAGAGACTAAACTCAAATACTAGTTTCTGTGGAATGAACCGCTCAGAAAATAGTTCCTCGTTTCTGCCGGTCAATGTGGAGAGCTGTTGTTAGTGTCGAAATAGTAGCGTTCGTCCACTTCGCTAAATTCGCGTTTTAAGACAGAACAGCAACTAGAACAAAAATTCGGCACAGCACCGTCTTAGCCTGGAATGCTACGAAATCGACGCGAGGGCACGAGTAACGTAAGAAGATCAGTTCGTCATTTTTTTGAACTCTATTGTACCACTACACAGGTCGAAGTTAAAGGTCTTAGCAGAGTCAATCCCGCTTTCTCATCCACCAACCTACACAACGCCCGTCCTCAAAGCCGCCATTGCACTCCCCATAGCTGTAACAACATGATTCGCCACAGGCGCTACAGCATCACGCGGAAACAAAAAGATATACCTCACCATCACATCACTTCCATCTTTGACAACATGAATTCCACGAGTAACACTCCTCCCCTTGCCAACAACCTCGCACCCAAGCATGAGTCGCATATTGGGAAGCGCACTATTACGCCAGCTCGAATTGATAGCAGAGTAAGTAAACGAAGTCGCAGGGTCTTCAGCCAAGTAGATACCGTTTCCGTATACGGCGCCGGTGCGTTCCAAGGATGTGCCAGAGCAGACGATAAGACCTTGGGTAAGGATCGCCGGGAGGCGGTCGAGTGATGTGCCATGGAAAAGGACAGTAGTTTCCGAAGAGGGTCTGGGTAGGCGGGACAGGTATGCTGTTTCCAGCTTTGGACTCGCGTTGGCAAGTACAAATTGATGGGTACCTATCGGTAAGTTTTTGATCTTACACAACCCACCTGCGGTAGCTATATAGCCTCGAAATTGCGTACAGGCCCATGAAATGAGCTTTTCAGCGTCGGGGTGGTACTTTTCAAGCACTCTGGAGATGTGGACGGCGTCACGGATGACAGAGAGCTTGGGGAGGGAGTTGAGGATTGCTTTGATGGAGCTGGTCATGTGTACGGGACAACCTGGCAGAAGCTGTAGAGAGTCGGTACAGGCTGCATTGTACACCGAGGATAAGAGCATGTCGACGGTGAAGATGTCTGTTCGAATTTCGGGTATGCGGACTTCTAATGGGAGGGAGTACCTGTGGTGCTGGTGATTAGCGAACGTACTATTTGCGGCTTCAGGTGCAATATGGTCGTACCATAGCTGTGCGCATGCGACAAGGCTACATGGCGTAGATCTTCGTAATTGCGCCTTCTTCGCGTTTTGATCTGCTCCGCAGCTGACACACAAGCGGCCCATTTCTCTGATAGTAGACTGAACGGTGGAATAAAACCCTGCTATCATTACGTCGCAGCTGGCAGTGTACGTATAAATGATTCTGTTCAGTTGCCATATGAAAGCGCTTTGCGGCGAAAAGCATACATGCTCATGTGGCACGGTAGCCATCTTGTGGCAAATCCATGGGATATGTTGCGTAGTCTCAAGATCAGTGTCGCTGTCGTAGTGTGTACAGAAACTTGGTGGTCTGCTTCCATAGCGATCGAGATACAATCGTACGAGCAAGTTGTTTGCTGCGCTTGGTACGCCCATGGCGCTTCGTTGAAGCTCAGTGTATGAAGCGAGCGAGAAGCTCATCTCGACCTCGTCGTCGCCTATTAGCTCAACTAGATCGATGACACCAGCAGGGAGTTTCAACATCTCCTCTTCGAGCAGGCTAGTGTTAGGTACGTCGTACTCTTCAAGTAACAGGGCGGTACCTATAGGGTCTTTCGTTTTGAGTGCTCGCTTCAGACCCTCGAGGCGATCGGCTTCTCGCATAATCTCTGCTTCGATGCCATCCCAGAATGATGTTGCTTTGAGAAGCTTCGTTTCAGGTATCGTATTGTTGTAGACGTTCAAGTTGAGCAACCGTGCGAAGCTGTCAATGACAGTCTTCATCTCCGGTTTCACGTTATCGTCTTGGATCCAGCCAGCGACCATGACCTCAGTTACCGCTAATGGAATGTCGTATCTTCTTCTGGCAAGAATGTGTTGAGAATGTGATTCGCTGGTATCGAGGGTCGACGAGTTGCACTGTAGAGTGGTTTTGTATCGTTTGCATGTACCCTCGTAGAAGACATGGTCTCTCCCAACAATTCTATGGAGGCCAGCTTGCTCGTGTGTAGGAAGGCCGGGTATATCCAAGAAGCCAAATTTCGCATCGAAAATCTCTTGACAAGCCAATATGGTCTCGTCAGTCGCACCAAGTAGTTTGTGCAAACATTCTTTGACCTTGCGCACGTCCGATCTCTTGCCAGATACCGATATGACAACTCTCTGCATAATCGCCTCGCATGGACTACCTTCAGCTCTTTGAAGATATGAGAGTATAGCAAGGTCTTCTTTCCTCTGTGACTCTGTGCTTGAAGAAAGGATTGAGCGTACTGCGGCTGAATTACTTCCCAAATCTTCAAGAATTATCAACGTCTGGCTGAACTTGTTCAGCCTCGATACCCAGGAGACAAGCTGAGGCTTCAATAGAGATGGCAACTTATGCTCCTCAGTGTCATAGAAGACTAGATCCTTGAACAGCGTCTCGAGCGATTGCATAAACGAGAGCCAAGTTCTAGTGTCCATCGTTTGGACCAGGTAATCGACGAGGGCAGTACCACTTCTTGCTTCGAAATTGTCGTCTTGATCCAACCATCTGTACAGGAGACCTCTCCAACACTTCTTGCAACCTTTTCGGGTACCAAGAATGTTCGTCAAGGCAATGATGGCTTGCCGCGAATCGTCCTCCGCCACTTTAACAATACGCAACATGTCCCCAACAAAGGTAGATTGTTGACCCAGCCCAAGATCAACGGCAAGCTCGAAAATACACTCGCAGTGATGTACACCGGAGTGATCAATGTCTTTCGACACAAGGATCGCGAGCATGCGCCGGTCACTGTCATCCACTCCTTCTACAGAGTTCTCCCAGACGTCCCACATATCGCGCAACGCTCGGTCAACAGTATTGCAAGTCGCATCCATATTCAGTAGGTGGTCGAGACAGTGTCTTTCTATGATTGGTTTCATCGAGTGTCGCACCATCTCGTCTTCTGCATTGGATCTTGACAAGATGGACTCAGTTGGGATATCAGGGTCAACCCAAACGAATGCATTCCTTGTTCGCGCTTCATCTAGACACGCATTCTGAGCTGCGATATAGATCTCCTTGATGGACGTCATCCGTTCCTCACTTGGCCAACCCCGTATCTTGGCCTGGAACTCAGGCCTGAGCTGCGGAAATACATGTGTGGATGCTTTAACGGCAGTACAAAACTTATGTAGTTCTAATAGCAGACTCAGCCAAGCAGGATTGTTGACCTGCTCCCGTATAATAAGCTGACATTCGCGGAAGCATTCCTCGAAGCCATGGAAGAACCAGTCGTGGAGAAAAAGTCCACGAAGAATTGTCGCTTTAGGTTCCTCGAGGATAACAAGAAGCTGTTGAAGGACTTTGACATGCGCTCCACAAATGTGCTCTTTCTCAGACCATACTTCACGAATGGCTGTAAAGTAATCGCCTTTGGGTGTATGGCCGATCTCCAGGGAGGCACTCAAAAGATCTAACTCGCTCTTGGTGATCGTTCGTCCTACCGCCAAAGATCGAAAATGATTGAAGAGACTGTCACCAGAGGATATTGAGGTAGAAACTGCATCCAAGCCTCGCACAAGCCGTCCCAACACGGCGGCCAAGCATACCCTTGTAAGCTCGGGAACTTCAATCACCAGACCGCGGTAGTGTATCCATCGGCGTTGCTCATTGTAGTCAGCTACTAAACCTCGTAGTAGATTCCCTTCTGTGCCAGTAACCAGATCAGGCCCTTCCAAGGCTAATAGATCGAGGATAGTCGACGCCCATGTGCTGTTCAACTTGGAAAGATGTGTGAGACGATCAACATCTGGTGTCCATAAAGCCCACATCCTCCAGGCCGGAAATTGCTCGTCCATGATTGGTTCTATGCGGAGCGTGTCTGATGATTGTGAAGGTAACGATTCGTCCAAGTTTTTCATCCAGTCCACTGCTTGCTTGGCTGCGACCCAATCGCATGTCAACCGGAGGCCTTCTAGTTGAGCTGCATAATCCTTTATAGCTCTGCGTAAGATTGCCGCAAAGTTACCAAGGACACCTTGCATGTTCCGGGTTTCGAACTCCTTCAAGGCGCGTGTTACGCCCTTCAGGTAGCAGCCGGCTGCGCTGGCGCCGGAAGTGGAATAAGGCAGAAGCATACGTGCCCATTGTGCCTCCAAACGTGTTGTTGAGGCAGGGTTGCCTTCATTCGCGGCTATCAAACTCTGCAGCCATGTGTCAAGACCCCAATAACTTCCATACATGATATTCGTTTCAACAAGTAGCAACAGACTGAGACTTTGCTTCGTCATAGCATGCGCTACAGAAGCTATAGCAACATCTCTTGTCCGATGCGTTTGAACCAGTTTTGACAGTCTTGCATCTGTTTCTTCCTGACTGATTTTGCCTTTCTTCTTGAGATAGGTATCGGTGTGGTTACGTATGAAACCCCATGGGAACTGAGGATCTGAGGGGTGTAGTTGCCCAGCAGTGGCCTCCACCTCTTCATGCCATGCTTCGCTGTCTTTGACCTTCTTGAAGAACGTCGAATGTTTTAAGGGGATTGTTCTCTTGGCCCAGGACATACGTGAACGTTTGTCGGTGGTTCGTCCGGCTATGGGAGGAATGATGATAGCGGCGTCCATGCTTGTCATGTGTTCTCGAAATAACTAGTTATAGCCAAAAGACGTATAGGGAAGTGAGATTGGATGGCAGAGTCGCTTGTAGTCTCGTCCCGAACGGGTTGTACCAAAGTATCTATGGGTCTTGTATCCGGGAAAAAGACACGAGAACATTCGAGCAGAATAGTAACTAACCAAGGCAACGCACCCGGAATGTATGCTCCACCGTACCGTTCTTAGGATGATTGCGAGATCAGCGAGGTCTGGAGTAACAAAAAGTTTGGTAGTCGAGGAGGTACCGCCAACCGGCTGAGGTACGTCTGATGAGCCAGTATGAACATCAGATATTGGAGACCGATTCTTGGGCGTGACCACCCAAGCGCAGGTCCAATCAAGTATGTTATCCATGTCTTGGGTGAGCTGTACTGCAGGAGACTGAAACTCTGTGGCTGCGCACAAGGCTGACTAGCATGGCTTGTACCGAAAGTGAGTTCACCGGGTCCAGAAGCAGCTAGGGCCATGGCGATTGGTTAGGCCGACCACGGTACTAGACAACGGTTAGCGAACAAACGACCATTGGTATCCAATGTAGAGAATCGCTGGCAAAATGCATTTGGAAACTGGATCTAGCAAGTGGGGTGTGGGGATGCCTTGTGGGCTGTATAATCTAAAGGTCCTTCAGTGCCGCGCCGGAAACCGGCATTACCCAATCGCAAAATATCTCGATACCCAAGGTCATGATCTGAAAAACAGCGAAAGGCTTTCTCTACGTAATGTGCTTGAGCATGACCCATGTCTTTACAACTGCTTACAGCATTTAGACATAACGTATCAAACCAGAAGGCACTAAATCGCCATCGCGAAATACACAGAGAGTCGATACCTAAGCCAATGAAGCTGCAAAAAGTTGTCACATGGTTGAACAATTACCTCGCTCTGTATCCGGGGCGACGCCGCAGTTCTTCCGCAAGTGTGCAGCGGCTTGCTTGATGAAGTCACCCGTCTTGTGAAAACATACGAGATTGCCCTTTGCGTCCTGTACAGCCTCACCGATTGTGAAGTCATAACATTGTCCAGTGTGAGAGTCTTTGGCAGGGCATTTGAGGCTCTCTATCGCTTTCTGCTCAAAGTCTGGTACTGCTACGAGGTTAGCTAGTCGAGCGACATGATATTTAGCGATGGCTTACGAGTTGCGATATAGAGAAGAAACTCATCCACTGCTTTTCGACTAGGGAGGTTATCGCTACTTTGATCTGCTAGCAAAATTGCTGATAGCTTCTCCATCCGAACGATCGTTTCAGTACGCACGCCCTTGGACATCTCGTGTTGCTCAACACGTAGAGCCGCCAAGGAGCGCCCTTTTGGATGCAGTAGAATCCCCTTGACGTCTTTCGGTGTGAACATCTCTTTACTGAGAGGGTTCCGAAGTATGCCGCTGTTGGCCCGTATAGCCTGAACGAGTTCTGAAGTACGGTTTACGAAGTCAGTATACGTAGCATTTGTAGTTCATACGAGAGGGATCACGTACCGTCCATCGACCACGCGTAGTTGTCCTCAGTTACGTAGAAATCCTCCCGTGCAATGTCTTTGACCTCGTCTCCGAGCATAGTCTCGTCATTGACGTAATTTCTTTCGAGATGCTCATGCTCGACGTGCATAAAGCCAAGCTCACAATGGATCTTTAGCTCGTCAGGAAGTGCCGATTCGATTGCTCTCCGACGGAAAACAAGAGCATCACGGATGGAATCGATACTTGCATCCGAAAGCGTGCCATGTGGCGCGCGAACCCACTTGAGCATGTCTTCTAGATCTGTTATGACAAGATTGGTGGCCACTTTGGAGTTGTCCCGAACATTGCGCGCTACAGAACGAGCACTTTTAGGCGACGGCGTCCCAATGTAGGTGGCACTATCGTCTCCACCTGTCATAGCATGAACTTTGGCGAGGTTTTTGGATTGGGGCAAGCCGGATTTGTTCTGGAGGGCCTGTAGACGCAGCAGGTTAGCGAATACGTGTGTTGCTTTTGCACGTATGTTTCGGTATCCGGTGACCAAGTCTCGCTGCGAATCGTTCAAGTCGCCAACTGGCTGTCCCAAGGTCAAGTCTGGGTGGTTCGATTCACGTTTCCGTATCGGTTTAGTTTTGTGTCGAACATCGTTGGTAACCTCGCCACGTGATTGCGCCAAAGACGTGGGCCTGGCTTCGGCTGCCTTCTTCTCAGGCGCTGGAGGCTCTGGCTTCTTCTCGAGAACCTTCAGGAACTCGGCAACATCTGGGTCTGTTGGATCTATACTCTGAAGCTTCTTTACCTCGTCCAATGCACCTTCTAACCATTCGTTGCCGACCGACATGTAATGTTCGATCAGTAGCTTCCTAGCACCTATGCCCGGTGGGTGTCGGGATATATTCTCGTAAAGCTCTCCGATATAAGCCATGTCGGGACCTCCGATTCCAGAAATGCCTGTTGCTGCGGCCATGGCTGCTGAAGCGTCCGTTATGCGAATGTATTGTAGTGCCAGAAGAAAGACGATGATCTCGGTGTGAGTGCCTTTGGAAAACCTGCGCCCTGTTGGTCAGTGGATTATGTTAGTCGCATAGAGGTATCAAAGTCTGGGAGCCATAAGGCTGAATCAGCGGATCGCGGCCCCATGTAGCTGGCTCGCTACATGTGGTGACCGGTGGTTATCGACCGCAGCACTCGAGGTTTGACTGGGAAAGGCGGCGGAGGCCCAGGGTACCACCAGTGGCTTAGCGCAACGCTAGTGTTCCCTAAGCCATCCAAGGAGCCAACTGTCTCTGCCAATGGTTGTAAAGCAGATGAATGCGCGTGAGAAGCCTACCCGTGAAAATACCATGATATGTAGAGGCTTTCCAGGATGCGCCTTCACATCAGCCTCGCCGTTCTATATTGCAAGCCTGCCTCTAGATCTAGGGTATCAAGCTTTCTCTAACAATGAATCAACCCCAATCAGAATAATAAATCCGCATATTCTCCCAAAACACCTTCCTTTCCGCCGTCAAAGAAGTCGTGCATGCCGTCCATTGCCGCAAAGTTCTCAGCCACCTTCAAACCCCTTAGTCGCTCTGCCTCGATGACATCCCAGTTCCAATCCTTCGCCTCGACAGCCTTGGGCAGAACATGGCCATTCGCTTCATGTTCTCCAGGTACTTCCCCTTGATAGACCCAGCCTTCTGGCTTCGTTGGGATCATATCGGCATCAATCAGCGCCTGCTCCGGAGGGACTGTGATCCTGCCCCTCTTGATAACATACTTGGCAATTGCAGTTGCATACACAGCGCCCTTTAGCTTTTCGGGATCCACGTCCTTGGTGCTCTTAGACTTCTTCCAGGGTTGCAGTGTCCAGCTCTCCGGTTGTCCTACACCGGGCTTAACCAGATGTGTGACCAGGTAGAACCACTTCCTGTCCCAGCAGAGAAGTCTTGTCCACATCTCGTACTTCTTGTACGGCAGTATCTCCTTCTTGAACAGACAGCTTATGCCACCCAGTGCGATCATATGCTTGCCCCGTGTGCCTTCAGTCGCGCCTACTGCTCCTGCTACTGCGTTCTTGTTGGCACCATAGAGACGACTGTTCTTCCTGATACCGTTGCGAATAAGCGCGGTGAAGAGATGTGTACGCGATATATCCATATCGCTAAAGTATGTGCTGTTGGACTTGTGCATGTTGTAGTCTGTTTCGAGGAGCGTGGTCCGGGTCGAAGTTATGATCGGCTGGAAGAGCGCATGCGGAGGGATCGGTGTCGGCTGGAGGTAGAGGTGGTAGAAGAAGGCACGGATGAAGCGTAGCTATGCCGGTCAGCTTGAAGTCGTGGTTTCCAGTACATGGTCCAGTACGTACATGCCATACGAACGGCAGATTCTTGAGGTTTGCTAATGCGAGAAGAATTGCAGCAATCCTCCAGATGCCCCCAGGCGCGTTGTATCCTGTCCATTTGGCGAGCATAGCCATCAGGTTGCCTCTCAGCGCGGGTTGCGACACGAGTGCTGCTATCGACGCGCCCGCAACGACGATGCTGGCCGCTTGCGCCATCGTGACCATACCAAAAGGCAGCTTTTGATGTGAAGAGCGGCGGGGAGGGGAGGACACGTTCTTGTACACCAATCGTCAGCATATGACGCCTCATCCCTTTGCGAAGGATCAGATGCACTGCCTAATCGCGAGCCGAGGCTCGGAATGTTCCGCGCTAGACGCATGTGGATGGATGACTGCGCGAATCCCCTTCCAGGACTGTAAATCCAATACATGCACTGGTGGTCCTGCTTGGTTGCAAGTAGCAAAACAACAAACGAGATTACTCATGTGCGCGCAACATATGAGTTGGGTGGAAATAAGGAGCCTGATGGATGTAAGTTGATGTGGAAGAGAGGGCCCTAGGTATTCGGAAGAAAGATCATGCATCGCCTGCAGATGGGACTGGTCAACCGTTACTTTACGTATTCTTCGAGATGGCAAGAAAAGTAATTACTTATGTGTGTCTATGTGTATGATTCCTAGTTCATATGCAACAATGCATATGGCTTATCGCTAACAGCAAATGGGTATATAAATGTGGCCAGTCTGACCAATGCCTGCAAGCATGTACATAACGCCTTCATATCGACATGCCCCTTGTCATCAACTCAACTCACAATAGTGTGTCGCTGACTGCTTCTATCCTTACACCGCCGTTCAAATCCATACGTGGCCTTCACGGGGCTATCTCTGTCCATTGCGCCGAGTGTGGTGTGCGCAAGGATCAAGGTTGTGCCTGGTGTGCTCTTGTATCACATGAGTAGGCATATCTATAGCCGACCTGCTCGGCGCCGTTCCGTTCCCGGTTGGTGATGAGTCCTTCGACACTTGTAGGGTGTTTGAGGTCCCTTGATTGTTCAGCCCGGTGGCGTGGCTCGACGGGGTGATTCGGTTGTTCGAAGAGATGCTGATACACTGTCTCGCTGCATATCCCTCATGGCCTCAGCATAGTCGTTCTCAGCAACCAAATCTCTTTTGTTGTGATTGATCATGTCATTCATAAATTGATGCTGCTTCTTCTGCACGGGTTGTGCATCCGCCCTCATCGGACCATCACCTAACGCGCTGGGCACGATATCTTCCGGGTCTAATCCAGCATTGGAGTCGCGGTAATCCGGCTGATTGGAAAACATGACAGAGTCTTTGTGAGGCCTGCGCGCCCGCTTTGGCTTGCATGGGAAGTTGCTGGAATGTATGTAGTCGCCATCTGGGCTGCGCACATTCTCAAGCGCATTCGCTTCCCTCTCCATCTCTTCCCACGTGGCGACGAGGTTGTTGTCAGGGCGACTCCGACTATCGCTCATGTCACCCGAGAAGCTGCCCAATCGACTGATCCTGAAGGCTCGCAGGCGATCGAGTGCCACCTTGAAATCGTCGAGGACAACAGAGTCGGTCAGGCACTTGAAGACAAACGCAAACTTCCAGAAGGGATTGATGCCCGTGGCACCTGGAAGACCAATAGCCTCGGTAACGGTAAGAATGTCTAGGACGATGAAGATCATGCTGAGTATCATGGACAGCAACATGATACCGAAGCGTGGCGAGATGCGTATGATTTCCTTGAGGCTCAGTTCGTACTGGGTCTTGATGATCCAAAAGAGATAAATGGTGGTGAAGATCCACCAAGGATCGCGGCACAGAGCCTCGTACGGTCGTGTAGACATGAATATCTGGTTGACGCCATGAAAGTAGGCGAAGTTGGCGTATATCTCCAGGATCCAGTATGGTTGAGCCAGAATTACGGTGCCAATGAAGATGTAGCTGACGGGCTTGGAGAGGAATGGTTTAATCTTCATCCAGGCAATGACATTATGCAGAGACCATGAAGCGTTGAGAAAGATGGCGGCGACGGAGAGCCACCACGCGTGGACTGGACTAGGGAAGAACAACCAAAATCCTTGCCATATGCCGAGGATGAGCTAGAATCGATCAGTACGGATGCAGGCAGACGCGTCGATGTAGACTCACTTCAAGTAGAATCAACTAGATGGTTGTCAGCGGTGGTCATTGCTCACGGAGGATTTGTACTGACCTTGTGCAACAGCACGCCTCGCCTCATGTTGGCCAGGGTGATGAAGGCCATGATGATGAGGGACCCAACCAGGTAGCCCTGCGCCCATGCCTCGAGGATGAGTTCATCTGGATCAGTGGACTTGGGCACCACTTGATGTTCGTGCCATTGCATATCCGGTATGGGACTCATGATGTTCGCAGAGTTTTCGAGGTTCGGTTCCGGAAGCCGGGGCAGATGCCGAGGAAGCGTGCTGTGATGTCACAACGCGAAGAGGTTCGAGGTCGATCTCTGCACTTTTACCATGGCAGGCGTGGTGGGTGTGAGCGACAAGGGCGGGTTTATGAGGAGAGATGGGGAATGAGCACAAGAACAAACGGGCGCAAGCTGGGCGTTTCTCGTGGCGCGCCAGTTCTCCGCATCTCGCCATGACCTTTGCGGACGACGGTCATCCTGGAGGCCCCAGGGGCCCGAGTGTGTGCATGTTGGTGCTTTGCCCAAGGGAGGCGTAGTGCGACTGAATCATGGCCGTGGCGCTCAGTTGGCCACTGGCACCACGCGACCAAGAAGCGTTTTGTCGAGGCCGTAAATACGCCAGCCGTTGTCGACATGGCATCGAGGCCCTGGAGCCATTGGCCGGCGCGGCAGTTCTTTCGCTGACGCCCCGCCACCACGAACCAGTGCAGTGTTTGCAGTCGGCCTTACGCAATGGAATGGGGACTGGATGCGCAAGCTCGTGCGAAAATAAAATACCCCCCTTCCCGCTGTTGCTGATGCGATGACTGGCAGCACAGAGTCGCGTACCGTGCAACAAACACAGGCATCATGGTGCTAAAGATTGAAGCTCAGCACACCTTGACCGGAACCGGCTTACCTCGACGCCGAGTGCAGCCAGGTGCATGGATGTCGCGGCGGGTGAGCGACACAGGGCCCAACCGGCGCTGCAGCCTAGGCCAGTGTCCTGGAATCTGGGGACGAAGTCTATCTACATTCATTGTTCATCTCCCTGCATCTAGGTGTTTCGTGTGCGAGGCCGATTTCCCTTGAAGGATGGGCCATGCCCAAGCGTCGTTATTGTTGAAGAAGGGCAATGATGATAGTACGCCCAAGAACCTGCCTCCAATGCAATGAGCAACGAAGGGCGTCTCTGCAACGTGACTGCGCAAAACAGCTGCAACAGGCAAGCCCTTGTGCTGAGCTTGCGACGGATGGCTACAGAGTGCATGAGGTGAGATGGCTTTATCCGGAGGCTGTGCCAAGTATCAATAGGACAATGGTCTGCCATCGTCGAGGCATCTTGGCTCGCTGTTGTGGTGGTGGTTATTGCTGCCGCCGAGGGACGTCCTGTCTTGGGCCATGAAGCGACTAAAGAGCGTTATGATTTCAGGATCGACAGGTGAAGCCAGCACGCGCCCCCAGGTGTGGTTAATCTCCCGATGTCAACAAATGCCCGACCAGGGAAAAAGGAGCCTCAGCACCCAAATCCGATACTCGCGGCGCTGATAGTTTGGCTGGCGACAAAAGTCTAATGCGACGACCGGGTCTCTGGGTCATCCGTGGACCTCGTACTGCATAATGGCCCAGCGCAAAGCTTGTGTGCATGGACGCATGCGATGACTGCGATGACTGCGAAGATCAATGTGGCGTTGACGACAGTGTCAGGCGCAAGGGTTAGGCAAATGATGGGTAGCGCAGTGAATGGGTAGCCTGCATGCTTCACTCATTGTGAGTGAGAGGGCCTGAGGCACATGGCAAACAAACGCCATGGGGGGTGGGGGAAACGCGCTACCGGTAGCTGCCCCGCTGAAGTCATGGGGGACAATGGCCGCGTCAAACATTGCTTGCGGCCAACGCGTCATCACCACCATCGCCATCATTATTCAACATGTTCAAGAAGAAACCAACGGTACGAGCAGCAATTCCGCACGTGCTCGCGCCCAGACTAACACCTCGCCAGATCAAGCCCCTCTCGCCGCTCAAGTCCAGCGACCGCCGCAGGACTGCCGACCACATCATCTCCGCCTTTGGCATAGAGATGCCCGCTGAAGCCGACGCGACTCCCCAAGACACGACTGTTTCCACCGCCGCCCTGACCGCTCTGCGCAAAGCAATCCTCCCAGAGAATGCCCTGTCCGCGCGCTTCACCACCACCGCAGGGCCCGACCTCAGACAGGTGTCGGGGACAATATACGTAGGCAGCCATGAGGGCACAGGCGGCCACCAGAGAGTCTTGTGGGTCAAGGTTGGCGACAACATGTACCCGACCGTCTACACGCTCTGGCACAACCCACGCATAGTCCCCCTGCTATACACGCCACTCGTCGTCGTCGAGAAGATGCAGGGAGGCGCCGACTTGATGACGCCTGGCCTACAACGCGGCCCGCCTTTCCCCAAGAGAGCCACAAAGGGCGCCATCGTCGCCATCGCAAGCCTCGAGGCTCCCACCGTCCCCATGGCCGTGGGCGAATGCGCCATCGACGTGAGCGCGCTGGGCAACACCCAGGGCACAAAGGGCATTGCCGTCTCCACCTTCCATTGGGCAGGCGACGAACTGTGGTCCTGGAGCTCAACAGGCAAGCCAGGCAGTGAGCCTCCTGCTATCCTCGAGGGCTGGGACGATAACAATGGCGACGACGCGAGTCTTGCTCAACGCACCGCAGCCGTAGACTTGGACGACGAGGAAGGCGGCGTCACTCTCGATGCCAACCCCACCCAACCATCACAGGCAGAGCAGTCACAAGACGTACCAGGCGAAGACGCGCCGCCTAACAATGACTTTATCCATGTTCTTGAAGATAAAGAGCTGACGACCAAGGGTATGCCTTTCCTCCACGTCCACCAAGTCAACCATCTGCTGACAAGCCTCAGAAATCGACGAAGCCTTCAAGAACGCATTCCTGTATGGTGTCCGATACCACATGGATCACAACAAGGGCCACCCCTCCTACGGCCTCGATTTCCCCCTCTCGCAATCAAACGTCAAGGACATGCTCGTTCAGCCATTCCTCCCCACCTACACCCCCGCGCGAACCGCCTCGCTCCAGATCAAGAAGACAAGTTGGAAGAACCTTAGGAAGTTCATCAAGTATCTAGACAAGCAACAAATCGTCAAGTGCAAAGACCGCGACGGCAACGAGGTTGTTGTGCTTGATATCGATTTCAAGGATCGCCAAGTCGAGTCGTTTGTTCCCTACAGGTTGCCAAAGAAGGACACCCCAGCCGCAGCGAGCGCAAACGGCAAGCCAGCTGCACCCCTGTCCGACGAGTCTTCTGTTGGCCAAAAGCTAAAGCTTGTTTCGGTACTGCGGCCCAAGGAGAAACTGGCGCCTATACTGAGTGCCTCCAAAGCAGATCCGCGCGGTCTCTACACACCAGCAGAGCTGAAGCAACTGCTTATTGCATACGTAGAGGCGGAGAACTTGATCGATCCCAAGAACAAGCGCCTTATTCGCATCAACCCCCAGCTCGCAGACGCTCTACTCACTTCATCGGCAGCCGACAATGCCGCGCTTTCGTCAGGGGTCATGCCCAGAGACTCCCTGGCCGAACGCATGGTCGCTGCGGCATCGCCTTTCCACGCCATCATCCGCAACGACGCCGACATTGCTGATGCGAAGCCCAAAGCCGGTGCACCCCCCAAGATTCAAATCACGCTTGAAACACGCAGTGGCAACAAGACGGTGACCAAGGTGCATGGTCTGGAACCATACTACATTTCACCACAGCCGCTTGCCGATGAGCTCAGAAAGACGTGTGCGGGTAGTACGAGTGTCGACAAACTGCAAGGATCAAGTCCCAAAGCCCCTGTCATGGAAGTCATGGTCCAGGGTCCCCAGAAAGACGCCATCATGAAGGCTTTGGAGAAACGAGGTGTGCACAGGAATTGGGTGGATGTTGTAGACAAAACCAAGGGTAAAAAGAAGTAATTTCCGCCAGGCCTCAGAAATGAGTAAATGATACCCAATATTTGCACTGTTCATTCCTCGCGTGTTCCATCTGCCACGGGGCATCACATAATATACCCGCCAACATTATTTGTTCCATTACTCGGCGCCCATCCGCGGGAGACCTCTGCTAACACAATTAGGCTCTCAGCCTGTACGCGTCGTTGCGCCACCGCCTTTCACCACCCCCTTGGAGCTCTCCTTGTCTGTCATGAAGCGCTCGTAAAAGTCAAACATGCTGTCCTGACTTTCTTTGAGAAACTCCTGGATGCACTGCTCGGGTGTGATGACGTCGGCAATGGTCTGGATCTCTTGCTTCCATCCTTGGACATACTTTGCCTTTGGTTCGGTATGGACGACATAGAAATGGCGATAGTCGCGACGCATGTCGACTTGCAGTCCAGCATAATAGCGGATCATGTTTAGATTGGCGGCTTCTTTGCTTCGTGTGACTGTGTTGAAGTAGTCTACCGGCTCACATTCGGCGATGACCCGGCGCTCGGAAAGTATAGGGTATTTGTCGGGTACAGCGCTCAGTGGGACAACTGGATCATCTTGATCAATGTAGTTTGTTTCGGCGAGGAGCGAGTAGAGCTTGGCGCAACTGCGATCAAATTTAGCAACAGATCAGAATGTGTTGAGCCGAGTGAGCGAACCTCTGCATGTCAACATTTCCAGCGTTCAAATCTATCGCGTGGTCTTCGCACTTCTGCCATAGATACTCCATCAATTCTGGTCGAACGCACAGCCGCCACAATAGGCCGGCGTCGTCGACTTCGTGCCACGGAGCCAACGGGCCTCCACAACCTCTGAGATTCGCTATCTTTGCGAAAAAGAGCTTGACGATTTCCAGAGCAAGTTGTGGCTTCGTCTCAAAGACTTCCTCCGTAATGTAAATGAATCCGCCAAGTGGAAAAATTTCAATGCGCTTATATTGAAGCACGGGGGGGCTATCCGTCAAAGCAGGGTCGTATTCGAGGCCCGATTGAAGCCCAATTGACCAGACACGCACGTTCTTACGAAGGATTTCGCCGAAACCGGGAACTGCTGTGAAGTATTCAAAATCCGGATGCGCCTAACATATTTAGCACTCGACTTCTCTTGCAAACGGTGATTACGCACGATAATAATGCCTGAACCTCCTTGCAAGATTTGCTGCTGGAAAACAGTCCATGCACCTTGATAGCTCGCACTAGCAACCTGAACATGATGCAATAATAACCATCGCGTGATGATTTCCAACTCTTCAAATTGGTCCTCGGGATGGTGCATTAGAAAAGCTCTACTCTCCAGCAGATTGACGGCTTCCTCGCCGTCATTACTCGCAAACATATCCTCAAAATCCAGTGTACACACTGACCCCCCGGCCGCCCGCAATTGCTCGCATTTGATCCTGACTTCATTTGTGATGGGTGGAGGTGGAGGCGGAGGCGGAGGCGGAGGCAGTGGCGGTGGTGGAGGCGGTGGCTGAAGCGGGAAGTATTGTGGTTGTTCCGAGAGCATAGGGGAAGGAGTGTGCGTTGCTTCATTGGTTGTGTGTGGTTGAACTGCATCATCAATGTCCGTGTCGTCATACACATCTGGTATAGCAACAGACTCCCGTTGGTCTTCATGTGGTTCGGCTGCAAGAATGCCAGTATCCCTGTGCTGGTAAGCACACTCCTGTACCGAATATCGACAATTGCCTTTGCTCCAGAACCAGCAAGTAAGCTGATCCGGCTTTAAAGATCTCACAGCAGTCCTCTTCTCTCCGTGCCGACCTTCTGTACTATCGTACTTTGGTCGCTGGTTAGGATCGATCCGTACATCGCCCATTGAGGGGTCAGTATGCTTTATCCATCCAGTGTTTTGGTGAGCAAAATGACAATCTTCGGCGGATTTCCAGCAACCTTTGGGCCCATTGAGCCAAAACTGACAAGTGAGTGGTGGTCTGCGGTATTTGCCAGGTATCCTGCCTTGCATATCAGCTACAGAATATTCGCGACCGTTTTCGTCTTTATGCCTATGCATGAAGCGGCATTCCTTCGCAGTCTTTGTGCAATTGTTGCTAAGTCTCCATTGATAACACACTTGGGGGACTTTGTCAATCTCCCAGGGTGCCAAGGGTATGTTCCCGTCAGGAGACTCTTGCCTTGGAGGCTCTTCTTCTTGGGTCTCTTCTGCAACGATACGCCTAAAGCTAGGGTCACGACGAGCATATGGATCATGGTGTGATGCCGGCAGGTTTGGAACGACGAGATCAGGGGGAGCATTAACGAAGTTAAGAGCAGCGACATCAGGCGTACCCTCCCTACGAGACCTCTTATCTGCCTCTCCTTGTCGACGTAGTGTCTGAAAATGCGATTTCTTTGGCAAGGTAGTGGTTTGACGAGGTTGAGGTTTAGGCTCATTTACGATTCTGATGCCACTACTTTTTCCTGGGGCGGGTGCGCTCTTATGAGCACTCGGCTGTGTGGCAAGAGAGACTGATCGCTTTGTGGTACCTGAGCTTGTACTGCCGGTTGCAGCACCTGTAGGTTTACCGCTGCTACTTGCCCTTCGTTGTGTAGACTCTATCGTCGTTTGCTCATCTCGAAAACCTGGGTTTGCTTGTGGTAGCGACGGTCTCCGCGGATCTTTGCTCTGTGCCGGTCTTGCGAGGCTTGATTTCGTGACTGAATTCAGGTTTGGAGTAGTCGTAGCACGTTTCAACGGGGTACGGGGTGACTGAGCCGAATTTTGAATTGGCCGGCGCTCTATGTTAGGATCCTCTGCGCCGGCGGACGTGTGCTTTATGTTGCCCGATATTGTAGCCATTTCTTCCATCAGTGAGTCATCCGTCAACTCTCCTTCTTCAGAAGAAGAGGGTTCTGACTGCACGATAGGAGGCACACGTGCTTTGGGAGGCTGCCTAACGAACAGCCCCGCATTGTCTGTGGTAGGACTGTCCTCAAATAGATGATTGAGTAGATTTGAGTCTGCGGCTTCTCTGTCTGCGAGTGTAGTTTCCAGCGGCGATGCCTCTTGTTGGCCGTTGAGTGCTGCCTCATATTTTGCAATGTTTCTTTCGCACAGCTTTTGGAAATCGGCTTTGCTCATACTCGCTTTCTTTTCGTTCCATAGTTCCAGCGCGGTGGTGCTTGGGGGTTCGTCTGGCAGTGACACGATCTTCTCGAAGTTGACTGCTGGTTCCCAAGTGCCTAAGTAGTGTCAGAGAGACGTGATGGATGTTCGTCTAGAAGAAGAACAGTGCACGGATTGGTCCTGTTTTCTAGAGGAACTACGGAGCTTTGAAGGGCAATGGTGGAATGCTTACAGCTTCAAAGCTGGTTAGCTTGATTCGACAATACCACAAGACAGACTCACTCCTCAAGTGGATAACCTTCCCACTTGGTCAGGTACTTTGTAGCCGCGCCGAATGGATGCACATCCCAGGCGTCTTGCCACTTCTCTGCCAAGATGCATTCTACATCGTACTCTTCCTCCAAGCTGTCTTCATCAGGGCGCAATGACATTTTGTCAAGAGCGATGGAGGTGCGTGACCATACGAGGTTCTGATTGGTTGGGGGCAGTCGCAGACAGCGCGTGGGGTCTTTTTCCGACTATGCGCCGGGTCGCTGCTGTCATTCAGGATGCAGTGCGAGATCAGAGGACGATTGTGTCTATTTAGCGATCATGTCTACCTAGGCACTCGTCGAAAGGCGAGATGTTTTGCGGCGACGCAAGCAGACATGGAGATGATGGACTGAGTGAGGGCGCGGAGACTAGCGCCTCGCTTACCTAAGAAGGCATAGGCCTGCTCGCTCCTGGGGTGCTGGCTGGTGCTTTGACGGTGGAGCAGCAACTCCTCGAGGCAGCGAGATAGCGCACTTGGCCACTACCACGACGACCTGACCCTGAGTTTTTCTGCTTGCCTTGATACCCCAAAGCTTCCCAGGCTCTGATTTCACCAGTCTCGCCCACACATCGACTGAGACTTCCACCTGCCCACCTGCCACTTCCCCACCTACCGCAACAATGGCGAACGACGAATATGACGTGAGTCTCCATACCACAGCGGCCCTATGTGCTCTTGCATACTGACCACGGTGCACATAGTTTCTTTTCAAGGGTACCTGCTTCTCCCCCGCCGCCTTAGTTTGCCTCGTCTCGTCGCCCGCTAACCCCCGCAGTGGTGCTCATCGGAGACTCTGGTGTCGGTAAATCCAACCTGTTGAGCCGGTTCACGCGCAACGAGTTCAACCTCGACTCCAAGTCGACCATCGGCGTCGAATTCGCTACCCGATCCATCCAGGTTGACGCTAAGACCATCAAGGCCCAGATCTGGGATACTGCAGGCCAGGAGCGATACCGTGCCATCACCTCCGCATACTACCGTGGCGCAGTCGGCGCTCTGCTCGTCTACGACATCAGCAAGCACCAGACATATGAGAATGTGACGAGGTGGCTGAAGGAGCTGCGCGACCATGCTGACTCCAACATTGTCATCATGCTCGTGGGAAACAAGAGCGATTTGAGGCATCTGCGGGCAGTGCCAACAGAGGAGGCCAAGCAGTTTGCAAGTACGTGGACCCATTCGGCGACGGCGCCATTTGTACAGAGAGAGCCCGTGATATGTATGCTGACACTCTCTGCAGGCGAGAACAACCTTTCCTTCATCGAGACGTCTGCCTTGGACGCCAGCAACGTCGAGCTTGCCTTCCAGAACATTCTCACAGGTACGTCACTCTACTACACATGACGAGTAGCGGCGACAATGGTGATTGGCGCAAAGCCTGGAGTAGCATTTGTCGGTCCAAGTGGACATGTGTTTACACCGCCACTTTTGTTGTCACTTCAGCCGCAGATATCGTTAGCTTGAGTCGTTGCTAACACGGCTCCAGAAATTTACCGCATCGTCTCAAGCAAAGCCCTCGACCAGGGCGAAGGTAGCGGCCCCGTCCTCGGCAACGACCGCAAGGTGCTCGAGATCAGCAAGTCGGCCGACGCGGAGCAGAAGAAGGGATGCTGCTAGACGATAACGAAAACCCATAAATACCCTTCATCTACAATCTGTTTGCGCCGGGTTGCAATGCATGTTTTGGCGAAGCAGCGAGGGGATAAGGCTCGGATATTGCGAGCAGGACTACGATACAATATGCTTCACGTTTAACGCGTGGGATACAAGACGAGATGATGCAAATGCCCAAACTTGGCGTCCAGGAAGTCGCTCACTTTACGTCTGCTTTGTCTCTAATGGTGTCGGGATCTCTGCTTGGTTTTGCATGCTGCGAGGAGTATCTCCTTTGTTCGGTTCGGGACTGGAGGCGGTAATGCGAATAGCGCCTGTATGTATGGCGTGATTGCAATGTCAGCTCATGTTCAAGTTGCCTCCTGGTACTCGCTGTGTTCATCGTTTTTTCTTTCTTTTTCGGGCTTTGGATGTTGCGAATGGCTGACGCGTCAGCAAAGTCCTGGAGCGGCCATTGTATCACATGTGACGACATAGATCGACGGCTCCTAGTTTTAGTCGGTCATCTCGGCGAACCGAAGATTCTTTATGTTCGGCATGTAGTTCGGTCCTTTGTGCATCTTCACCAATACACTCAGTATCCTTTCCGGATCGTTTGTCAGAATGGTTGCTTGTAGCACTTTATCTTGAAAGAGAGATTCATCAGAATGCAACAAATAGATTCGTAAATGCTCATGAAACGCCTATACCCCTTCTACCATTCATGTCGCTAGGCCGCCAAGTATCCTCTGCTTTGGTCCCTGGGGGCAGGTAATGCGAGCTCTGCTCAGACGTCCTGCGATAGCCCGAATTGCCAGAATCATCATGTCTCTTTTCTTCTCGTGATTCGTGAATACCTGGCATCGGATACGCTCCTGTGTCCGGCATGGATGATGGACTGGCAGTGAAGACGGGTCGTGACTTGATATCTGTGGCCAACGGAAGTAGAGAGCCGCTGTTCTTGGACTGCAGAGCTTTTGCGCGTTTGTCTGCTTTGGCAGCGTCGTGCGTGCGGTCGTAGAGATATAGACCAACGAATGTGAGCACGAAACCAAAGGCTTGGACTTTTGTCATGGGCTTGCCGAACCAGACAACGGCGAACACGATGACAAAGACGCGCTTGATCAGGCTGGCGACTGAGTAGGTAACTGGAGATACCATAGAGAGCAGGACAAATGCTACGATATTCTGTCCAAAGTGGAAAGTGCCGTTGAACAGAAACTCGAGTAGCAAGCGCCCGTGATCCAAAGCCTCGGGGTGGTCTGATAGCTCGATAGAAGCGTCATGCAGAAAGTCGAAGATGAGAGTGAATCCTTCCGTCCAAAGCCAAAGTGGAAGGGTGAAGAGAAAGGCCAGGCCAGAGGAATAACAGAGGAGGTTCAGTTTATCCGGTTTGGTGAATTTGTTCGGTGGGAGGCCGTCTTTCTCAGCGGCTGCGGCGTCGTTGAAGATTTGCTTGGAGACAATGTTCTGCACGACAAAGAGGATGGCGCTGGCGAACGCAGACATGAGGCCGATCAGATTGGCATTGAAATCGGCCGAGCATGCCAGTATGACCCCCAGGGTCAGTGGGATGAGAGACAGGTATGTGGGTAACGAGTACTGGATCTTGAAGAAGATACTGTATGCCATGACCGTCAGGAGCGGCGAAAGTCCCTTGATGGTGTGTACCAAAGAAACAGGTATCCTGGACGTGGCATCGGCGCTCAAAATGTGTCCTCCAATTTGGAAGCATGTCAAGGGCAGCGTCGCCATGATGAGCTCCTTGGAAGGAGTGCGGATACCGTACTTCAGGAACGGCATGGTCTGTTTTAGCCGTGGGTATTTCCTAGCCAACATGGCGAGTATCAAGCACCAGCCCGATACGAAAGCGAATTGTACGGTCGTGAGGGTGATGGGCTTCGGCAGGGCGGTCAGGATGGCCTTGGAAGACATGTTGGTGAAGATGGAGGTCATGTACCACACACCACAGAGCACCTGCGCCTGTTAGCCCACAGGTCGTCGTAGCAAACCATGTGTATCGCGACCTACAATGAGCTTGGGCGATAGCGGTGCCTTGAGCGCGTCTGCAAGTTCATGCGCGTTCTGGCTCACGCTGCCCTTTCGCGTCCGTATCGTCCTGAAGGCCTCGGACAGGCTCTTCTGTCGCCCATGTCTGTTGGAAGAGGCCGATGCTGAGCCGTTGATTCCCCCAAACCGAGCCTCTTTGCGCGGTTGCCACCTGTCGCCTGGGCCTGGCACTGTGCTGCCGTTCGTCTGCGCTGCATGGCTGGGGCTGGCAGAGCGCGACGACGTGTGGCCGTAGATGTGGTCTTCCTCGGGCGTAGGCAGCAGATCGGGCTGGAAAGCGGGAAACTTGAAGGTAGCGTTGGGACTCGGGTCCCGCGCCAACGGAGGCGTCATGGCGACTGCGGGATGCAAGGTGGTCGGGGTGTCGTAGATGTATTCGCTACGCCATGGGGAGGGAACCAGTGCTGCAGGCGACCTGTACTATATGCGCGGAACCGTGGCGCACTCGCTGCTACACGTAAGAGCACGAGGGTGGCACAAGCAGCGGTAGCGATGGAGGGGTACCGTGGGTCGTCGCGAAGGATTAGTCCAAGAAGCGTGGTGTTCAGGTCAAGCGTCGCAATGGATCCGTAATTAGCGGAGAATTGTCTGGTTAGTGACATACGCGTTCCGGAGGCGGTTCGGATCTGATAGCCAGGGCAGGAGGCGACAGGGATTCCAAACCACCACCCGGCGTCAGCCAAGCTCTGTCCATGGACCCTTCACCACCTGCTGTGTCCGGTAGAGATCATCTGTCGCGATAGCGTTGCTTTTCAAAATCGCCATCTCTGCTCTCTCGTCATGTGTCGAGGCGCCGTACACACCACAACATGCTCGTTTCGATGAGCCGGCCGTCGCTGCCGCACTTAGTCTGCGCCTTCCTGTTCCTGCTGCAGTTGGGTCGTGCTAGGGAACATGGGCCGCTCGTGGCCCCACTAGCAAGTCGACAGGAGAATGCCTCCTTGTTCTCCTTCAGCGACAAATGGTACGTGCTAGGGCCATTCCAGATAGGAACTCGAGGTACGTTATCGCTCACGGTACCCTGGAGACGACAAACCAACATCTTGTAGAGGCGACATGGGGCGCAGATCCACTCGAGTACTATGGCGGCTTCAGAAGCCTCCGATACGACCCCAAAGCAACATTCCGAAGCTCGTTGCCTACTAACGGAACCGCATCGTGGAATGTCACCCAAGCTGTGCGGACCATGAGCGATGCTACTTCGGCCAATGCCTCCTTGAGCGTGGCCTACGCAAACGTTGACTGGGACTTCCTGAAAGTCGTATACGGATGGGCTGCTGTTCAATACCAGGCGTGGGCTCGGGGCGAACTTAACATCGGCGGCAACGAAACTCAACACCTAGTCTTACACACAGACACTATCCTAGAATTCTGGGTAGATGGCCAGCACTACTTTGGAGGAGACTTCTATACTTATCGCAAGGCGCCTCCTGTTCTGCATCTCAAGCCTGGCTCACACAGAATTGACCTTCGTCTAGCTCGCGACGTGAGGGCTTTTGGCGGTATCCTGGCGCCTAGCATTGATGTTGTTGTTGACGTGCAAAAGGCCACGGGGTCTTTGGAGCTTGCAAAACCTGGTATTCTCGTGTCCGACGTCATCGACGGAAAGCTTGCCTCGTCGATTGGGTCAGTGTACTTGAGAAATACCGGGGAGGAGGATGTTGAAATCCTGAGCATTCAGCACTCAAGTGTGAGCCCTTATGTCTCTTTCGCGGGGTTGGCAATAGGCGCTCAGTCATTGTTACGCGAAGATACTGATATTGCTGACCAGGAAAACTCTAACACGTCGAGTGACTCGCACATGTCCATCACTATTGTTTCTGGTCAAACAAAGCCCGTCACCTTCACTGTCGCTCTCCACGGCAACAACGCTTCTTCTGTGGACTATGACATCACATATAAGACAGTGGGTGGTACGCGCAAAAACACCATACGTGCGTCCCAGACTCTGAACCATGTCGACATCTACAAGCCCCACAAGGTTACGTTTCTCCATCCTGGTGGTATGGCTTCGTACGCCATGCTTCGACCCCCAGCACATAATGCAATATGCCCATCGGGGCGAGTGAAACTACCTGTGTTGCTGCAACTTCACGGAGCGGGCCTTGAGGCCGACAATCCCATGGTTACTGGCGCTCTGGATCCTGTTTCTGACCTCTGTGCCTGGGTACTGTTCCCCACTGGTGTCACACCATGGTCCGGTGACGACTGGCACAACTGGGGTTTCGCCGACGTTGAAGCGGCAATTGCAGCTATTCCAGACTGGATCGACAACAATCGCTGGACAGGCTACGATGTTGACACGAACCGCTGGATAGTCACAGGGCATTCCAATGGCGGGCAGGGCACGTGGTTTGCCCTTACGCATAGGCCTGACAAAGTTCTTGCTGCAGCACCAGTCTCCGGTTACGCCAGTATCCAGATGTACGTGCCATATCACTTATGGCAAGCTGCAGATCCCGGGCGCACAGCGGTCATCAGTGCATCCATCAACAGTTATCGTCATGAGATGCTCATGCCCAATGCGCATGGCATACCCGTTCAACAACAGCATGGCGAAATCGACGACAATGTTCCAGCATACAACTCTCGCCTACTTGCAGAACAGCTATACCGCACAGGAGTCAGCCCTGGAGTCATTGGAGCCAAAGCCTCATACAATGAAGTGGCTGGGCAGAATCACTGGTGGGATGGCGTCATGACAACACCGGAGTTGGTAGATTTCTACTATACTCAAGCGAAGAATGACGATATTCTGCCGCGGAAGATGGAGCACTTCCTCATCTTGGTCGGCGATCCTGGCGACATGGGTAGCAAGAACGGGATCCAGGTAAAACAGCTAGAGGACCCAGGACGCTATGGAAAAGTTGGTGTTCGAGGGCACATCATCAAGACGTCTAATGTCCGAAGTCTTGAGTTTGATCCCGCCATCTGGAAAGAGTCGGTCACGATCGATGGGCAATACTTGAGTCTAGCTGAGAAAACAGTAGTGACTGTCTCCTCCATTAGCGTTTACAAGTCAGATGATGGTTGGAGCATCGGCACACGTACTGCAGACTCCGCGCGACCACCGCGACCTGAGAGGATCGGCCGACAGCTGGGCTCCATGACCGCTATCCTTCGTACCCATGGGCCGTTTGTCATCCAGCACCCAGGCTCTGCCAACTCATCTCGCCTTGCTTTGCAGGCTTCACGCAACTTACACCAGTATTTTCAAGCAGATACTAACATTGTTCCTTCCGCGTCGTATCCCCTTTCTTCCAATTTTACTGGCAACGTCATCACTCTAGCTACCAGTCCCAGTCTCCAGGCTAGTCAGACAGATTTCCCGATCAAGGTCGACAAGTCCGGGATCATCACCATCCGGGGTCTCCGGGGACAGGAGCATCGATATGGCAAGGAAGCTAGAGCTGCTGCATTCTTGCGACCACTTGAAGGCGAGCGTCTTGAGCTCGTCATATGGGGTGCGGATGATGAGGGGTTGCGACAAGCGTCTCGGATTATTCCTATGCTGACCGGAGTCGGACAGCCTGATTTTGTTGTCTTCGGTGAAAGTGCAAAGTGGAAGGGGATCGAGGGCGTGTTAGCCATGGGCTTCTTTGACTCTGACTGGCAGATCGCTCCAAGTAGTATCATAGAGAGTGAATGAGCGATACAGGAATTTAAGCCTAAAGACGCGGCATCTGGTCATAGGTAGCAAAGGCTCAACATTTCACGTCAGACATATCGTCTGCATATTCTGTACTGTAGGGCTACAGTGAGCGCGATGGCTTGAGCATTCTTTTACTTGCGAATTCTCTCATTTTGAGAGAAACTGTTCGTTCAGATCGTTGAGAGTTGTAGAAGTTGTTATTGGCTCAAGCTGATGCGTCATCGCAGTCCCATGGGATGAAGTGGATGAAGTGGATGAATCAGACGGCAACCATGGGATGGATCAAGATGGGCGAGGGCTTGAGAAGTAAGTTGGACTGATTCTGTCTCAAGAGTCGACTTTTTCCGTTTTCTATGCTGAGTCAGTCTTTTCAGGCACAATGCTCTTTCTGTTTGCTGGTGAAGACGAATGCGGAACGTCCCGACGCGACGCGCCTTCCTCTAGTCGCGCTCACTTCGTCTTTTGAGAAGCTTCCATTATCGTCACCCCCACTTCTCCAACTGCTCTTAACTTCGTGTCAATCTCTTCTTTCTACTCTCTGCTGTCGTCCTTTCCTCACGGCGACACCCTCTGCGACCTACTAATTTATGTGCATTTGAGCTGTCCTCTCGCCGCTTCTGCATCTACTTTGGCTATATACGTCGCCAAACGAGCTGAGCTGAGCCTTCATCCCGCATATTATCTGCACATTTGCCCAATAACCTCAGATTTGTTTCAAGCCGCCTTCGCAACCGCAGTCTTCACCATATAGCTTGGAGACGTCTGCTGCCTCTCAGATCTCAACCATCTACCCACACTTCCAGGCTCTGCTACCATGAGCTTCAACATAGCTTCCGACGGCTCTCCTACACCCCGCAAGGGCCCCAATCGATTCACCATGGCTGGAGACCTTAGGATTGATACCTCGCCAGAGGCACTGGGCCAGGCGGTAGGCAGCATGAGCATGAACCAATACCCATTTGCCTTCCAACGTGCCTTTGGCTCACCGTTGACATGCAACACACAGGGCATGAAGCGGCCACTCGGTCCTTCTACCCTGGGCAACCAGCTTCCGCTGCAACAGAACAGCTCATTCGACGGCTATAAGGTCAGTCAAGCTGGATCCTACTATAGGCCCACCGTCGCCATATTTCATACCGTCCAAGCTGACCTACCCAGAAGCCCAAGATGGAAGCTCACGAAGAGTCGGCCGTCATGGACTCGCTCTTACAGCGCTTGAACGGACGCTCCCCTCCGCAAGACCCGTACAGCTCGTCCAGCGGATCCATCCCCATCACGCCGGCCACGGACGAGTTCACACCTACCCCATCTACTGAGATGGACAGCTCCATTGTCCTCGTCGAGGCTTGCGAGTTGCAGAAGCTGAAGCTGGAACTACAGGAGGCTCGCAACGAAGTCAACCGAGTCAACCAAGAGATGCACAGTCACCATGTAGCCCGGTCGACCATGGAGCACTTGAGCCAATCGTCTGAGGCTGATTACAGCTACCCGGGTGATGTGACCGAGCAGACCCTCACAAGTTTGCAGAACAAGTTCAACGCCTCCACTAGGAGCAACTATGGCTGGGGCAATGAACCTGCTCGTCCGACCTACACCAGCAGTAACAGCTTCGGACCCCCGTACCAGGCCCAGACGCAACCTCAGGTCCAGTCCCGACCACAACCCACACAGTCAGGCTACCGCCGCAATGGTTTCTTGAATGAGCCCACACACTTCCCTCTCGACCAGAGTTTTCGCAGCAGTGGTATGTCCAACAGCTTCAACGCTGGCATGGGTAACGGCATGCCCAATCCTGTCGGACACAGCTTCAACAACGGTATGGGTATGGGCATAGGTAACGGACTGAGCAATCCACCCAGCCGCCCCGGTTCAGCCTTCGACCCAAGCTACAACCAGTACGCTATGCCACCCATGTATCCTATAGGCCATCCAGCTCCGATTGGCACCATGGCCAGCAGATTGTCGCCCGACGCAAACGAGTTCAGCGTGCAGAACAGCATGGGACCGTCTCCATGGAATTCTCAGGTCAGTCGTCACGACAACATACAAAATCTTGGTATCTGCTGACATGACATAGACTCAGAATGAGGCAGTTACTTCACAGTACGTTCCCTCAGTTGAGCCCATGAACTATCGTCGCCTATTGGATCGCAACATGAGCTGCAACTGGAGATACATCGTCGATAAGATCATCTGCAATAACGACCAGCAAGCATCCATCTTCCTTCAACAGAAGCTCAAGGTAGGCACACCAGAGCAAAAGTATGAGATCGTGGAGGCCATCATCTCTCAAGCCTATGCTCTAATGGTCAACCGTTTCGGCAACTTCCTAGTACAGCGCTGCTTTGAGCATGGTACGCACGAACAAGTTATTGCTATCGCTCAAGCCATCCGCGGCAATACTCTTGCCTTGAGCATGGACGCGTTCGGCTGCCACGTCATCCAGAAGGCCTTCGACTGTGTTCCGGAAGAGTACAAGGCAACGATGGTCCATGAGCTACTTCGCCGCATTCCAGAGACTGTTATTCACCGATACGCATGCCATGTCTGGCAGAAGCTCTTTGAACTCCGTTGGAGCGACTCTCCACCCCAGATTATGCGCTATGTCAACGAGGCTCTGCGCGGCATGTGGCATGAAGTCGCATTGGGCGAGACAGGCAGTCTGGTCGTACAGAATATCTTCGAGAACTGTCTTGAGGAAGACAAGGTACGCAGAGATACCATCAAACATCTATTCCCATTTGTGCTGATCAGGATAGCGTCCCTGCATCAACGAGGTGCTCGCAAGCATCGATGTCATCGCTCACGGTCAATTTGGCAACTGGTGCATCCAGCACATTTGCGAACATGGCGCGCCCGCTGACCGTAGTCGCGCCATCGATCACATCCTCCGTTACAGCACAGAGTACAGCATGGATCAGTACGCTTCCAAGGTCATTGAGAAGTGCCTCAAGATTGGCGGTAATGAGTTCCTGGATCGATATCTGGACCGCATATGCGAAGCCCGCCCTGATCGTCCGCGTATGCCACTCATCGACAGTAAGTTTTAGGTCGCTTTCTCTGTGTGAATGGTTGCTAATTTTTCGAAGTCGCTGGTGATCAGTTCGGCAACTATCTCATTCAGTATATCTTGACGAACAGTGGCACACAGCATCGCGAGCTCGTTGGCGGCCACATTCGTAAGCACATGGTCTCTCTCCGCGGCTCTAAGTACGGATCTCGCGTAGCCATGCTCTGCTGCAACCCTGCTCTTGCGACGCGCCCAGGACCTCCGGCAGGTATGCTTCCCCGCTATGGCAACCCCGCACCGCGCCCCAGTTTTGGCGCTTTCCGTTGAGGGTGTGTGTTTGCCAGTCTACATGTCTTCGTCCACATGCGTATCGTTGGGTATTACCAGCCAGTGCACCACTCGCTCGATCTCGTAAAAGGTATCGTGGATATGCCCAAAAGCTAAGATCAATGTCCAAAAGATTGTCGAAAACCATTGGCTTAAGACGAAAATAGGCATTTCCTACAGTTGGTTGGGAAAGTATCGATTCTTGCACACACACGTTAGTACGACAGATCCTTTCTTGTTTATTCTAGCATTTTCATCGGGCCTGCAATACTTGGTAGCATTAGGGCGGAACAAGCTGGAGAAGACGATATGGAGAACAATGAACTGGACTGTACCTACATACTTATCCTTCTTTCCGAAGCAGACCGATCAGATGGTAGTATAGTTACAGCAATGCTGTCATGTGATGTATGCATCCTTCGATGGACCAAAAGCGTCGTGAACCTCACCTCTATTGTTGACCGTGATGCCTCAGGAAAGGTTGCTAGCATTACCGTGCTGTCGGAAAGTGATACAAGGACATGAAAAACAGGAGTCGCCACTCATTTTGTTGTCAGGGT